>NC_041383.1:235880560-235963058 GCF_002162155.2 Triticum dicoccoides
TTCCCTCTTCTCCCTCATGGCTCATGTACGCCCATTAACCCCCCCGGGGGGGGGGGGTCCGGTAACCTCCCGGTACTCTGGTAAAATGCCGATTTCACCCGGAACTATTCCGATGTCCAAACATAGGCTTCCAATATATCAATCTTTATGTCTCGACCATTCCGAGACTCCTCATCATGTCCGTGATCACATCTGGGACTCCGAACAAACTTCGATACATCAAAACTTGTAAACTCATAATAAAACTATCATCGAAACGTTAAGCGTGCGGACCCTACGGGTTCGAGAACTATGTAGACATGACCTAAAACCATTCTTGGTCAATAACCAATAGCGGGACCTGGATGCCCATATTGGTTCCTACATATTCTACAAAGATCTTTATCGGTCAAACCGCATAACAACATACGTTGTTCCCTTTGTCATCGGTATGTTACTTGCCCGAGATTTGATCGTCGGTATCCAATACCTAGTTCAATCTCGTTACCGGCAAGCCTCTTTACTCGTTCTGTAATACGTCATCTCATAACTAACTCATTAGTTATAATGCTTGCAAGGCTTAAGTGATGAGTATTACCGAGAGGTCCCAGAGATACCTCCCCGACAATCGGAGTGACAAAACCTAATCTTGAAATACGCCAACTCAACATGTACCTTCGGAGACACCTGTAGTACTCCTTTATAATCACCCAGTTACGTTGTGATGTTTGGTAGTACCCAAAGTGTTCCTCTGGTAAATGGGAGTTGCATAATTCTCATAGTTACAGGAATATGTATAAGTCATGAAGAAAGCAGTAGCAGAATACTAAACGATCATGTGCTAAGCTAACGGGATGGGTCATGTCAACCACATCATTCTCCTAATGATGTGATCCCATTAATCAAATGACAACACATGTCTATGGTTAGGAAACAAAACCATCTTTGATTAATGAGCTAGTCAAGTAGAGGCATACTAGTGACTATATGTTTGTCTATGTATTCACACATGTATCATGTTTCCGGTTAATACAATTCTAGCATGAATAATAAACATTTATCATGATATGAGGAAATAAATAATAACTATATTATTGCCTCTAGGGCATATCTCCTTCAGTCTCCCACTTGCACTAGAGTCAATAATCTAGATTACATAGTAATGATTCTAACACCCATGGAGTCTTGGTGCTGATCATGTTTTGCTCGTGAGAGAGGCTTAGTCAACGGGTCTGCAACATTCAGATCCGTATGTATCTTGCAAATCTCTATGTCTCCCACTTGGAGTTGGTCCCGAATGGAATTGAAGCGTCTCTTGATGTGCTTGGTCCTCTTGTGAAATCTGGATTCCTTTGCCAAGGCAATTGCACCAGTATTGTCACAGAAGATCTTCATTGGTCCCGATGCACTAGGTATGACACCTAGATTGGAAATGAACTCCTTCATCCAGACTCCTTCATTCGCTGCTTCAGAAGCATCTATGTACTCCGCTTCACATGTAGATCCCACCACGACGCTTTGTTTAGAGCTGCACCAACTTACAGCTCCACCGTTTAATATAAACACGTATCCTGTTTGCGATTTAGAATCGTCCGGATCAGTGTCAAAGCTTGCATCGACGTAACCTTTTACGACTAGCTCTTTGTCACCTCCATATACGAGAAACATATCCTTAGTCCTTTTCAGGTATTTTAGGATGTTCTTGACCGCTGTCCAGTGATCCACTCCTGGATTACTTTGGTACCTTCCTGCCAAGCTTATTGCTAAGCATACGTCAGGTCTGGTACACAACATTGCATACATGATAGAGCCTATGGCTGAAGCATAGGGAACATCTTTCATTTTCTCTCTATCTTCTGCTATGGTCGGGCATTGAGTCTGACTCAACTTCACACCTTGTAGCACAGGCAAGAATCCTTTCTTTACCTGATCCATTTTGAACTTTTTCAAAAAATTTGTCAAGGTATGTGCTTTGTGAAAGTCCTATTAAGCGTCTTGATCTATCTCTATAGATCTTGATGCCCAATATATAAGCAGCTTCACCGAGGTCTTTCATTGAAAAACTTTTATTCAAGTATCCCTTTATGCTATCCAGAAATTCTATATCATTTCCAATTAACAATATGTCATCTACATATAAAACTAGAAACGCTACAGAGCTCCCACTCACTTTCTTGTAAATACAGGCTTCTCCAAAAGTCTGTATAAAACCATATGCTTTGATCACACTATCAAAGCGTTTATTCCAACTCCGAGATGCTTGCACCAGTCCATAAATGGAACGCTGGAGCTTGCACACTTTGTTAGCACCTTTTGGATCAACAAAACCTTCCGGCTGCATCATATACAACTCTTCTTCTAGAAATCCATTCAAGAATGCAGTCTTGACATCCATTTGCCAAATTTCATAATCATGAAATGCAGCAATAGCTAACATGATTCGGACAGACTTAAGCATCGCTACGGGTGAGAAAGTCTCATTGTAGTCAACCCCTTGAACTTGTCAAAAACCTTTTGCAACAAGTCGAGCTTTATAGACATTTACATTACCATCAGCGTCAGTCTTCTTCTTAAAGATCCATTTATTCTCAATGGCTTGCCGATCATTGGGCAAGTCAACCAAAGTCCATACTTTGTTTTCATACATGGATCCCATCTCAGATTTCATGGCCGCTGTCAGGACCCCGACTCAATGCCACATCGATCTAGCATGTAACACCTCATATCACTTTGCGGCCTCACGCACGGTATTCCCACGGGTGTCGCCTTACCTTTGCCCGGGACCGTTTGCGCCTTTTGGCACACGTATATGATAGTGTTGCTAGCATCCATATGATAAGGAGCCCGGGATGACATGGCTAGTCGTAAACCCAAAGTGGCACAGACTTACAGGGACAGGCATCCATGACCCAGCATCGAACGTGTCGGTCATCAGCGAGTGAATCCAGGCTGTAGCACTGGGCTAGCAGGACTCCGGTGAACCGGGCTGTAGCGGGCTAACAGGACTCCGGTATTCATCGCGTGACATTTCCCCGAAGGGACAGACACAGGAACGAAGAAGGACACATGCCGGCCAGCCTAAGTGTTCCGGAGCAGTAGCAAGCTACCCTGGCTCGGTGGAAACACTAGGAGACATTTCCCGGTAAGAGGGGCTACTAAGGATAAACAACTAGATAGTCAGATCCCACACATACCAAGCATTTCAATAACATACACACAATATGCTCGATATGTGCAAACACAACATGGCATCACAACATGACTCTACGACTCAAGTATTTATTCAATAGGCTCCGAGGAGCGAGATATTACAAACAGGGGTCTCATGACCCAACATTCAGAGCATACAAATCAAAGCACAAGCGGAAGCTATCATGTCTGGGTACAGACATCTATAACTGAAAAAGGCTGAGAAGCCTGACTATCTACCAGATCCTGCCGGGGCACAAGATCGTAGCTGAGGTAACAAGCTAAACGTCGAAGTCCACGCGAAACTACTAGTGAGACCGAAGTCTCTCTGCAAAAACAGAAAATAGGCAAACGTGAGTACAAATGTACCCAGCAAGACTTACATCAGAACTAACTACATATGCATCATTATCAACAAAGGGGATGGTGGGGTTTAACTGCAGCAAGCCAGCTTTGACTCGGTGGCTATCCTGAACTACGACTGCAATGTAACTCTTTTGAGGTGGCGCACACGAGTCCACATATTCACCATATCAATACACCACTATGGATCCGCTCCCGTCTCCCTACGAGAACGCCATCCATAGCACTCACGGTTATCTTGCGTATTTTAGAGTATCCACTTTCACTTGTCTATGAACTGATATAAGCAACCCAGAAGTCCTTTTCCGCGGACACGGCTATTCGAATAGATGATGTTAACCCTGCAGGGGTGTACTTCTTCACACACGCTCTCACCACTTACCGCCGTTTACACGACATGTACTCGGCAACCTTCAAGCGGAAGCCCAACGTGGGTGTCGGCCACGGCCTACCTAAACACTCAAGTCTCTAGTCCAGGTTTATCGCCTATTCGGGTTCCATCCATGAGGAGATCCGGCCGGAGTTTCGCTCACAGCCCCAAACGATGTGAACAGGGTTCCGTGACACCAAACGGGCGCCCGGTTTACCCGGCCACGTGCCTACCGCATCACAACCCACCCCTACGGTCAGCGCTGCGCACGGCCCCCAGCATACTACAAACACCAGAAACTACTTGCAACTCCTGGACAGAGGACAAGGGTGATCAAGAAGCCGAGAGGGTCCACTGGTTTCGGGCCCAATGCGTGGTAGTAGCTGAATCATGGATCACAAACACAGAACTCAGTTCCTGAGGACGGCTTCAATGAGACAACCCACCATGTACTCCTACATGGCCTCTCACCGCTACCTTTACCAAATCGTATTCACACACTTAGCTCACATAGTAGGACATGTTCACACACCTCTGATTCATCCTCGATGAATCAGACCTGACTCAACTCTAAGCAGTAGCAGGCATGACAAACAAACATAAATGAGTAGGCACATCAGGGCTCAAACAACTCCTACTCATGCTAGTGGGTTTCATCTATTTACTGTGGAATGACAGGTCATGCAGAGGATAAAGGGGTTCAGCTACCGCAGCAAGTAACAGATGAATCGTTGTTGCCCTAATGCATTAAAAGAGAGCAGGAGCGAGAGAGTAGGATTGTATCAGAATGAACAAGGGGGTTTTGCTTGCCTGGCACTTCTGAAGATAACATTGAGTCTTCATCAGTGTCAACGATCACATCGTCGGTACAACGTCTACCGAGGGAGAACAACACCGGCAAACACAGAAGAAACACGATCAATGCAATGCACAATATGATGCATGCTATGACATGGCAATATGAATGTGTTTTGGGCTAATGCATCTAGCAACAGATTAAATGAAGTTGGTTTGAATACAAGATTCAAATTTAAACTACATATGTGATTATTTAAATGCCATTTAATTGAATTGTCCTAAACAGCAGCTATAAGTTGTTCCAACATGCATGAAAATGGTACAGATGGATTCCTTGAATTGTTCTGATAATTTTTCATATATAATTTATTTAATTTGGAGTAACGGTTGAATTTCTATGAATTTTAGAACTTTATACAATTTTCTGGAATTTTCTGAATAAAACAAATCCAGAAAACATTACTGCGTTATCCTGACGTCATGATGACGTCAGCAGGTCAACGTGGCACAGTCCGGTCAAACTCTGACCTGTGGGTCCCGAGTGTCAGTGTCTAACTAAACTAACCTAGCTTAGTTAATACTAACCTAACTTAATTAGCCGGGCGGGGCCCGCATGTCAGTGAGAGAGAGGGGGGTCAAACCGGCCAGTGGGGTCAAACCAGGGTCAAACTCGCCGGAGTTGACCCGAGGCTCATCGCCGGCGAGGCCAGGGACGGCGGAGAGCGTCGGGATTCGCCCTCCGATGACCAAAAGAGCGGCGGAGGGGCTCTACGGGATGCCCAGGCTCGCGCGCATCTAACAGGGCAAACGGGAGAAGCTAGGGTGGCCGGAGGCGACGGCAATCATGACGACAGCGGCGGCCGGAGTTCGGGTGGTGGCGGGTTTGGCGCTACGAGCGGTGGTTTGGCGCGCTGAGGGCACTAGGGAGAAGCTCTTGCTCCTCCGCATCCAAAGGAACGGACGGGAGGCCGCGAGGTGGCCGGAGTTGAGCACGGCGTCGACCTCGGCGGCGGCCGGAGCTCGGGCGAGCTCGGGGTCGGTGTTAGGGAGCACGGCAGGAGGAGCTGGGGCGTGCTACGGACTCCTGAGATCGCGGTGAGCACGACAGTGGGCTCGGAAACGAGCTACGGTGGCTGTGGCCACGGCCACGCCATGGCCGGCGGCGAGAAACTCTCGGCCGCGGTGGAGGAAGAGGCTAGGGGATGAGCGCGAGCTTGAGAGAAGGGGGAAGAGGAAGAGGGGCTCACAGTGGACTGGACGGAGGGGTCGGCGAGCTCGGGGAAGCTTCTGCGACGGCGAATTTACGGCGGCGATCTCCGGGCACCGGGGATGAAGACGACGACGCTCCGGTCGACTGGGGCCTCCTCTGGTCGCGTGCGTCGGTGTGCAGCTCCATGGGGTCGGGACGGAGCTCCTGAGCTCATCGGAAGGGCGAGGGGTGGCCGGTGGCTATGGATGCGACGGCGGCGCCCTCCGATGGCTCTCGGTGGTGCTCCAAATTGAGAGAGGGAGAGAGCCAGAGCGAGCAGAGAGAAGGGATAGCGGTCGGGGACGACTCCGTGGCGTCGCTAGAGGGCTCGGGGAGGAAGCAGGAGGTGGCCAGGGGAAGCAGGAGGTAGCCGGGGCGGCGTCGGCGCTCGCCACCGAGCAGCTTCGGGGCGAGGGGGAGGAAGACGACAGAGAGGAGGAGGTGGGCTGGGCCTCAGCCGCATCGCTGGGCCAGGTGGGGCGCTAGGTGGGCTGAGGGTAAGTGGCCCAGGTAGGCTTCCTCTCTCTCCTGTTTTTTTTATATTCCTGTTCTGTTTTCTTTTATTTAATTCTTTTGCCACTGTTTTGAATTTAAAAATAATTCAAAGAATGCCAAAAGCTCCTCTGAATATTTTTATTTTGCTAGATGGACTTTTCCAAAAGCTCATAAAATATTTCAGGGATATTTGAAATTATATTCTAATTATATGAATATAATTCAAATTCAAATAGCTAATGAATTAAATTCAAAGTCCCAAAAATAAATCCTTAAAAATGTTCAATATTTTGGTTGGGACCAGAACCCTTGCCAAAAATTATCAAACATTTAAGAAGAGCATTTTGGAACAATGAATGAGATTTTTAGGGTTTTTGCCCTTCTTTTATTTAGGGTTTTGAGGCTTCCAATTTCCCTCAGTTCAAGTTTCAAAACTAAACATGATGCAAACACCAGGCAGCACCAGAAGCTAGGGATGTGACAACTCACCCCCACTAAACAAGAATCTCGTCTCGAGATTCAAGCGTAGGGTAGGATGAAGGGGAAACGCAAACTAGTATAATCTTCATGATCCAGGGTGCACTTCATAAGAGCGTTGATTCGATCACCATCATTGTCTCGAAGTCTTTCTCTGAGAACTCCAACTAACATGACAAGAAGAGGGAAGGAAAACTCTAGAAGAATTAATCTTCTCAAAGAACGAACAACTCAGGATTAACTCACGGAATGGGACATAGCAACATCTCTCGAGCTGAGAGACGAAGCACACCTCTAGAGGAATGGAGTGGAACAGATGACGAAGGTTCACTAGGTAGACAACGATTCCACACCTAAGAAGGTGGTGAACGGTTGTCAACGTAGCGAGGAGTTGAGTTGCCATGATACCTCAACGAGACATCCTGGAGGGGGGGGGTGATTCGTAGATATATCCCCTTAAGTGGCAAAAGAATTACCTTTGATTCAGAGATCATTGAAACTCTTTAAACCAGCCTAGGACAATTCTCGAGCGATCGTTTGGAGGGGGTCGGTAGAATGGCATACTCGGACTTGGATGATGTGGATTACCTTGTTGAAGACAACGTAATGGATGAATTTGCTTATCACCGGAAATGGAAGAGACCCATGGTAGAATGGCACATTGGCGGTGCAAGCTGGGAACAAAATGCAAATGCTGGGAATGATTCTGGTAACTGGGGAAGAACCCAACAATAGAGAGTGAATTCACTGTTTGAGAAGGTCATAGCATTGCCGAGGGAACTGAGAGCATCCCAATTAGAGCCGATGATAACACGTAGCGCTTGTGTGTGCTCTCAAGAACTTGAGCATTTCCACAATCATCAAGGTTTTATCAACAACTGCGTCAAGGGTGCTGACAACACAACATACTACCATGATGAATGATGATGGATGATGCAGATGCAAGGAAGATAACACTTTCTCAGATTTCACCTTAGCGAGGCCAAGGAACCAAAATCTGCATGATCGACCGAGAGACATTTAGCACTCGGCTTCTAATGTTCTCCTTGATGTGCTAGCGTAACCCATCCATAGATATGGTTTGATATCTAGAACATCAAGTAAAAGGTCGGACTTCGGGATCTCAAAAATCCATAGGGGCAACTAGGGAGTAAATCCTACGAAATCCCCATGGGGAGGCGGCCAACTTCTTCAATCAAGATACTACAATAATAGGTCTTTCGGCTGGGAGGTGCTAGCCACGACATCCAATTTATCAGTTATCGAGGGACCAATATTATAGTTCTTGGAAAATGTTCCAACCATCACATCTGCCTGAGATTCAGATCTGGTTGGTGTCAGAATATTCCAGACTCATCGAGTCTAGGGAGAAAAACGAAAGTTTGCAACACAAATTGACGAGATGACGTTGCGAGATTCTCGGGAATGAACTACGATAGCAAGCTCCAAAACATGAGCTGGTTCTGCTACAAACATGTGAACACGTTGTCCCAGACAAGCATGACCACGTGGTAGTCTTACAATAAAACACTACCGAGTTCAGGTTGGGAACCATCATCGAGGATATCGAAGTCCTTACACAAGTCCAGATTAGCTCTTATGAAGGAACTCCTTCTCCTTGAACAAATCAATCAGTGGCTTGGTGTGCTAGGGATACATATAGATTGAAGGTTGCAAGTCTTCAAACCACAGAATTCTTCGCACGTGTGCATGACTGATTTGGAATGATTCCAAAGAAAGCAACATTGACTTTCTCGAATCCACGGCGGCAACTTGCATCAGATGCACATGAATTAAAGGAAGTCACTACCTTCATCCAAACATATGCTTCATGAGCTAGCATGAACAAATGCTTTCAAAAGTTTCCAACACTAGCTTAATGTTCAACAAAATCATGGAGGAGATAAGGATGTTGTCAATGGGCTCAACAACAATTCATCTAGGTTTCCTTTTAAAAGGAATTCCATAGTTAAGTGAACACGGTGATAGCATTGGTCAGACCAAAGATATAATGGTGTATGCTCGAGGGATCAACCACGAGTAAGACAACATTACGAGCATCGTTGGTACTGATTTGACTTGACGATGGCCCACACTCAAATCAAAGGATTGATAAGACAATAGGTCCAACAACTGATCACAGGGACCAATCGATGAAGATATCATCTTTCTTCAACACACACTACACAAGAATATCCCCTTGGAACGAACTAAGTCAGACAAGCTTTTATCTTCCAACTCTCCAAGTTGTTGTCTAGCTTAACCAACTAGCTCAGGGATATCTAACACCTATTCTTGGAGAGAAGGTGGTTCATAAGAAACCAACTTGATCACGAGCTCAACATAACGGTCAGGTGACGACCTGGTGATACTTCCGAGAAGACATTCAGAAAATCATGAACCACCGGTATGTTACTAAGCTCGAGAACAATCTCGCTTTTGAGGGCAAGACGATATGATCAAATGAGTGAGGACTTGACAAGATCCTAACTCATCAATCGAAGGGTGCACCGAAATAAGGACTAGGTAGCACGATCAGTCTTAGAAGGATGATTCAAAAACCAACATGCTAAGAATGAAATTATTATCCTTTAACTACCAAGCAACGAGGTTGCTGGGAGTATTGATTTCACACATCACAATTCATTTGTCGGTATTCCGGTTGCATCAACACGAGGGCCGAGGAATGACTAATGATGGTGAGAAGTATCACTACGTCAAAATTCATGAGAGTTGGTGCAGTTCTCATGACAATTCTGACATAAAGGGGGTAATACTCCAAGGTAGAACAGAACCAAAAGCTGGATTGGCATTTGATCTGCGGAATACAACTACTTTGACCCAATCCTAGATATGGATGAGGTACTGGAGTTTCTTTCTCCAAGTCATTCAGGACAGAATGGCTTGACGGACCACAAGAGTCATAGGCATCGATGAACGAATGCACACATAATCTCGACTATCAATTGATAGACGAGGGTCAGAAGACAACTAAAGAGGAACAACTCAAAGGAACATACAGTTTTCTAAGCAGTGGATGCATAGATTAGTATGTCGAACCAAGTTCAACATAATTCTTCCGGATAACCCATGCAGAAAGGTTGAGCTGGCAGAGTCACAATATAGCATGGAGAACTCATCGAGAGCACTCTTGTTGTCATCTTTTGGTTCAGAAGAACTCCTGCCAGGAATGGTTCATGGTAATTGGAAGAAGGACATACCACGAACCTCGAGGACTATCGCAAAGGTTACTAATATCCTGAAGGAACTAGCAAACACTATCAACATGAAGTAAGTAGAGTGAATCTCGGGTTCAAAACCCAGAAATAGAATGCCTACTAACTAATAACATCACGGGATGCTTTCAAAAATAATGGCCAGAATCATCACACTGGGGATACAAAAGCATTGCTAAATTGCTAGGTGACTTCCTAAACACCTAAGGTCATAATAATAGCTCCAACATCTACGCCGAGGTAACAAAGTACCTCAACCTACCGATTAGTGTGCTTATTCCGACCAAAAGGGACATCGGAGATGGAAGGAAAGGATTTGCAAATGCATTAGACTGTTTAGAGACCTGGGATGACTCGGACAGCATAACGGCTGTAAATGCTCAAAAAGATTTGAGACAATCACAAAATGGTGGCATAACCACTCAACATCACAGTATCAAGGTTCCGAGATCAACAGTAATCATACAGAAGTAGTAGGAACTGAAACGAGGCTTAAGTCCAACAATCTTATAAGTCTACAGATTAGCAACACGTGATCCTAATAGAAAGAAGAGATAGCCTAGTTCTTAATCCCCGTAGAAGAGAAGATGATGACTCAGATCAGAAGGCCATGAGGTATAAGGAGTAAAAAGAGCCTTACGTTCCATCCCACAATCAATTCCCTTATATAACTAAGAATTTCTAGACTCATCTTCGACCAGTTTGGCTTGGTAATCCTACAGGCAGTCAAGCTCTGATACCAACGCTGTCAGGACCCCGACTCAATGCCACATCGATCTAGCATGTAACACCTCATATCACTTTGCGGCCTCACGCACGGTATTCCCACGGGTGTCGCCTTACCTTTGCCCGGGACCGTTTGCGCCTTTTGGCACACGTATATGATAGTGTCGCTAGCATCCATATGATAAGGAGCCCGGGCTGACATGGCTAGTCGTAAACCCAAAGTGGCACAGACTTACAGGGACAGGCATCCATGACCCAGCATCGAACGTGTCGGTCAGCAGCGAGTGAATCCAGGCTGTAGCACTAGGCTAGAAGGACTCCGGTGAACCGGGCTGTAGCGGGCTAACAGGACTCCGGTATTCATCGCGTGACATTTCCCCGAAGGGACAGACACAGGAACGAAGAAGGACACATGCCGGCCAGCCTAAGTGTTCCGGAGCAGTAGCAAGCTACCCTGGCTCGGTGGAAACACTAGGAGACATTTCCCGGTAAGAGGGGCTACTAAGGATAAACAACTAGATAGTCAGATCCCACACATACCAAGCATTTCAATAACATACACACAATATGCTCGATATGTGCAAACACAACATGGCATCACAACATGACTCTACGACTCAAGTATTTATTCAATAGGCTTCGAGGAGCGAGATATTACAAACAGGGGTCTCATGACCCAACATTCAAAGCATACAAATCAAAGCACAAGCGGAAGCTATCATGTCTGGGTACAGAAATCTATAACTGAAAAAGGCTGAGAAGCCTGACTATCTACCAGATCCTGCCGGGGCACAAGATCGTAGCTGAGGTAACAAGCTAAACGTCGAAGTCCACGCGAAACTACTAGTGAGACCGAAGTCTCTCTGCAAAAACAGAAAATAGGCAAACGTGAGTACAAATGTACCCAGCAAGACTTACATCAGAACTAACTACATATGCATCATTATCAACAAAGGGGATGGTGGGGTTTAACTGCAGCAAGCCAGCTTTGACTCGGTGGCTATCCTGAACTACGACTGCAATGTAACTCTTTTGAGGTGGCGCACACGAGTCCACATATTCACCATATCAATACACCACTATGGATCCGCTCCCGTCTCCCTATGAGAATGCCATCCATAGCACTCACGCTTATCTTGCGTATTTTAGAGTATCCACTTTCACTTGTCTATGAACTGATATAAGCAACCCAGAAGTCCTTTTCCGCGGACACGGCTATTCGAATAGATGATGTTAACCCTGCAGGGGTGTACTTCTTCACACACGCTCTCACCACTTACCGCCGTTTACACGACATGTACTCGGCAACCTTCAAGCGGAAGCCCAACGTGGGTGTCGGCCACGGCCTACCTAAACACTCAAGTCTCTAGTCCAGGTTTATCGCCTATTCGGGTTCCATCCATGAGGAGATCCGGCCGGAGTTTCGCTCACAGCCCCAAACGATGTGAACAGGGTTCCGTGACACCAAACGGGCGCCCGGTTTACCTGGCCACGTGCCTACCGCATCACAGCCCACCCCTACGGTCAGCGCTGCGCACGGCCTCCAGCATACTACAAACACCAGAAACTACTTGCAACTCCTGGACAGAGGACAAGGGTGATCAAGAAGCCGAGAGGGTCCATTGGTTTCGGGCCCAATGCGTGGTAGTAGCTGAATCATGGATCACAAACACAGAACTCAGTTCCTGAGGACGGCTTCAATGAGACAACCCACCATGTACTCCTACATGGCCTCTCACCGCTACCTTTACCAAATCGTATTCACACACTTAGCTCACACAGTAGGACATGTTCACACACCTCTGATTCATCCCCGATGAATCAGACCTGACTCAACTCTAAGCAGTAGCAGGCATGACAAACAAACATAAATGAGTAGGCACATCAGGGCTCAAACAACTCCTACTCATGCTAGTGGGTTTCATCTATTTACTGTGGAATGACAGGTCATGCAGAGGATAAAGGGGTTCAGCTACCGCAGCAAGTAACAGATGAATCGTTGTTGCCCTAATGCATTAAAAGAGAGCAGGAGCGAGAGAGTAGGATTGTATCAGAATGAACAAGGGGGTTTTGCTTGCCTGGCACTTCTGAAGATAACATTGAGTCTTCATCAGTGTCAACGATCACATCGTCGGTACAACGTCTACCAAGGGAGAACAACACCGGCAAACACAGAAGAAACACGGTCAATGCAATGCACAATATGATGCATGCTATGACATGGCAATATGAATGTGTTTTGGGCTAATGCATCTAGCAACAGATTAAATGAAGTTGGTTTGAATACATGATTCAAATTTAAACTACATATGTGATTATTTAAATGCCATTTAATTGAATTGTCCTAAACAGCAGCTATAAGTTGTTCCAACATGCATGAAAATGGTACAGATGGATTCCTTGAATTTTTCTGATAATTTTTCATATATAATTTATTTAATTTGGAGTTACGGTTGAATTTCTATGAATTTTAGAACTTTATACAATTTTCTGGAATTTTCTGAATAAAACAAATCCAGAAAACATTATTGCGTTATCCTTACATCATGATGACATCAGCAGGTCAACGTGGCACAGTCCGGTCAAACTCTGACCTGTGGGTCCCGAGTGTCAGTGTCTAACTAAACTAACCTAGCTTAGTTAATACTAACCTAACTTAATTAGCCGGGCGGGGCCCGCATGTCAGTGAGAGAGAGGGGGGTCAAACCGGCCAGTGGGGTCAAACCCGGGTCAAACTCGCCGGAGTTGACCCGAGGCTCGTCGCCGGCGAGGCCAGGGACGGCGGAGAGCGTCGGGATTCGCCCTCCGATGACCAAAAGAGCGGCGGAGGGGCTCTACGGGATGCCCAGGCTCGCGCGCATCTAACAGGGCAAACGGGAGAAGCTAGGGTGGCCGGAGGCGACGACAATCATGACGACGGCGGCGGCCGGAGTTCAGGTGGTGGCGGGTTTGGCGCTACGAGCGGTGGTTTGGCGCGCTGAGGGCAATAGGGAGAAGCTCTTGCTCCTCCGCATCCAAAGGAACGGACGGGAGGCCGCGAGGTGGCCGGAGTTGAGCACGGCGTCGACCTCGGCGGCGGCCGGAGCTCGGGCGAGCTCGGGGTCGGTGTTAGGGAGCACGGCAGGAGGAGCTGGGGCGTGCTACGGACTCCTGAGATCGCGGTGAGCACGACAGTGGGCTCGGAAACGAGCTGCGGTGGCTGTGGCCACGGCCACGCCATGGCCGGCGGCGAGAAACTCTCGGCCGCGGTGGAGGAAGAGGCTAGGGGATGAGCGCGAGCTTGAGAGAAGGGGGAAGAGGAAGAGGGGCTCACAGTGGACTGGACGGAGGGGTCGGCGAGCTCGGGGAAGCTTCTGCGACGGCGAATTTACGGCGGCGATCTCCGGGCACCGGGGATGAAGACGACGACGCTCCGGTCGACTGGGGCCTCCTCTGGTCGCGTGCGTCGGTGTGCAGCTCCATGGGGTCGGGACGGAGCTCCTGAGCTCATCGGAAGGGCGAGGGGTGGCTGGTGGCTATGGATGCGACGGCGGCGCCCTCCGGTGGCTCTCGGTGGTGCTCCAAATTGAGAGAGGGAGAGAGCCAGAGCGAGCAGAGAGAAGGGATAGCGGTCGGGGACGACTCCGTGGCGTCGCTAGAGGGCTCGGGGAGGAAGCAGGAGGTGGCCAGGGGAAGCAGGAGGTGGCCGGGGCGGAGTCGGCGCTCGCCACCGAGCAGCTTCGGGGCGAGGGGGAGGAAGACGACAGAGAGGAGGAGGTGGGCTGGGCCTCAGCCGCATCGCTGGGCCAGGTGGGGCGCTAGGTGGGCTGCGGGTAAGTGGCCCAGGTAGGCTTCCTCTCTCTCCTGTTTTTTTTATATTCCTGTTCTGTTTTCTTTTATTTAATTCTTTTGCCACTGTTTTGAATTTAAAAATAATTCAAAGAATGCCAAAAGCTCCTCTGAATATTTTTATTTTGCTAGATGGACTTTTCCAAAAGCTCATAAAATATTTCAGGGATATTTGAAATTATATTCTAATTATATGAATATAATTCAAATTCAAATAGCTAATGAATTAAATTCAAAGTCCCAAAAATAAATCCTTAAAAATGTTCAATATTTTGGTTGGGACCAGAACCCTTGCCAAAAATTATCAAACATTTAAGAAGAGCATTTTGGAACAATGAATGAGATTTTTAGGGTTTTTGCCCTTCTTTTATTTAGGGTTTTGAGGCTTCCAATTTCCCTCAGTTCAAGTTTCTAAACTAAACATGATGCAAACACCAGGCAGCACCAGAAGCTAGGGATGTGACAACCTCTAGCCATTTTGCGGAATCTGGGCTCATCATCGCTTCCTCATAGTTCGTAGGTTCATCATGGTCAAGTAACATGACTTCCAGAATAGGATTACCGTACCACTCTGGTGCGGATCTTACTCTGGTAGACCTACGAGGTTCTGCAGAAACTTGATCCGAAGTTTCATGATCAATATCATTAGCTTCCTCACTGATTGGTGTAGTTGTCACAGGAACCGGTTCTTGTGATGAACTACTTTCCAATAAGGGAGTAGATATAGTTATCTCATCAAGTTCTACTTTCCTCCCACTCACTTCTTTCGAGAGAAACTCCTTCTCTAGAAAGGATCCGAATTTTAGCAAAGAAAATCTTGCGCTCAGATCTGTGATAGAAGGTGTACCCAATAGTCTCCTTTGGGTATCCTATGAAGACACATTTCTCTGATTTGGGTTCGAGCTTATCTGGTTGAAGTTTCTTCACATAAGCATCGCAGCCCCAAACTTTAAGAAACGACAACTTTGGTTTCTTGCCAAACCACAGTTCATAAGGTGTCGTCTCAACGGATTTTGATGGTGCCCTATTTAACGTGAATGCGGCCGTCTCTAAAGCATGACCCCAAAACGATAGCGGTAAATCAGTAAGAGACATCATAGATCGCACCATATCAAGTAAAGTACGATTACGACGTTCGGACACATCATTTCATTGTGGTGTTCCAGGTGGCGTGAGTTGCGAGACTATCCCGCATTGTTTCAAGTGTAGACCAAACTCGTAACTCAAATATTCTCCTCCACGATTAGATCGTAGAAACTTTATTTTCTTGTTACGATGATTTTCCACTTCACTCTGAAATTCTTTGAACTTTTCAAATGTTTCAGACTTGTGTTTCATTAAGTAGATATACCCATATCTGCTTAGATCATCTGTGAAGGTGAGAAAATAATGATATCCGCCACGAGCCTCAACATTCATTGGACCACATACATCTGTATGTATGATTTCCAACAAATCTGTTGCTCTCTCCATAGTACCGGAGAATGGCGTTTTAGTCATCTTGCCCATAAGGCACGGTTCACAAGTACCAAGTGATTCATAATCAAGTGATTCCAAAAGCCCATCAGTATGGAGTTTCTTCATGCGTTTTACACCGATATGACCTAAACGGCAGTGCCACAAATAAGTTGCACTATCATTATCAACTCTGCATCTTTTGGTTTCAACACTATGAATATGTGTATCACTACTATCGAGATTCAATAAAAATAGACCACTCTTCAAGGGTGCATGACCATAAAAGATATTACTCATATAAATAGAACAACCATTATTCTCTGATTTAAATGAATAACCGTCTCGCATCAAACAAGATCCAGATATAATGTTCATGCTCAACGCTGGCACCAAATAACAATTATTTAGGTCTGATACTAATCCCGATGGTAGATGTAGAGGTAGCGTGCCGACCGCGATCACATCGACTTTGGAACCATTTCCCATGCGCATCGTCACCTCGTCCTTAGCTAATCTTCGCTTAATCCGTAGTCCCTATTTCGAGTTGCAAATATTAGCAACAGAACCAGTATCAAATACCCAGGTGCTACTGCGAGCATTAGTAAGGTACACATCAATAACATGTATATCACATATACCTTTGTTCACCTTGCCATCCTTCTTATCCGCCAAATACTTGGGGCAGTTCCGCTTCCAGTGTCCAGTCTGCTTGCAGTAGAAGCACTCAGTTTCAGGCTTAGGTCCAGACTTGGGTTTCTTCTCTTGAGAAGCAACTTGCTTGCCGTTCTTTTTGAAGTTCCCCTTCTTCTTCCCTTTGCCCTTCTTCTTGAAACTAGTGGTTTTGTTAACCATCAACACTTGATGCTCCTTCTTGATTTCTACCGCCGCGTCTTTCAGCATCGCGAAGAGCTCGGGAATAGTCTTGTTCATCCCTTGCATATTATAGTTCATCACAAAGCTCTTGTAGCTTGGTGGCAGTGATTGGAGAATTCTGTAAATGACACTCTCATCAGGAAGATTAACTCCCAGTTGAATCAAGTGATTATTATACCCAGACATTTTGAGTATGTGTTCACTGACAGAACTATTCTCCTCCATCTTGCAGCTATAGAACTTATTGGAGACTTCATATCTCTCAATCCGGGCATTTGCTTGAAATATTAACTTCAACTCCTGGAACATCTCATATGCTCCATGACGTTCAAAACATCGTTGAAGGCCCGGTTCTAAGCCGTAAAGCATGGCACACTGAACTATAGAGTAGTCATCAGCTTTGCTCTGCCAGACGTTCTTAACGTCGTCAGTTGCATCAGCAGTAGGCCTGGCACCCAGCGGTGCTTCTAGGACGTAACTTTTCTGTGTAGCAATGAGGATAATCCTCAGGTTACGGACCCAGTCCGTGTAATTGCTACCATCATCTTTCAACTTTGCTTTCTCAAGGAACGCATTAAAATTCAACGGAACAACAACACGAGCCATCTATCTAAGAACAAACATAGACAAGCAAGATACTATCAGGTACTAAGTTCATGATAAATTTAAGTTCAGTTAATCATATTACTTAAGAACTCCCACTTAGACAGACATCTCTCTAGTCATCTAAGTGATCATGTGATCCAAATCAACCAAACCATGTCCGATCATCACGTGAGATGGAGTAGTTTCAATGGTGAACATCGCTATGTTGATCATATCTACTATATGATTCATGCTCGACCTTTCGGTCTCCGTGTTCCGAGGCCATATCTGTATATGCTAGGCTCGTCAAGTATAACCTGAGTATTCCGCGTGTGCAACTGTTTTGCACCCTTTGTATTTGAACGTAGAGCCTATCACACCCGATCATCACGTGGTGTCTCAGCACGAAGAACTTTCACAACGGTGCATACTCAGGGAGAACACTTCTTGATAATTAGTGAGAGATCATCTTAAAATGCTACCGTCAATCAAAGTAAGATAAGATGCATAAAGGATAAACATAACATGCAATCAATATAAGTGATATGATATGGTCATCATCATCTTGTGCTTGTGATCTCCATCTTCGAAGCACCGTCATGATCACCATCTTCACCGGCGCGACACCTTGATCTCCATCGTAGCATCGTTGTCGTTACGCCATCTATTGCTTCTACGACTATCGCTACCGCTTAGTGATAAAGTAAAGCAATTACAGGGCGTTTGCATTTCATCCAATAAAGCGACAACCATATGGCTCCTGCCAGTTGCCGATAACTTCGGTTACAAAACATGATCATCTCATACAATAAAATATAGCATCACGTCTTGACCATATCACATCACAACATGCCCTGCAAAAACAAGTTAGACGTCCTCTACTTTGTTGTTGCAAATTTTACGTGGCTGCTACGGGTTTAGCAAGAACCGTTCTTACCTACGCATCAAAAAACCACAACGATAGTTCGTCAAGTTGGTGCTGTTTTAACCTTCGCAAGGACCGGGCGTAGCCACACTCGATTCAGCTAAAGTGAGAGAGACAGACACCCACCAGTCACCTTTAAGCATGAGTGCTCGTAACGGTGAAACCAGTCTCGCGTAAGCGTACGCGTAATGTCGGTCCGGGCCGCTTCATCTCACAATACTACCGAACCAAAGTATGACATGCTGGTAAGCAGTATGACTTGTATCGCCCACAACTCACTTGTGTTCTACTCGTGCATATAACATCAACGCATAAAACCTAGGCTCGGATGCCACTGTTGGGGAACGTAGTAATTTCAAAAATTTCCTACGCACACGCAAGATCTTGGTGATGATATAGCAACGAGAGGGGAGAGTGTTCGTCCACGTACCCTCGTAGACCATAAGCGGAAGCGTTAGCACAATGCGGTTGATGTAGTCGTACGTCTTCACGATCCAACCGATCCAAGCACCGAACGTACGGGGCCTCCGAGTTCAGCACACGTTCAGCTCGATGACGATCTCTGGCCCTCCGATCCAGCAAAGGCTCCGGAGATGAGTTCCGTCAGCACGACGGCGTGGTGACGATGATGATGTTCTACCGGCGCAGGGCTTCGCCTAAACTCCGCGATGATATGACCGAGGTGGAATATGGTGGAAGGGGGCACCGCACACGGCTAAGGAACGATCCGTAGATCAACTTGTGTGTCTTTGGGGTGCCCCCCGCCCCCGTATATAAAGGAGCCAGGGGGGAGGAGGTGGCCGGCCTAGAGGGCGCGCCAAGGGGGGGAGTCCTACTCCCACCAGGAGTAGGACTCCCTCTTTCCAAGTAGGAGTAGGAGAAGGGGGGAAAGAGGAGGAAGAGGGGAAGGAAAGGGGGGCGCCGCCCCCCTTCCCTTGTCCTATTCGGTCTAGGAGGGGGAGGGGCGCGCGGCCCCTCCTGGCTCCTTCCCTCTTCTCCCTCATGGCCCATGTAGGCCCATTAACCCCCCGGGGGGTTCCGGTAACCTCCCGGTACTCCGGTAAAATGCCGATTTCACCCGGAACTATTCCGATGTCCAAACATAGGCTTCCAATATATCAATCTTTATGTCTCGACCATTCCGAGACTCCTCGTCATGTCCGTGGTCACATCCGAGACTCCGAACAAACTTCGGTACATCAAAACTTGTAAACTCATAATAAAACTGTCATCAAAACGTTAAGCGTGCGGACCCTACGGGTTCGAGAACTATGTAGACATGACCTAAAACCATTCTTGGTCAATACCCAATAGCGGGACCTGGATGCCCATATTGGTTCCTACATATTCTACGAAGATCTTTATCAGTCAAACCGCATAACAACATACGTTGTTCCCTTTGTCATCGGTATGTTACTTGCCCGAGATTTGATCGTCGGTATCCAATACCTAGTTCAATCTCGTTACCGGCAAGTCTCTTTACTCGTTCTGTAATACGTCATCTCATAACTAACTCATTAGTTATAATGCTTGCAAGGCTTAAGTGATGAGTATTACCGAGAGGGCCCAGAGATACCTCTCCGACAATCGGAGTGACAAAACCTAATCTCGAAATACGCCAACTCAACATGTACCTTCGGAGACACCTGTAGTACTCCTTTATAATCACCCAGTTACGTTGTGACGTTTGGTAGTACCCAAAGTGTTCCTCCGGTAAATGGGAGTTGCATAATTCTCATAGTTACAGGAATATGTATAAGTCATGAAGAAAGCAGTAGTAGAATACTAAACGATCATGTGCTAAGCTAACGGGATGGGTCATGTCAATCACATCATTCTCCTAATGATGTGATCCCATTAATCAAATGACAACACATGTCTATGGTTAGGAAACATAACCATCTTTGATTAATGAGCTAGTCAAGTAGAGGCATACTAGTGACTATATGTTTGTCTATGTATTCACACATGTATCATGTTTCCGGTTAATACAATTCTAGCATGAATAATAAACATTTATCATGATATGAGGAAATAAATAATAACTTTATTATTGCCTCTAGGGCATATTTCCTTCACTGACCGGTGGAGCGTACGGTCTATGAAATGCGTTGTACAACCGGCTCGAGCCGAACCCATGGAACGCAGCCCGCCTCCGAAGATTCTATGCCTAGCGCCGGACTAAGAGTTCGTCCCCTTCCCCCGTCCAAACTTTTACATTGCAGCTGTCTTTTGTTTCTCTTTCTTCTCTCAACACTTTCTCTAAAAATCCGTTAAAGGCCTACTTGCGCATTGTTCACATTTACTTGATGTGCCATCCGCACTCATTATACCTGGGGGCTTCTTTACCAGAAGCTTAATTATAAGGGCTTCATGCCCAGCACATGTGTCAAGCTTCCACATGTACCTTTTATTCACCATTATATGCATCGATATGACTTAAGTTTTGGCCAAGCTGGGTTGCCTGGCTCCTGTCCTTACCCCTACGTTCCCGATTGTTCGGCTAGGAGGTAAAGGGAGCACCTCTGCGATTGTTACTGCCGGGTCAGCCGGATGTGTACCTCAGACTGGGTGAAGCTGAAGGCTAGCGTTCTTAAGGGAATATTCGGTCGGTGACTTGAAAGATGATTTTTAACCTACTTATTTATCTGCCCCCAGATGTTTTTCTGCTTTTTTCGCAGTCCGGACATGCACTTTAGGGCATGCCTCCCAGGGAAAGGAACCCTTAACGGAACTATTCTCCCTGGAAGATGTTTCTTACTAACCATGTAATATAACATAACTAGTTGGGCACTTGTCTAATAAAGCACTAATGACCCCTACGCCTGGTCTCCATGCATACCCCGGTTGTTTCTTAATCGAGAAGGTATTCGGACACACTCCGGACTCTAGGGTCCCAAGGTTGAAGCGAAAAGGTCGGCAAAGACAAACGATCTACAATCCGGCTAGAAGGCATTTCACATGTCATTTTAAAATACATTGTCAAATCTACTGACTGTATTCCTCCTCAATCCCGTCTAACAGGCTGTCTAATTTACAGTCCCGTTAGGAAAACTTAGCGGCCAACTCTACTTGGCCGTATACTAAACTCACAGGGATCTCCTTCCCATCAGGCCCCACAGGTCCGACCTCGGCCATGTGGTTGGGATCTGCCTTCTTGTACCGCGTCTTCACCATGGCCCAAGCCTCCCTGGGACCTTGGCGGCAGGCCGAAATCTTCCATAAACGGAAGCGCTGCCGCACTCCCTGAAGCTTCTCTGCAAGCTCCCCAAGGCCCTCGGGTAGGGAGAGGGCTCGCCATAAAGCCTGGACGACGCCGCTCATTGCCTGCCAAACTCATTCGAGGAGCTGCAACAGCTCGGGAAGTTGATCACCCGTTGATACGGGCATCTCCTCCGCAGGGCGACCTGTGAGTATACCTACAAGACATATTTTGTCAATTGACTTCCTCGCCGAACTCTTCTTTTCAAAGGAGTCCGCTCAAGCACTTACTATAGATGCCGCAACGAAGCCGCACAGTCTCCTTAACGGAGCCGGACAGCTCGGCCCGAACACCTTTCAGCTCTTCTCTGAGCTGGGCATGGGCATCCTGGAGCTTGTTCCTTTCCTGCTGCACCCTATTCAGCACTCTCTCGTCGGCCTTCAGCTGGCGCAGTAGTTCTTGCCTATCCGGATCTTGTCCGGCAGCACCTGCAACGTCATTATTAGACTCGCGTGCACGCTGCACACCACTTATCTTTTTAAAATAATGTGTTACCAGGAGGGGTCTCTGTGCTTCCTCCTGCGGCAGCAAATGCGGCCTCGAGTTGGGCCTTGCACTCTTGCAGCTCCTGAGACAGTTGGGTATTCTTCTCCGTAAGATCCTGCGTTTCAAATGATACTTAAATCAGTTAATATAACTACTTTAAGTCTCGGGGGCTACTGGCATATACAACTATTAAATTTTCTTACCCGTATGTCCTTTACATACTGCTCCGTGGCTCTGGTAAAGCCATCTTGAGCAGCACGGAGGTGTGCGTCCCCCGTGTTAAAGGCATTCAACGCCTCAGGGGAGAAGCACGCGTCACGAAATACTGTCCGGCGGCGCCTGTGGTTCATAGTGCTCTCCACCTCAGACTTGGTGGCGGACAGTCTATCGGCATCCTCCGTTGGAGGAGTATCCGGCTCGCGCCTTGCGCTTGCCTCCCCCTCCAGACCAGGTGCTAGAGCCTGGCTGGTAGAGGTTGGATTGGCAACCTCTACGCCCGCAGTCCGGCGGGCGCTTTTTCTCCTACAAAAGTCATGAGCACTCAAACGCTTCCTAGGAACGTTGCTCCAAATAATTAACTGCAAGCTGTACCTCTGCGGTGACGTTTCAGTCCGTGCCGCGCTCCTCTTCCGCCTACTGGTCCGGACTGGCCTTTGTTGGTCAGCCGCCGCGGGCTCGGCTTCCTGCCTTGAAGGCGCTTCCTACAAAACACCATCGTACGCGAAGGTCAGAAATGAGCAAGGAAGAGATAATGGTGTCGGGACTTCCATCACAATCACCTGGGAAGCCGGATATAGTCCGGGGTAGTCAGCCGTAATGGCGACTAAAGCATTATCCATGCTAAGCTGGTGGAACACCCCGTTGATTAGCTCCACCTTAATGTCCGGATCCTCTTCGGAGGCCGGATCCTGGGATCTCTCTGGATCCTCGGGTTGCAGAACTGGACTTGTCATGTCCTCCACAATCCGACGCAGTTCCTGCGTCGAAGACATAATATAAGAAGCTTAAACTTTGAAAGCATGGGTCGGGCCCTTAAAGTGTTCGCTTACCCAACGCCGAGGGTTATTCATGGAGAACCCATTCAACGGGTTCGTCTGAAGGAAGTCCTCCTTCTCCCCCTTGTACAGGCCAGACAGGATCTGCACGAGATCCTCGGCCGAATCCGGTCCTTTGCGGCCATGATGGGTGGCATCGTCTTCCCCGTTGAAATCCCACATGGGGTGGCCCCTGTATTGCAGTGGCTGCACCCCCCGCGTAATGCACGTTGCCATGACTCCAATCATGGTCAACCCGGAATGGGCCAGTAATCTTATTCGGCCCATCAGATAATGGACGCTCTTGTCTTCCTCCAGTTGGGGGCTCCGCGGGCGCCAACTAAGGCGTTTCTTCAGAGGAGCAGTACTGAACTCCGGGAGGCCGATCTGAACAGGGTCCGGCAGCGGAGCGTCTTCTATGTAAAACCATTCCGAAGGCCAGTCTTCGGACGCCTTCTTAGGGGTTCCGGATGGATATCCGGTCCCGGCAATGCGCCATATTTCGGCGACGCCCACTTGATATATGGACCCCTGTGAGAACGGGGTACGAGGCAGAACAACCTCTTCCACAGTGCAAAATGGGGCTCGATGCCCAGAAATAGCTCACAAAGAGCTACGTAACCCGCGATATGCAGGATAGAGGCGGGCGTAAGGTGATGGAGCTGGAGTCCGTAGAACTCCAGGAGCCCGCGGAGGAACGGATGTATAGGAAATTCGAGTCCCCTTATCAGATAGGGGACGAAGCATACCCGCTCCCCTTTGTTGGGACTTGGGGTAGCCTCCGCTTGCTTCCCACCTTGGTAGGTGGCCAACCCGGCTCGAACCGGGACCATGAAGGCCGGAGGGAGATATACCTTTGCTTGGAGCGTCACCAGCTCGTTGTGCTGGACAGAACATCTCCGCCAGTCTCCTGGCAGTGGGCTGGGAGCGCGAGAGGAGGAGCCGCGTCGACGGTCCATGATGGAATGGATTTTTCGGTCGGAGGCGCTCCGATGAGTACTCGCGGAAGGAAGATGGTGTGATTTGGATCTAGATTCTTGCCTCTCTTATAGGCAGATTATTTGCACAGCTAGGGGGTAAAATATGAAAGATACCCTGGCTTTTCGCATTCGTGCGACGCATGGAAGATGGCCATTATTGGGCGTGGAAGCGAAGAAGCGCAACATTGATAAGAAAGCCGGACACTGTCCGGCAAACGCATGGAATTTGGAGGAGAACCCGCCTTGCAACACCGAAGACTATATACGCGCTGGACTTATCGTCATTGAAGCCTGGTTCGGGGGCTACTGAGGGAGTCCTGGACTAGGGGGTGTCCGGACAGCCGGACTATCATCGTCCGCCGGACTCCAAGACTACGAAGATACAAGATTGAAGACTCCGTCCCGTGTCCGGATGGGACTTTCCTTGGCGTGGAAGGCAAGCTTGGCGATATGGATATGTAGATCTCCTACCATTGTAACCGACTCTGTGTAACCCTAGCCCTCTCCGGTGTCTATATAAACCGGAAGGCTTTAGTCCGTAGGACACAAAAACCATTACAACAATCATACCATAGGCTAGCTTCTAGGGTTTAGCCTCCTTGCTCTCGTGGTAGATCCACTCTTGTACTACCCATATCATCAATATCAATCAAGCAGGAGTAGGGTTTTACCTCCATCGAGAGGGCCCGAACCTGGGTAAAAACATCGTGTCCCTTGTCTCCTGTTACCATCCGCCTAGACACACAGTTCGGGACCCCCTACCCGAGATCCACCGGTTTTGACACCGACAACAGGCATGTACAAAAGCCTCAAAGGGCATCAGACTCTTTGTGATGTGCTTAAAAAGCAGATCCTCAACAGAAACCCTAGGAAAGAGGGTATTGCCTTTGAGAGGAAACTCAATGCTGACGGAACATATTGGAAGCCTGAGCAGTACCCCAAAAACTCATGGGTTGCTGCAAAGGGACCTCCAGTTGATCCATCCAACTTATCTGGCTTTACATGTGAATCTCCTCATTCTTCTGATGAGTCATTTGACTCCAACTATAAACTATTCAAAAATCAGAATGGTGAAGTATTTGCTAGATATGTTGGCACTAACTGCAGGAACGGTTCCCCTATGAAGAAAATCTGGGTTCCCAAAAGTTGCCTTGAAAGTCTTCAGGTGAATGTCCTCATGACACCACCTGCGAAGAATAGGAACTCCAGATGAAATTATTCATATGAACCAAATTCTTCATATGGAACCAAGTCCTCATACGGACAGAATTCCTCACGTGGATCAAATTCCGCAAAAGGATCAAAGTCCTCATATGATCATCATCATGCTAACCCTTCCGTTTCGTAGGGTAGAGCTAAGGGCTATGAATATGAGCATTATTCTTCAAATCATTATGTTCATAAGTCCTCGAAGAATTTCTCTGCTTATTCATATGCTTACCCTAACCCCTCTTATGTGAAACGAAGTGGAGTGGCTTCTATGCCACCTTTCTCATATGGTGCTCGCAAAGTGATGAATTTTTTGCCACCCCTTTAGACGTGGGTGGTGAAGAAAAAGAACTAATCTCTTATGTAGGGTCAGGTCTCCAGATGTGCTCAAAACGTCTGAAGAATTTGCTGGAGACCAGAACAGTGCCTAATAGGACGCAGGCTAATCATGATGAAATGAACTTTCATTTCACACGTCCTTATACTATTTATCTGTTCTATTGCTCGAAGAAATTGATCTGATGATATTGATGTCATATTCTTCACTGATGAAGTATATGAGTTCGTAAGTTGCACTAATTCATCTGCAGGATGAACAACCCAAAGCCAATGAGTGGGTCCTCGATAGTGGATGTACGAATCACATGACTAGTGACAAGAATCTATTGATGGTTGCTCCGTTATCACTGTCACATCTGAAGCATATCATCTTCGCTAACAAAGGCAAGAGTTAGGTATTGGGTGTTGGTTAGGTTGCGATCTCAAAGGATATACACATGGACAAAGTCATGCTTGTCGAATCCTTAGGATACAACCTCATGTCTGTCTCAATGCTTTGTAATCTTGATATGGTTGTTGTCTTTGGAAAATATCGTTGTGCTGTGATCATGGAAGATGACAATTCCAAAGTCTTCGGAGGCTTTAGGAGAGGAGACTTGTACATTGTTGATTTCTCTA
This sequence comes from Triticum dicoccoides, assembly GCF_002162155.2. Taxonomy (NCBI): domain Eukaryota; kingdom Viridiplantae; phylum Streptophyta; class Magnoliopsida; order Poales; family Poaceae; genus Triticum; species Triticum dicoccoides. Next base: position 235,907,040 of record NC_041383.1, read on the forward strand.
CAGGACCTCAACCGGCCGTATGTCTACTTGCAAAAGCTTCAGAAGGCTAGCTATGGCATCAACGACTTGGTATTGCTGGCATGAGGAATTTGCACACGCTTGCGAAGAAGAAGCATGTCATTGGCATTGAGAATGTCAAATTCCTCAAGGATCACTTATGCGGAGCCTGTGAAGCTGGAAAGATGACCAAGGCCAAGCTTCCAGCAAAGACTATCATGACTACCACTCGACCATTTGAATTGCTTCACATGGATCTCTTCGGTCCTAATCATTATTCTGCTATTTCAAATGATGCATCTCTATATGGCTTTGTTATTGTTGATGATTATTCTCGTTACACATGGGTGCACATTGTCACTTACAAACATGAGGTGCAGGAAGTCTTCAAATGATTTTCCTCGAGGGCTTCAACCAACTTTGGTGTGAAGATCAAGCACATCAGGAGTGACAATGGGACTGAGTTCAAGAATTCCGGTCTTGATGACTATCTTGATGAACTTGGTATTAGTCATGAGTTATCTGCTCCTTATACTCTTCAGCAGAATGGCGTCGTGGAGCGCAAGAACAGAACTCTTGTTGAGATGGCTTGCACTATGCTTGATGAATACAAGACGCCTCATTGTTTCTGGATTGACGCAATTGATACTGCATGCCACATCATCAACAGAGTATATCTTCACAAATTCTTCAAGAAAACTGCCTATAAACTCCTCACTGACAAGAAACCCAACGTGAGTTACTTCAAAGTCTTCGGTGCTAAATGTTGGATAAGAGATCCTCATCACACTTCTAAATTTGCACCGAAATCACATGAGGGTTTTATGCTTGGTTACGAAAAGGACTCGCACACCTACAAAGTCTTCAACAATGTTCTTCACAAGGTTGTTGAAACTGTAGATGTGCGTCTCGATGAAACTAATGGCTCGCAAACAGAGCACCTACCTTCTGTGATAGATGAACTAGAACCTGAGGAATCCATCAAGTTCAAAGCTACTGAGGATGTCATTCCCACTGAAGATTCTGCTAAAGAATTTATTCCATATCGTGATGAACGTCGAGCTCGCGCACCTGAAGAAAATGGTGCTGAGGAAAATGCTCTTGAAGAAAATGCAGATCAACTTCCTCGAAGACAACCCGCTCATCCTCGCATTGCAAACAAAGTGCAAATTGAGACGATCATCAATGACATTGAAGCACCAGGTCCTCTCACACGCTCAAAAGCTTCACATTTGTCTAACTTTTGTGGGCACTTTCCTTTTTTCTCTATCACAGAGCCCACTAAGGTGGATGAAGCATTTCTAGAGCCTGAGTGGATTCAAGCTATGCAAGAAGAATTACATCAGTTCGAGCTCAACAACGTCTAGGAATTGGTCAAACGTCCAGATCCTCCCAAGCACAACATTATTGGCACAAAGTGGATCTACCGCAACAAGCAAGATGAAAATGGCCTTGTGGTGAGGAATAAGGCACGGCTTGTAGCTCAAGGCTACACACAGGTTGAAGGAATTGACTTCGATGAAACTTTTGCACCTGTTGCTAGACTTGAGGCTATTAGCATATTACTTGCTTATGCTAACCATCATGATATTATCTTACAACAAATGGATGCGAAAAGTGCATTCCTCAATGGTAAGCTTGAGGAAGAAGTATATGTTGCTCAACCCCCAAGTTTTGAAGATCCAAAGAATCCTGACAATGTCTTCAGACTCAACAAGGCCCTGTAAGGCCTCAAGCAAGCCCCTCGGGCATGGTATGATACCTTGAAGGAATTCCTCATGAAGAAAGGCTTCAAACCCGGTTCACTCGACCCAACTCTTTTCACTAAGTCTTATGATGATGAATTGTTTGTGTGCCAAATATATGTTGATGATATCATTTTTTGTTGTACTGACCAACGATATAGTGATGAATTTGCCTATATGATGAGTGAAGAATATCAAATGTCTATGATGGGAGAATTGAAATTCTTTTTAGGTCTTCAAATTCGTCAACAGCGCAATGGGATATTCATATCTCAGGAGAAATACCTCAAGGACGTATTGAGGAAATTCAGCATGCAAGATTGCAAAGGGGTCAAAATTCCAATGCCCACAAATGGCCATCTATGCACTGATGAAAATGGTTAGGACTTTGATCAAAAGGTATACCGCTCCATGATTGGCTCTTTATTGTACCTATGTGCATCTAGGCCGTATATTATGCTTAGTGTTTGCATGTGTGCCCGATTTCAAGCTACACCGAAGGAATCACACCATAAGGCTGTGAAGCATATTCTTCGATACCTAGCTCACACACCAACACTTGGATTATGGTATCCCAAGGGCTCTTCGTTCGATCTCATTGGATATTCAAACTCTGACTATGCTGGCGATCGCGTGGACCGCAAGTCAACATCAGGCACATGTCATTTCCTTAGACGATCTTTGGTCTGTTGGTCCTTGAAGAAACAGAATTGCGTGTCACTCTCCACTGCAGAAGTTGAATACATTGCTGCAGGATCGTGTTGTGCTCAACTACTATGGATGAAGCAAATACTCAAGGACTATGGCGTCAACGTGAAGAATGTGCCTCTCTACTGCGACAATGAGAGTGCTATCAAGATTGCTCATAACCCAATTCAGCACTCGAAGACCAAGCACATCCAGATTCGTCATCATTTTCTTCATGATCATGTGTTGAAGGGCGACATCTCCATCGACCACGTTAGCACTGAAGATCAGCTGACCGATATCTTCACTAAGCCCTTGGATGAGAAGATATTTAGCAAGTTGCGGTGTGAGATAAATTTCCTAGAATCTTTGAATGTTCTCTGAAATGGACACACATCCTAACACTTATGTTGACTTGATGACTTAGATGTGCAACACACGAAGTAATGTTTTTCTTCAATCAATGAAGACTAACCCTCTAAGTGTGAAGAAATTAATGAAGAAATTGATTCTCAGAGCCCAATGACAATTGTACGCGGTGTCTGAAATCAGCTTTCTTACGCGGTGGGTTACGCCACCACCCAAACTTGGAAATCTTCAATTTGAGTTTTTCTTCGTTTTTGAAATTCCTCAGTTTTTCAAATTCTTCAACTTTTCTTTGTCTTCACCCTTTCCGGTGTTGTTCTTCATTTGTATGTATATATATGAGTTTTATGTCCTCTACAACATTCACTTATTGCTATTTCTTCAAGTTGATTTCTTCTGCTAAGTGAATGTGATCGGACCCTTCCCCCTCTATGCTATACTCAACCCAGTCTATTAACAAATTCTTCATGTGCATTCTATTTGAAACTCGTTCAAAATCTTCACTGTGTCCTTGATAGCTGAAGAAATTGTGAACGGAACTTTTAACTTATCTAATCTCAATTTTCGGCTTTGCCGCTCAAACCGTTCCGCTTCTCACGACAATACTTATCTATTCACCCACGATCGTCACCTCTCAGTATGTGGGTGACACATGTCAAGCAAATGAGAAGGGCCAGGGGCACGTTCGTCCGATTTCCTCGGGCGTACAGTTTTTCACACACTCTATAAAAACCCCTGCCTCTTCCTCACTTCACTTTCACCTAGCTCGCTCTCACTCCCGCTCGAGCTCCTGAAACCCAAGCGCCGCCGCTACTTCATCGTCGCCGGTGAGGAAGAGCTTCACTGCCTCGACCTCGTCATCGTCATACTCGCGCCAGTTGCGGATTTCTTCACTTTGCCGCCGCCGTAGCTGTCTTCCTCTACCGAGTTAGGGCGTGGAAGATCTGAACTGACGAACTTCACATCTACACTTCCCAGTTCATCGTTTTCTTACGGGTAATTCAAAGTTACTTTTACTGCCCTCTTTGATTCTTATGTTTTCGTGAAAATCTTCAAAGGTGTTTATTCTTCAAATCTTCACACACATGAACACCTCACATGTCATCTGCTCTTGATTCGTTTCTCTAAGCAATGATTTTCTTCAAGATTCCTCAATTGTGTGGATTTTCAATCTACACAACTCTGGAACCTAAGACAAAGAACGCTTAGTGAAATTCCTCAAGACTCATCTGGTCAAATTCCTCAAACCTATTCTTTGGAAAACCTTCTGAGAACGCATATGTCCTCTCCAAATTCCTCGCAACTATACACTGTTCACAGGTACAAATGTCCGCTGCTGAATAACTAGGTTCTCATTAACTTAACTCATTTGCAGCGTTCCTCGAAGAAAAGTTGCACACCTCTTCAGAAATATCAGTTGTTCATATTCCTCAGCTGAAGAAAATGGATGATAAGAAGCCACAAAAGGGAGGAAAGAGGCATGAGGTCAATACTGCGTTTGAAATCCCTGAGGACATTTATGCTGGATACTGCACTCCTGATGAGGCCAAGTTTCGCATGGAGGACAAGAATCAGCGCAAGGTGCGCATACAATGGATAGAGAGGAGATGGGCATGAGAATGGAGGGAGTACAGGTATGTTAATCCCAAGTATATGAAGAAATTCGCGCTCAACCCTCCATGCTCAAGACCTCCATTCGCACCAGGCCAAGTGGCAGATCCCACCAGCCTCAAGCGTGGTGCGGACTATGCTAATGAATGGGCAAAGAGCCAGGCCAAACTGGCCAAGCAAGCAAAGGAAGCAGTGAAGAAATTCAACACAGACTCTGCTGCTGCTGCTGCCTCTGCTAAGGCCTCTGCTAGTCAGCCGAAGAAGGCGATGCATAAGAAGCTTGCGCATAAGTCAAGCACTTCTCCTTCAATGCCATCACGGCCAAGCTCCTCTGCAAAGCCCTTAAGGCCAGATTCTTCAAGGCCCTCACGGCCAATTCCTCATTCTGCTCCTTCAAAGTCCTCAGCTCCTCCTACAAAGTCTTCAGCTGCTCCGACCAAATCCTCGGCACCTGTGCATCTCACCACGTGCCAAAGGACAACAGGCTTCTCAATTGCCTCAGGAGCATCTGCAAGCTCCTCAGCCGCACGAAATTCCTCAGCTGGCCCCTCTCTTCTGAAGAAAAAGGCCACTGCTGGACGACGCCTTCGACCAAGTCCTCACAAGAAGCAGGTCGCCTTCCAAGTTCCCTATGATGACGATGAGGCTGATGATGAAGAACTTGCCGAAATCATCAGAGACAGGCAAGCCAGGGCCGCTAGAGCCAAAGGCAGCAATGTGCCACTGATGTTGGATCCAAAGTTGATCCTCGATTACAATGACCTATGGCACAAGGATCCTAACACGCCTTTTCCAGAGATCAACCTCACTCCTGGTCAGAGTCATGTTCTGAATGCCTTCATTGAGGAAGAAAAGTGGAAAATTGAACAAGGCAGAAGTCTGAAGAAAGCACAGTACAAGAAACAACGCTACATCAAGGACAATGTCCTCACTCTTACCCCTGATCAGCTCATTGCCTTGCAAGCTGAAATCAAGCAATTGAGTGATGAATTCGATCGCTACTATGATGATTGGAAGGGCGCCAAGGTTCGGTTCGTCAATCTGATGAAGAAATTCACTTCAAGTGCTGCTCCACCTATGCACATTGAAGTTACTCAGGCTGAAGCATCTGCTCAGCCTACTGAAGAACATGCCAGCACCGCTGATGACAATCAGGTTGCTGAAGAAACTGAGAGTACCAGGGCTGATGATTGCATTCCAGCCGCTGAAGATATTGCCAGGGAATCCACTAGTGGTGCGCCTGAAGAAAGTGAAGAAGTCAGGGCAACTGCATCAGTTGCGCCTGAAGAAAATGATCCAAAGTCCTCTGCACCTCCTGCGCCTACACCAACTCCGATCCTTCCATCTGCATCAGATGCGAAGAAGACTAAGGCTGCATAGCGTGCAGCTGTGAAAAAAAGGAAAGCATCAACTTCATCAAATTCTTCAGCTCCGAAGAAGATGAAGCCTCTGACTAGTTCAATTGACAACCCAATTGATGCCGTTCCAGTCTCTTTCATGCCACCAAAGGACCTTGTTCCTTTTGGTGAGGATTATGTGATTCCCAATGAATCTGATGAAGAAACTCCTTCTGCTGCTTCTACAGAGCAGTTGGACGAAGAAATTGAAGTGGATGCAATCCCTTCAACCCCAGTCATTTCCTCACCTATGCCTCAGTTCACTGCTGAAGAGGCAGGTGTCGAAGAAATGGAAGATGAGGATGTGGACATTGGCTGTACCACTCCTGTGCTCAATGACGACTTTTAGGAAAGTCAGCACCCCAACTCTCCAATGTTCACTCCACTCCAAGCAATTCCTCAGTCCCCGGCTGCTGCTGAAGTGCAAATGGGATCTGAAGAACCTCATGCAACCCCAAGTGTTCATGAAGAAATTCCAGCCACTAGTGCTGAAGAAACTGCTAATGAAGAATTGAAGACCCGGGCTGAAGCTGCAGAAGAGCCTAAAATTCCTCAGCCTGAGGATCCTGAGATTGTGATTCCGGAGGTGGTGATGCAATTGACTAACACTCCTCAACCCAAGCCAAAGGATCCCTTCTCAAAGAAGCAAAAATTCAAGGCTGGTGATTTCTCCGGCGAGCATGTGTTCTTCACTGAATTCAACCTATATGACAATGCTCGTCTTAGAAGGAAGCGTTTCTGGACTGCCAGCCAGGCCAACTTCTATTCCTTGCTGCTTTTCGACAAGGACAAAGTCTTCGACCACGAGCACATTCCTCACGTGGACATGGAATCAATGCCTTGCTTTTCTCAAGTCCTCTGTATGCTTCATGATGCAGGCTTGCTCAACTTTTGTTCAGACATAGTTGATTGGAATGAAGAGCTTATTCTTCAGTTCTACGCAATGCTGCATATCACAGGTGATGCTGCTGACGTCAACTCTTGGGTGTTGGACTGGATGACTGAAAACACTCATTACAAGGCCCCAGCCTCTGAATTGCTTCGTGCCCTGCCAATCAGTCCTCCACCTGACGGTGCTCGTTGTCTGTATGATGAGCCTGAACTCACTGCTCACTATATGCAAGTGCTCATGAAGCCTCTGAAGCCTGGTCAAGTCCCAAGGACCAAATTCCTCGTGAAGGAATTGCTCTATATCCCACGAACCATCTACCGCATTCTGACGGAGACCATGAGTCCTACCAAAGGCCATGACTCATCAGTTGAAGAAATGATTGGGATGATGAAGAATATGCTATTCAACATAACGCATGGCATTCCCATAAACTATCATGATTTCTTCATGAGGACTCTGGCGAATGTTGCACTTGCACCATTTGAGCTGAAGCCTTACGCACCGTGGATCATGAGATTCCTCAGAACAAGGTCTTCACTCAACTACAAGGCTGATTTTCAGAATCATCTCAGCTACTTGCCCCCGATTGAAGTCCTCAAGCGGACATTTTCCTCATCTGATGAGAAGGGCAAGTCACCAGCCGTTATCGATGAGGGCATTCGTCCATTGGATGGTCAGTTCCGCAAAGCTGCATCTTATTCCACCAATGATGACTCTGCCACTCATGACTCTGCTGCCAATGCTACCAAGTCAAGTCCTCAAGCTACTGCTCCTCGTGTGATGACTGACCGTGAATTGCTGCTAAGTCTTCACCAGAAGGTGGATCGAAACCACAAATGGGTTAAGAGTCAGTTTGGCTCTATTCTTCACAACATGACTTCCACACATAATGTAGTGAAGAAAAACCATTACTACCTCCATGAAGTGTTTGATCACACCTGGGCTATTCTGTCACATTTATATGGTGAAGAAGATCTGAAGCAAATGGGCTTCAAGGAAGACTTTGACTGGTCTGCTCCTCCACCGAAGATATTCAAGAAGGTCAAGGTTCCTTCCTTGGTGGCCAGTTCATATTCTTAATCGCGCGCCACGGACGACTATGAAGACTTGGACGACGCTGTAGCAGGCCCTACAACGACTCAAGACCCTGACAACGCTGGCGCTCCTCCATCATCATGATATTCTTCAGGGGCGTTAGTCCTCAGTTTCAACCCTTTTGGTCATTCGATGACAAAGGGGGAGAAATTTGAGTTAGTCTTCAAGTGGGTCTATCTTATATGGGCGTTTTTTTGCTAAGTTACAACTCTCGTTCTTCTGATGACTTTGCTGGATCGAGTTGTAATCTTAAACTCTATGGTGGCCTAATACTTTTGATGTGTTCTTCTGCATGCTTATTCCTCATTAATGTCAATGCATGCATGCTGAATTACATCAGTCACCATATTTCATCATGCATTTCAAATTCTTCATATTATATGTCAAATGCATGTATGAATTACAAGATATAGGGGGAGATCTCCATGATTATACTCTTCAAGTGTGCATTGCTCCAAAAGCAAATTCCTCACTATGCACATCTTCAGGGGGAGTTCTTCTATATCTTGCAATCAAATTCCTCGATATCAGTATTTACACTTCATATGTTTATCCCCGTTGAAAACTTAACCTATATTGTCATCAATCACCACAAAGGGGGAGATTGTAAGTGCATCCAGTGCCCCTTAGTGATTTTGGTGTATTGAAGACTTATAGGTTAAGGGACTAATGCGTTTGTGAGTGTACACAGGTCTATATGTCTATGAGGAGTTTGATATTTACAGAGAAAGTCGACCCCTAAAAATGAAGTTCTTCAACTGAAGACTTTGGATTTCTGAAGACTTTCTGAAGACTTTGAAAGTGAAGAAATTGGTGTGACCTTGAAGACTTGGTATTCATTCGAGGAACATGAAGCGTGAAGACTTTTGTTTTCGTAGTTTCATTTTATCTTTCTTGAGTCATAGGAAACACCATACTGTTAAAGGGGGTCGAGGAAATACTAAGAAAAAATTTCCATGTGATGCTCAACTCTAAATCCTACACCTACCAATCCCTTCGAGTGAAGCCATTGGAAATCTCGTACAGTTCAATCATATTCTTCAGTGACAGATACGAAGTTCTTCTGGTCTCTGAGGAATTTTTTCTGACTGAGGAGTTATGAATTCGCCAGTGCAAATTGCCTACACAGTGAGGAACATGGTAGCCCTGAGGAATTTGAGAGTTAAATATTCCGACCGTTGCTGTGCTATGCGCTAGCTGTCCCAAAATATCTGCCCACCTAACGGTCATATCAGACAAGGGCATTTATTTCTTATCATGTCGGGCTGCTGCCTAGGCTATAAATAGCCGCCCCCTTCAACCACTAGCTGGTTGGCTGCTCCGAGAGAAACTGACACTTGTCAATTGAGAGCATCCCATCCTCCGAGGACTTTGAGCGAAAATCATCAAGTGAGGAAAACCCAAACCCAACACCTACAAACCCAAAGTGATTGAGCATAACTAAAGAGATTGATCCTACATGGATCCGATGCTTGTTTCCTTTGAAGACTGTGCTTCTTCCAGACGGTTAGGCGTCAAGGTCTAGAGCATCCAAGAGGAATTGTGCATCGCCGAGTGACCAAGTTTGTGAAAGTTCGGAAGTCACCTGAAGACTTACCACGAGTGATTGGGCGAGGTCTGTGTGACCTTAGATCAAGGAGAATATGGTGAGGACTGTGTGTCCGGGACTAGGTGTCGTCGAGTTTAAATACTCAGCAGCTCCAACCAGACATACAACTGAGACAGCAGTTGGAACTGGTCTACCAAACCATTGTCTTCACCAAGCCTATGGGTTCTATTTCCTCAACTCTTTCATTTCCTCATTTCTGTTGTTGTGTGCTTTTTCATATCTGTTTGAAGACTTTGACTGAAGACTTTCTCAATTTCCTCAGTTCAATTTCTTCAGTCTGTCCATCTTCTTTCTTGTGTTATCCTGTGTTTAAGCTTTCTGTACTCTGTGCTTGTCTTCATTTCATCATGATGACTATGCTTGTGTTCTGTTATGTTTACTTCTGATTACGTATTCCGCTGCAAGTAGTTCTTCGTTAAGGAATTTCCTCACCAACAAATTCCCCAATGAAGAATTCATAAAAATCGCCTATTCACCCCCTCCCTCTAGTCGATATAATGCACTTTCAGGCTTCCTCCTTTAAGGGGTCCAACCATGTCGAGCCCCCAGACCGCAAAGGGCCAAGTTATGGGGATTGTTTGGAGAGCCGTAGGTGGCATATGGCTTTGATTTGGAAAAAGCTGGTAACCGACGCAATGTTGGACAAGGTCCTGTGCATCTGCTCGGGCTGTCGGCCAGTAGAAGCCTGTATGGATGGCCTTTCTTACAAGGGCCCGAGCTGCAGCATGGTGGCCGCTGAGTCTAGCATGAATTTCGGCCAGTAGCTGTCGTCCTTCCTCTTCGGAGATGCACCTTTGGAGCACTCTGGTCACGCTTTTCTTATAGAGCTCTCCCTCATGGACCTTGTAGGCTTTAGAGCGTCGCACAATGCAACGTGCCTCATTTTGGTCCTCAGGGAGTTCTTGCCTATTTAGGTAGGCTAAGAAGGGTTTTGTCCATGGGGCGATGACAGCCATAATCACGTGGGCCGAAGGTGTTATTTCGATGGCGGAGCCTCCGATTACGTCAGAGTGTTTGGGATCTGGGGTTGTGTTCGGATCCGGACTGGTATTGCCGGTCTCCCCTTCCCATACCACGGATGGCTTGAACAACCTTTCCAAGAAGATATTAGGTGGGACCGGGTCGCGCTTAGCGCCGATGCGGGCAAGGATGTCCGCCGCTTGATTGTTTTCTCGGACCACATTGTGGAATTCGAGCCCCTCGAACCGAGCTGACTTTTTGAGGACGGCATTATGGTAAGCCGCCATTTTTGGGTCCTTAGCGTCAAAGTCTCCATTTATTTGAGATATTGCGAGGTTCAAATACCCATGCACTTCTAGGCATTGAATGCCCATGGAGACTGCCATCCGAAGACCATGCAATAGAGTCTCATATTCGGCTGCATTTTTGGAGTCTGTGTATAATATTTGGAGTACGTATTGGACTGTATCTCCGGTGGGGGATGTCAGGACAACGCCTGCCCCCAGACCATCCAGCATCTTAGAGCCGTCAAAGTGCATGATCCAATTGGAGTACGCGCCGTACTCTTTAGGGAGTTCGGCTTCTGTCCATTCGGCGACGAAGTAAGCTAGTACTTGCGACTTGATGGCTCGCCGTGGTTTATATATTATGTCGAACGGGAGGAGCTCGATAGCTCATTTAGCAATCCAGCCCGTGGCATCGCGGTTGTTTATTATATCGTTGAGTGGTACTTCAGAGACCACCGTGATTGAACACTCTTGAAAGTAGTGTCGTAGTTTCCGGGATGCCATGAAGATCGCGTATGCTATCTTTTGGTAATGTGGGTACCGTGACTTGCATGGAGTGAGGACAGTAGAACGTAGTATACCGGCTTTTGAAGCCGGAACTTATGTCCGTCCGTCTCTCGTTCGACGACGAGCACCGCGCTTACAACCTGGTGTGTTGCAGCTATATGTAACAGCATGGGTTCACCGATATTTGGCGCGGCCAGGATCGGATTACTGGCCAAGAGGGCCTTTATTTCTTCCAGTCTAGCCGTGGCCGCATCCGTCCACTCGAAGTGTTCGGTGCGTCGAAGAAGGCAATAAAGAGGCAGTACCTTTTCTCCCAATCGGGAGATAAAGCGGCTTAGGGTAGCCATGCATCCAGTTAATTTCTGGATTTTCTTGAGGTCTGTTGGGGTAGCCAACCGTGACAGAGCTTGGATTTTAGCCGGGTTTGCTTCAATTCCTCTATTGGAAACGATGAAGCCCAGCAGCTTTCCAGCAGGCACGCCGAAAATGCATTTTTCCGGATTGAGCTTGATGTCATATGTTCGGAGATTGTCGAATGTAAGCCTCAAGTCATCTATTAAAGATTCGACATGTCTGGTTTTCATGACCATGTCATCTACATATGCCTCCACTGTTTTGCCGATTTGTCTTTCCAGGCATGTCTAAATCATGCGTTGATAGGTTGCGCTGGCATTTTTGAGCCCGAAAGGCATGGTGTTAAAACAGAAGGGGCCGTATGGTGTGATGAATGTCGTTGCGGCTTGATCAGACTCCGCCATCTTGATTTGATGGTATCCGGAGTATGCGTCGAGGAAGCACAATGAGTCGTATCTTGCGGTAGCGTCGATGATTTGATCGATGCGGGGGAGGGGGAAGGGATCCTTGGGGCAAGCCTTATTGAGGTCCTTCAAATCGACACATAGGCGCCAGGATTTGTCCTTCTTTGGTACCATCACTAGGTTTGATAGCCAGTCCAGATGTTTTATTTCTCTGATGAATCCGGCCTTGAGTAACTTGGCTAGCTCTTCTCCCATGGCATGTTGCTTAGGTTCTGAAAAGCGCTGAAGAGTCTGCTTGACCAGCTTGTATCCCTTCAGTATGTTTAGGCTATGTTCGGCCAACCTGCGTGAGATACCTGGCATGTCTGAAGGATGCCAGGCGAAGATGTCCCAATTCTCACGCAAGAACTCTCGAAGTGCAGCGTCTATTGTGGGGTTCAGTTGTGCCCTGATGGATGCTGTTTTTGTAGGGTCCGTTGGGTGGACCTGGAATTTGACTATTTTGTCCGCTGGTTTGAAAGAGGTGGACTTGGGTTGTTTGTCGAGTATCACGTCGTCCCTGTCCACTATGGAGCGCAGCGCATTTAGTTCTTCGGATGCGAGGGCTTCGGATAATGCCTCAAGGGCCAGTGCGGCGGTTTTATTTTCAACGCGGAGTGCTACGTCCGAATCACTAGCTAGAGTGATGATTCCATTGGGCCCGGGCATCATGAGCTTCATGTACCCATAATGGGGTATAGCTTGGAAGCTCGTGAATGCATCCCGCCCTAAAAGAGCGTGGTATCCGCTACTGAACGGGGCCACTTGGAATGTGATTTGTTTGGACCTATAATTCTCCAGCGTGCCGAATACCACATCTAGTGTGATTTTTCCCGCACATCGTGCCTCCCGACTAGGGATGATTCCTTTGAAGGTCGTGCTGCTTTGCTCAATGCGTCTCTTGTCTATTTCCATTTTGTTAAGAGTTTCCTCGTAGATGAGGTTTAATCCGCTGTCACCGTCCATGAGCACTTTAGTAAGTCGCAAGCCGTCCACAATTGGACTAAGGACCAAAGCGACTGGTGCTCGGACTGTTCGGAATTGTGGTTCATCACTGGCATTGAAGGTTATGGCCGTGTCGTTACCTGGATTTATTGCTGCAACGTGGCAGACTTCAGCGAGGCTGTGGAGCGCTCGCTTGCGCCTATTATCTGAGGCAAAAGTCTTGAAGACTGTCAATACTGTATTGTTATTTTCGGCGGGATGATGCTCTGCGGTATTGTTGATGAGGAGATCCTCGCCGCTCTTGGCCACCTGCCAGAGTATCCAACATGCCCTAAGGCTGTGTGTTGGTATGGTATCCGGTGTGCTGTGGATTTTGCATGGCCCATTAAGCCATCCCTCCAATATGGTTCCACGCCCTATAGTGGGCTTTGGTTTCTTTGCAATTGGATTGGGTGACTTGCGGGAGTGCACCCTTTTAGTTCGGGTGAGGGGTTAAGTAAGAGCCGGAGGATCCCAGAATTTTGTTTGGGTTTTCCTGGCGCTTTCCATCGCATAGTACTTCTGTACTATGGCCGCCAAGTCAGCAAAGTGTGCTATGTCATGGCGAATTATGGCGTTGAGGATTCCCCTGTCCATGCAATTTTTGCAAAAGAATGAAATTGCGTCTTCCTCGCGACAGTCCTTGACCTTGCTCTTTACAAGGAGGAATCTGGCCCAGAAGTGGTGTACTGTCCCTTGGGGCTCTTGTATAATGTGGGAAAGATCACTTGTATCTGGGTGGGGTGGGTACATTTGAGTCCAAACCCTTACCCGATCTGAGACCCAGGGGCAGAGGAGCTTCCGAGCTTGGCAGTTCGGGCTCCGGGATGTTACCCAATTTTTCTGGCCTGCTGTCCGATTCTAGGTTCAGAGCTTGGGCCATGTCCTCCCGTAGATGGGTATCCGGTTCGGAGAGCTCGGGAATCCGGACATAGTTTGTCCTCAAAATAGAGGAAGAATCGTTGCATTGCTCCTCCACCACTGCTATCTGATGGGTGATCGGCGGAGAGTTAATCTCCCTTTGGTCCGGTTTAAGCCCGATCCGATCGTAGTCCGTAGCGACTCCCAGGGTGGCGATGCGATCCAAGAGCTCGTTCAGGAAGGAGAGCTCCAATTATTTCATCTACTCGGTGAATTCCGAGCTGACATGGAGGCTGTTTTGATGACCTGAGAGGTCATCATCCGCACGGTGGTCAAACGGGCGGCCATGACAAAGCCGCCTAGTAGGAGAGTTTGTCCTATAGCCAGGGCTCTCCCAGAGGTGATGTTGTCCTTGACAACAAGGCGAGCCATCAAGCCTTACCGCGACGGCACAGTGGAACTCTCAATGAAAGCACCAACGTCGGTGTCAAAACCGGCGGATCTCGGGTAGGGGGTCCCGAACTGTGCGTCTAAGGCTAATGGTAACAAAAGGCGGGGGACACAATGTTTACCCTGGTTCGGGCCCTCTCGATGGAGGTAATACCCTACTTCCTGCTTGATTGATCTTGATGATATGAGTATCACAAGAGTTGATCTACCACGAGATTGTAGAGGCTAAACCCTAGAAGCTAGCCTATGATTATGATTGTTGTCGCCCTACGGACCAAACCCTCCGGTTTATATAGACATCGGAGGGGGCTAGGGTTACACAGAGTCGGTTACAGAGAAGGAGATCTACACATCTGAATTTCCAAGCTTGCCTTCCATGCAAAGGAGAGTCCCACCCGGACATGGGACGAAGTCTTCAATCTTGTATCTTCATAGTCCAACAATCCGGCCAAAGTATATAGTCCGGCTGTCCGAGGACCACCTAATCCAGGACTCCCTCACTCGTGGTCATGATGTTCTTCACGGGGTGGCTTCCTCCGACTTGTATTCCTGCTTGGCAAGCATTGCAAAGTCTATCCTTATCAAATATGACATCTTTAACACCAAGGATATAATCACCTTTAATAAGCTTGTCAAGGTTTCGCATGCCCGCATGACCTAACCATCTATGCCACAACCAGCCTTTAGAAGATTTAGCAATTAAGCAAGTTCTAGGTTGAGCCTTTTTAGTGAAATCAACAATGTATAGATCACCTCTACGTATACCTGTAAAGACCATTTTATGATTATCTCTACGAAACACTTGGCAATCTACTTTAGTAAATAGGACATTGAAACCGAAATCAGCAAGCCTAGATACAGAAAGCAAACTATAGCCAAGAGATTCAACGAGCATGACATTTTGTATGGAGCTATCATGTGAGATGGCCACCTTATCGAGGCCAACCACCTTACCCTTTGAGTTATCACCAAAAGTGACATACTTTCGAGGGTCGTCGTTTTTAGCAAGCTCATGAAACATATCTTTGTCTGGTCATGTGATCGATACATCCACTATCAAGGACCCATTCCTTTCCTCCTGCCATGTAGCCGTGAAGATTAGCCATAAGACCAAAGTGTCTCATTGCATCATCAAGATCATAGTCACTATCATCATCCTCATCATAGTATCCATGTTCAACATTGTCATGTGATTGATCAATTCCTAGAAACGGTGATTCATTAGATAAATGATCATGACAATAATCATCTTTATGAAATCTAATGGCTTCGGAGATGATATTGCTAATGATTCCAACATCTCCTATGGCACGCATAAGGTTACGAAGCTCAAATAGACAAACATTAAACTTAGGATCACTAGTACTCATTTTGTTCAAGGCAATTGACTTATGAAGAATCTCATCTAGATTTTGCAAGGAATAGTTTGGAAATATTTCCTCAAGAAATCTACATATAGTATAAGCACAATCAAGAGTAGGCAAGTGACCAATCAAATTTCTAGGCAATCCTTAGTTACTCTAGTATTCTTTAAAGAAGTAATGTTTTATCATGTGTAATGAAATTCGTGTTATGTTCGATGAACAATTTGTGTTGAATTTTCTGTAGTGGATTGATGAGCTATATAAAAATTAAGTATTACTTGTGTTTTTTTTCCTAGATTAGGTTCATATTATTTGTATTGAATATTACTTAAAATGTTGACAGTTGAAGAAGTCTATATTTTTAAGGTGTCAGGTTCTACATCATCTATTACGACATATTTTTTTAGGGACATTTAAATTTTTTTCCCTAACTTTGGCCCGACCTCATCTTTACCCCTAAATAAAAACAGTACTCAACTCTACCCCTCTTCCGTTAGATGGCATTTTGGAAATACCCCTCCGTGCCGTTTTCGTCCAGTCAAAGGGGTTTGACCATCATCTAGACATTTTCTAGACATAATTGCCCCTGTCTTCATCCGTCACTTACATGTGGGGTCAAGAAAAAAAGAATCTCTCTCTCCCTTTCACCTCTCTCCCCCAAATCTCCCTCACCTCTGCATCCAGCCGCCTCCCCACCGGATCCATCTGGCTGGTATGCCACCAGAGCTCCGCGCCGTCCTACGGGCCCTCCGCCACCAGTCGTTCTTACATCACCCCACCATGGCCGACCCTTGGAGTGTCGAGCGGCGTCACCATGGGCCCCCATCGGAGCTCGCCTGCCATGGATCCGCCTCCGGCAGGCGTGCCTCCTGCCAACCCATACGAGCATGGCCATGGCCATGGGCCTCTGTCTCCCCCTACCGACCACCACGAGGATCTCGAGACCGTGCCGCCAACCACCATGGATTCATTGCCCATGCCGCCAGCCACATGGATGCATGCCCATGCCGCCGATCATCGTGGATGTGTGCTTGAGCCCACCACCTCGCTCCCGCCGACATAGATGCATCTCGACGCCCCTCCATGCCCTCTCTCTTTCTTCGATGGGCCGATTTGGAGGCAGGGGAGAACGTCGGCTTCTCGTGGCGTTGACCGAGCCTAGGATGCGGGGCCCTACTGCGACTGCTGGAGGGATTCAGATGTCGGGGGAGACCAGCAACAGGGCAGGGCGTGACAAAGGCGAAGCTCCATCGGTGCACATGCTTAGGCCGTCGCAGGCATGCCCAAGCTCATCAGTTAATTTTCTTATTAGGTTAATTTCCTATTTGCTAGGAAGAATTTCAGGCCGGGTCCCACTTGTCATCCACTATGAGCTTGTCCCACATGTAGGTGACTGAAAGGACCGAGAAGAGGTGTCTAGAGGGGGGTGATTAGACCCTCAACACACAAAGTTGGTAGTTTTTAAGTTTTTCAAGTTGAGGTGGAGTTTAAGCACAAGTTTAAGCATTCACAATACATATCAAGCAAGCATGCAAAGATTATATGAGAAGCGGAAAGTAAAGCATGCAACTTGCAAGAAAGTAAAGGGATGGGATTGGAGTGTGCAAACGCAATTGGAGACATGGAGATTTTTGGCGTGGTTCAGATAGCTGGTGCTATTGTACATCCACGTTGATGGAGACTTCAACCCACGAAGGGTAATGGTTGCACGAGTCCACGGAGGGATCCACTCATGAAGGATCCACGAAGAAGCAACCTTGTCTATCCCACCATGGCCATCGCCCACGAAGGACTTGCCTCACTAGGGTAGATCTTCATGAAGTAGGTGATCTCCTTGCCCATACAAACTCCTTGGTTCAACTCCACAATCTTGACGGAGGCTCCCAAGTGACACCTAACCAATCTAGGAGACACCACTCTCCAAAAGGTAATAGATGGTGTGTTGATGATGAACTCCTTGCTCTTGTGCTTCAAATGATAGTCTCCCCAACACTCAACTCTCTCTCATAGGATTGGATTTGGTGGAAAGATGATTTGAGTGGAAAGCAACTTGGGGAAGGCTAGAGATAAAGGTTCATATGGTAGGATTGGAATATCTTCGCCTCAACACATGAGTAGGTGGTTCTCTCTCAGAAAATGAATGCTGGAAGTGTAGGCATGTTCTGATGGCTTCCCTCACGAAAGAGGAGAGGGTGGAGGGGTATATATAGCCTCACACAAAATCTAACCAATACACACAATTTACCAAACTCGGTGGGACCGAATCATAAAACTCGGTCGGATCAATTTAGTTCATAATGTCACCGTTAGGCATTTCGGTGGGACCGATATGATCAACTCGGTGGAACCGATGTGCAAGGGTTAGGGTAGAACCTCATCTCGGTTTGACCGATTACACAAACTCGGTGGGACCTATTTTGGTAATAAGAAAAACAAAGAGTTGGTCAAGCAAACTCGGTGGGACAGATTACATCTTCTCGGTGAGACCTAAATTATTGTGATAGGCAACAGAGAGTTTGCAAGCCCATCTCGGTGAGATCGAGATCACATCGGTGAGACCGAATTGATTAGGGTTTCTGGCAGTGGCTATGTCAAATGAACTCGGTGGCGCCGGATAGATCAAATCGGTGGGGCCGAGTTTGACTTTTGGTTTGGCACATATGTGGATATGAGAAAGTGGTTGAGGGTTTTGGAGCATATCACTAAGCACTTTGAGCAAGCAAGCCATTAAGCAACACCTCATCCCCTTTTAATAGTATTGGTTTTCCTATGGACTCAATGTGATCTTGGATCACTAAAATAGAAAATGTAGAGTCCTGAGCTTTGACCTTGAGCCAATCCTTAGTCCTTAGTATCTTGAAGGGGTTCCACATCCTCTTGTCCATGCCACTCCAATATTGGACTTATCTGAAATTCACTTGATAAAAGTATTAGTCCAACAAGAGATATGTTGACATTAATTACCAAAATCACCCAGGGAGCACTTGTGATTTCAATCTCCCCCTTTTTGGTAATTGATGACAACATACATCAAAGCTTTAGATAAAGATACAGGGCAGGTAAAGCTTTGGAAGGACATGTAACATGCATAGGCTCCCCCTACATGTATGCAATCATGTAAATATGGAACATAAGATCATGTGAGTGCATAATCATGACAGAGTAAGCAATGAGTTACATGTATCTTGGCTATATGCATCAGAGCAAATGGTGTGAATATCGGAAATGTACCTTCATGCTCATGAGTCCTTCTTGCAAACAATATGTACATCAGCAAGAGATCCTCATGCACATGAGTGTGATGCGTATACTTACCTTGTGGTCTTGATCTAGCTTTGGAAGAGATGAACCTGAGTAAACAAGGTTATACAACACAGAAATATCTACTAAACAGAGCAAGAGCAGCAAACCACAAGAGTACCAAGATTGGGATGACATGTAGAGAGTGAGTACTAGGTGTCGGTGTCAAAACCGGCGGATCTCGGGTAGGGGTTCCCGATCTGTGCGTCTTAGGCTAATGGTAACAGGAGGCAAGGGACACAATGTTTACCCAGGTTCGGGCCCTCTCGATGGAGGTAAAACCCTACTTCTTGCTTGATTGATATTGATGATATGAGTAGTACAAGAGTTGATCTACCACGAGATCGTATAGGCTAAACCCTAGAAGCTAGCCTATGATGATTATGATTGTGATCGTCCCTCTAAGGACCAACCTCTCTGGTTTGTATAGACACCGGAAAGGGCTAGGGTTTACATGGAGTCGGCTAAAAGGAAGGAAATATAATATCCGGATCGCCAAGCTTGTCTTCCACGCAAAGGAGAGTCCCATCCGGACACGGGAAAAAGTCTTGAGTCTTGTATCTTCACGCTCCAATAGTCCGGACAAAGTATATAGTCCGGCTGTCCAGATACCCCCTAATCTAGGACTCCCTTAGTAGCTCCTGAACCAGAATTCAATGACGATGAGTCTGGCGCGCAATTTTGTCTTCGGCATTGCAAGGCGAGTTCCATCTCCGAATAGTAATCATCGTACACCTGAACCGTGTCCGGATCCGAAAGATGATCTTCACATACCGCCTTTGAGAGCATAGCATAAATCTGATCTGCTGGCAATTTTTGGTACGTTGTGCTCCTGCATCATGGCCCGGCCCAACATGGACCGGTTTTTCTTAGCCCACTTTGATACGCATTGCGAGGCGGTTTTATTGGCACGCCCTGCCAAAGCAGAGATCGTGTTCCCCTTATTGCGGGATCTTCCATTAATACGGGCGTGCACAACCCCACGACAGCTGTTGGTATGACTCTGTGTTTTTAGATAAGTCTCAAGCGGTCACGCTGAGGACTCTTGATATTCACCCCCTTTATAAGGGGCCGAGGCCTATACCTCTTTTCCACCACCCTTGCGTCTTTTCGCATCTCGAGTTCTAATACCCGAGACCCAAGCTCAAACACCCTGGATCTTCCACTATGTCCGGATCCAACCTTCAAGGCCGGTGGGTGGCCTCCTCGGTCAAAGAGGAGGACATTGCGAGGCTTAGGGAGGTTGGATATCTGACTGCCGACATCCAAGACAGGCTTCCTACTCCAAGGCAGATCATCCCTACTCCCGAGCCAAAGAGAGCGTCGTATTTGTTTCTCACTTCCTCCGTAGCTTGGGCCTCACCCTTGATGCTTTTGTGAGGGGGCTCATGTTCTATTACGGGTTAGATTTTCACGATCTAGCTCCGGACACTATCCTCCATATCTCGTCGTTCATCATTGTGTGTGAGGCTTTTCTCCATGTCACTCCACACTTCGGCTTATGGCTCAAGACCTTCAATGTGAAGCCGAAGATGATCGAGGGGCGACATGCGGAGTGCAGAGGTGCCATAATAAGCAGGAACACCGATGCCCCATGGCCAGAGGGTTCTTTCCCAGAGGTATCCGATTTATGGCAGCGGAGGTGGTTTTACGTCACGGCTCCCAGAGGCACAAAGTAGGTGGCTGCCCCCGACTTCCGCTCGGGCCCTCCGTCACAACTGGTGTCATGGACCAACGTAGGACGGGATTGGGGGTCTGCTAGTGATGTACCAACACTGCAGAGCAGTATTTGGGAGCTTCTTGAGAGGGACATTAACCTTGTCAGCATAATTCAGGTAATGCTAATCTGACGGATGTTGCCGTGCAAACGCCGGCCTCTCCGGATGTGGGAGTTCAATCCAGAGGGTCCGCGGACTATTCTGCACTTCTTCAGCCTGACGCCCGAAGGGATGTGTAAATTATTCTTCGGACCACAAGTAAAGTGTCCGGACACCACCGAGGATGCGGGCCTAAGCTGCAATCGCCTAGATACCGAAGTAAGTAACCCCGAAACCGGACACTTCATTTATATTTGTCATGATCATCATTCTGAAAATCCTCCGTGGCCAGGAATGGCTCAACAAGGCGGAGAGAATCAGGTGTCTGGCGCCACATCCCGAAGGCTCGCCTAGTCCCACCATAGCCAAAATGCTTGGCCGGGTGCTTAGCAAAATGCCCTCGGGGAAAGATGAAGGGAAGAACAGGGAAGCCGAACTTCATACACTGCGCATCGAAACCGGGGGAATTGATACCTCCCCAAAGGAGGATAGTCGGGGAGGGGAATCTAAGGCCTCCTCCCCGCGCGGGAAGAAAAGGACCGCCTCCGAAGACTTGGAGACGAAGATGCCCAAACAGGGGAAGAAAGCGTCACCAGGGGGTCCTGCCCCGCAGGGCTCCGTCACCACGTCATGCCCGCCAACGGGACAGCCCTCAACCGAGCTGTAAGCTAGCCGTAAATTTGAAGGTACTGCTTTTCTCCGAGTACAATAACCAGGATCCATTCTTTGTAGTCCGGCTAGCAGCTCTTCTTGACAGAGTTTGTCTTTGGGGGACCTCCCTCCGAAGATGATGGAGAGTGAGACCCCACCAACCTCTCCGCCTCATGAGGCGGGCGACCCCGAGGTGTCGTCACGGAGGAGTCCGGATCTGCCGAAGCTAGAAGCTACTCCTTCGGCCGCCCTGAGCCCGGAGCGTTCGGCTCCCACGAGGGGCGATGAGAAGGGTCCGGCACAGGTTGGTGTCCGGGCGGACACACTGACGGGCCTTCTGGAGCGAGCCACTCTCTCAGAGGAGCATCGTTCATTAATGAGCATGGTGCTCAAGAAGATTTCATCCGCCACAAGCGGTTTGAATGAAGCATTTACGAGCCTGCTCAGAGGCTTTGAGGTATGTAATGAAAAATACCTAAAAAAATTTGTTTGGCTGTGAGGCACGCGCTAGGTGTGCTCCCTATGGATAGTAGCCCCTGAGACGCTGGTTGCCCACCCTAGGCGGCAAACGGAGGATCATATTGTGTAAGTAATGATTGCGATGTATATATGCACAGGTGTCCAAGGATTCGACAGCCGACCAGTCCGTTGAAGTTGCCGAAGTAAGGAGGCAGATTGGAGCTGTTGATGCCGATATCACACTAGTGAACGAGCAGCTGAACGAGTCACAAGGTATGTGCTCTACTTTCCTTATTATGTTGAATAGGAAAATTTGAGAGGGGCATGACATTAATGCGATATGCTTGGACTGTAGATGGTGCTGCTGCCGTGGAAGCCCTAAGGGCGGAACTTGCCCAGGCCAAGGAACAAGCTCGGGCTAGCAATGCGGCAGCCCTAAAGGCGGCCGAAGAGTTGAGAGCCGAACAGGCAGCTCATCGCCGAAGCGAAGACAAGATAGCCGAAATGGCTGTGGAGTTGAAAAATGCCACCGACTGGTATGAGCTCCTTGAAAAGGAGAATTAGGTTAATTCGACTGACCTGAATAAGGCACTTAATGCGGCCAAGGAGATGCGGACCGAAATCAGGTCTGTGCGGGAGGAGCTTCGATAGGCCGGGAAAATCGTGGCTGGGAACCCCTACTTATTGAGGATGAAGTTTTTGGATCCGAAGTATGCTCCCCTGGATCGGCGCCGGAGTCCTGCAGACGCGTATGCCGACTTGGCGAAGAGTACAGCTGATGCAGCCAAGTTTTTGGAGGATCAAGGTGATAAAGAAGTGGAGAAGTTGTTCTGGTCGCAATTCAATGCTCCCGCGCACCCATTGCCGTTGAGTGAGAAAATGGCTGCTGTGGCTGAGCTTCATAGGCTGTCCGGGCTTGCAATGCGGTCTGTAATAGACCATCTTTGGCCGAAGGGTCCTAAGCCGGACAGTATTTTGGTTTGGTGCAACAATTCCTCGGTGTCGTATCTCAGATCGATCCCGTGAGATGGTCGGCGTGCATAGAGGGTGCACGAATGGCTCTTGCCCGTGTTAAAGCATATTGGACAGGTATGGAGGCCACCATCATTGCGACCCAGAATCCGGCGGGAGGCCAGGATCCAGCCGAGCACTACTTGGAGCAGGTAACAGAAGGTGCTCGATTGATAGAGGCTCTGTGCTCGAAGAATGTCATGTTTGAGTGACAAATCGTGTCATTGTAAAAACAATGTTATTTTGATTATGAGGCTATATTTATATTTTGTGCCCGAAAGTATTATTGTGCCTCCTGTGCGGCCGTTTTTATGTATATGTGTAATCTGAAAGTTAGCAGTCGTTGGCTTCAGCCCCCACGCATACAATGCGGGGGTGTTTGAGAAAAATATGCGTAATCACACTTGATCCAACATCTTGGTCCGTTAAGGAGGTGGTCGCACGTCGAACTAGGCAACCGGACTATATAGTTATAACACTTTCACTTAGCCATAGGAGTTTGACGGTGGGGCTACTATATAGCCCCTGGTACCTTCGCGTGCATCCGAATACGTGCGCGTGTGTACATGACCGAAAAACGGTCCTTCGTTAATGCGGCGGAATCCTAAAGATTCTGATAGGTCTTCGAGTGGTTGAACAGTCTCTCGATGTATCATGACAGTCAGTTTTTGGCTTTCTCTACTGAGGTGTTTGTCCGGAATAACCAGGGCACAATCAGAGTAGTTCTCCTTTGGCCGCCTTAGCCGATAAGAACGGAACGTAAGGCGGCAAACCCAGGAGCCGGGCAAACCCAACATTTGACCAAAGACATGATTCGGAGCTGATGCATATAAGGCCAAACTCGTGACGCCGAACACTCCCGAAGGTATTCGGACTTTATAACATAAAATGGGCTGTAGAATGCCCTTTCATTATGTACCCTGTATGTCCAGGTATGTGCATTAGTCTATCATGGCGAAATGCCAATAACGGCAGTACCCTCCGTGGGTATAGTACCCATGGGATGTGTAAACAACAAGAGACAATAAAAAGGTTTACACAGGGGCTTAATCTAAAGAGAAACCTTTGAGCGGGGCCCTGCTGCACGTCTGCGCCTTTGTCTCCGTTGTGCCATTTCCTGGAAGGGTATCGCACGAATTGTGTCTGTGAAAAAAGAAAGACTCATGTAGGAGAGTATAACATAAGCGTGCAATGGATAGTAAAAGTGTAAGACATTGGCCTGTTAATAAGGTCAAGCCAATAGTGGGGTTGTATTAAATATCTATTGCCCCTGGTGTCCTCTATAGGATTACGTACATGGTGCCCTAGATCAGGTTTATCCGGGGTGCCGGACTCGTATAGTCGTGTTCGTGGTCTTAACGACCAGCCATGCTTTCTGGTATTGGAGGCCGCTTAGAGCCCGACTGCTAGAGCCGTCGCGTATTCCTCCGCGCGTGAGGAGCGCTCTGTGTTTCCGTTAACGGTGATGACGTCGAGTGGACCGGGCATCTTCAGTGTGAGGTAGGCGTAATGCGGTACTGCGTTGAAGCGGGCGAATGCCGTTATCCCGAGTAATGTGTGATAGCTGCTTTGGAGGGGGCGATGGTGAAGAGTAGTTCTTCGCTGCTGGAGTTGCCGGGGGAACCGAATGTTACCTCCAGTATGATGGAGCCCCTGCCATGGGCTTCAACGCCTGGTATCACCCCTTCAAAGGAGGTGTTGCTTTGTTTGATTCTGGATGGGTCTATCCCCATCCTGCGGACAGTGTCCTGGTATATTAAATTTAGACTACTGCCACCGTCCATGAGGACGCGAGTGATATGGTATCCGTCGATTATTGGGTCAAGCACCAAGGTAGCTGATCCTCTATGCCGCATACTAGTCGGGCAGTCCCTATGATCGAAGGTGATCGGGCAGGCCGACCAGTAGTTAAGTTTGGGGGCGACGGGCCTTACAGCGTATGCGTCTCTGATTGCGCGTTCGCGCCTTCTCGTGGGTGTGTGAGTCGCGTGGATCATGTTTACTATTTTTACCTCTGGTGGGAATTTTTTCTGTCCCCCAGTGTTTGGATGGCGAGGTTCATCCTCGTCTTTTCCCTTCTCTTGTGTTCGACATTTAATTTGTCGGCCTGCTTGAAGACCTAGCATTCTCTGTGAGTGTGGTTCGCAGGTTTGTCAGGGGTGCCATGAATTTGGCACTGTCTGTCCAGGACTTTGTTCAGACCGGACGGTCCCTCTTTACTGCCTTTAAATGGCTTCTTTTGCTGACCGGGTAAAGAGCCCCTGAATCCGACGTTGACCGTTGTGTTGTCCGGGCTCTCTTCCTTGTTTTGACGTTTGTTTTTATTGCGTCGTGGCTTCCCGTTGCCATCCCTTATTTCGGATGTGCTTGGGTCGCTGGTGCCTTTAAGGGTCAACCAGCTATCTTCACCCGCGCAAAAGCGGGTCATAAGGCTTGTTAAGGCTGCCACTGTCCTTGGCTTTTCTTGGCCGAAGTGTCTGGCGAGCCACTCGTCTCGGAAGTTGTGTTTGAAGGCCCCTAAGGCTTCGGCATCCGGACAATCAACAATTTGATTCTTCTTAGTGAGGAATCTATTCCAAAGCTTGCGGGCGGATTCTCCAGGCTGTTGGATTATGTGACTTAAATCGTCCGCATCCGGAGGCCGGACATAAGTCCCTTGAAAATTGGCCCCAAAAGCGTCCTCGAGTTCCTCCCAACTTCCAATTGAATTTTCGGGGAGGCTTTTCAACCAGTGTCGAGCTGGCCCCTTCAACTTGAGGGGAAGGTGTTTGATGGCATGGAGGTCGTCCCCATGAGCCATGTGTATATGTAGGATAAAATCCTCGATCTAGACCCTTGGGTCTATCGTTCCGTCGTATGCCTCTATGCTCATAGGTTTAAAACCCTGTGGGAATTCATGGTCCAGTACTTCTTCGATGAAGCACAGGGGGTGAGCAGCCCCTCTGTATCTGGACCTGTTGTGGCATGTCGTCGGCTCTTGTTGTGCCCGGTGTTGATTCCGAACTGGTATCTGATCGGTATGATCGTTTTGGTGACCATAGTCCTACGCCGGGGTGTGTACTTTAGATCCGTACATGGACCTGGCCGCGTCGGCTTTCTTATCTAGGAGCTCGCGTAAATCGTGTGCGGCGTCGTTAGCTGCTCTGTTGCGGTTATGAAGTGGTTTGTCTGGCCTCCTGGCCATGTTATTCTTTGGTGGAACGGCCTCATCGTCGAATTCTGGCAGCAGCTTGCGTTTTGGGTAGCTCTTTGTATGGCGATCGTCGCCGTACTTTTCTTCAGTGTCTAGTACTTTATTCCATCTGCGGTTGAGCGTTTCCTGTGCGGCCTTTAGCCGTTTCTTATGCTTCTTTAGACTTCTCGCAGTGGCCATAAGCCTTCTATGGAGGTTATCTCGTTCCAAGCGTGTTTCTGGGATGATGAATGCATCGTCATCCGGACTGTGTTCTTGTCCCGGTGCGGTTTGGTTAATTCGTCCCTCGGGATCATTGTGATCGGGCTTCTGCTCCGAGCTGTGTTCGGCGTGACCTGGCTCATCCTGCTCCATTGCTGGATCCATATGGTCATTGTTGCCTTCGGAGTTGACTGGGGTGTCGATCTTTCTGGCGCTCTTATCGCTATTTTTACAGTTGCTGGACTTGGAGCGGCGTCTGCGCCGTCGTTTTGGCTTTTGCCCAAGTGTTTTATCTTCCGGATTGTCGCCGTCGTCCTCCTTAGGCGTATCCACCATGTATATATCGTATGACGAGGTGGTAGTCCAGTGCCCCAGTGATTCTGAATCTTCTCCTACATCGTCGTCCATACCGTCGATGTCTTCGGAGTCGAAGTCAAGCACGTCTGATACATCGTCGGCAATGGCAATGAAGTGAGGGGTGGGTGGGAAACGAATTCCTTCGTCGCCTGCTTCCCACTTGAGCCGGACATAGTTCGACCATGAGTCTCCTGACAAAGAAGAGAGACTTTAACGAGTTCAGCACGTCACCAAGGGGTGAGTGCTGGAAGATATCTGCATCAGTGAAGTCCATTACCGGAGCCCAACCAGGTTTGGCAGGCTCGGGAGCGCGCGGACTGGAACCTACAGCCGGATACGAGTCCGGGGGTCCGGTGTCACAGGCTTCTTTAGGGGTGAGGTCTGTGTTCGGCTCTACCGCCGATGAATGTGCAGCCTGCGAGACGGGGTCCATCCACCCGTCCTTGGGGAGCGCAATCTGCTCCGGATTTAGGTCCGGGGCTACTGTAGGGGTGATATCCCAAGCGTTGTAAACTACTAGAGAGAATAAGCCATCTAGCTACTTGCTATGGACCCATAGGTCTGTGGTAAACTACTCATGCTTCATCGGAAGGGCAATAGGGTTGATGTAGAAGGCCTCCATGATCAAATCCCTGAAAGCACAAGTGCTCCCCAGGTGGTTTTGGTAATTGATGTCAACATATCTCTTGTTGGACTAACACCTTTATCTAGTATGTTTCAGATAAGTTCAACAATGGAGTTGCATGGACTAAAGGACTTGGGAACTCCTTCAAGATGCTAAGGACAAAGGATTGGCTAAAGCTTCAAGCCCAAGACTCTTCATTTCACATTTTAGTGATCCAAGATCACATTGAGTCTATAGGAAAAGCCAATACTATCAAGGAGGGATGAGGTGTTGCTTAATGAGCCTCTTGCTTCATGTGCTTAGTGATATGATCCAAAACCCTCAACTACTTTCCCACATCCACATATGACCTAAACCCAAAGCCAAAATCGGTCACACCAAAACTTTCTATCCGGCGCCACCGATTCCATAAGTCATAGCCACTGCCACAAACCCTAAGCAAATCGGTCTTACCAATAGGGATCTCGGTCTCACCGAGATGGGATTGTAATCTCTCTGTGTATGTCCATTATCAAAATCGGTCTCACCGAGTTTGAAAAATCGGTACTACCGAGATTACAATGCAAACTCTCTGGAAACTTATTACCAAAATCGGTCCCACCGAGTTTGAGTAATTGGTCCCACCGAGTTTGCCTGACCAACTCTCTGGAAAGCTTATTACCAAATCGGTCTCACCGAGTTTGTGTAATCGATCTTACCGAGATTACGTTATGCCCTAACCTTAACCGAATCGGTCTCACCGAGTTGCATTTCGGTCCCACCGAAAACCCTAATGGTCACATTATTTGCTGAGTCGGTTTGACCGAGTTTAACAAATCGGTCCCACCGAGTTTGGCAGATTGTGTGTAACGGTTAGATTTTGTGTGGAGGCTACATATACCCCTCCACCTCCTCTTCATTCGTGGAGAGAGCCATCAGACTAAACCTACACTTCTAGCATACATTTTCTGAGAGAGAACTACCTACTCATGTGTTGAGGCCAAGATATTCCATTCCTACCATATGAATCTTGATCTCTAGCCTTCCCAAGTTGCTTTCCACTCAAACCTTCTTTCGACCAGATCCAAATCCATTGAGAGAGAGTTGAGTGTTGGGGAGACTATCATTTGAAGCACAAGAGCAAGGAGTTCATCACCAACACACCATTTGTTACTTCTTGGAGAATGGTGTCTCCTAGATTGGCTAGGTGTCACTTGGGAGCCTCCGACAAGATTGTGGAGTAGAACCAAGGAGTTTGTAAGGGCAAGGAGATCGCCTACTTTGTGAAGATCTACCACTAGTGAGGCAAGTCCTTCGTGGGCGACGGCCATGGTGGGATAGACAAGGTTGCTTCTTCGTGGACCATTCTTGGGTGGAGCCCTCCGTGGACTCGCGTAGCCGTTACCCTTCGTGGGTCGAAGTCTCCATCAACGTGGATGTACGATAGCACCACCTATCAGAACCACGCCAAAAACATCCGTGTCTCCAATTGCGTATGAATCCTCCAAATCCTTCCCTTTACTTTCTTGCAAATTGCATGCTTTACTTTCCGCTGCTCATAAACTCTTTGCATGCTTGCTTGATATGTATTGTGAATGTTGAAATTGTGCCTAAACTCCACTTAAACTTTGAAGAATCTTAAAAACTGCAACTTTGGTACTTAGTGTCTAATCACCCCCCCTCTAGACACCTCTTCTCAAGGTCCTACAAGTGGTATCAGAGCTTTGGTCTCCATTGCTTTGCTTTAATCACCATTGGAGGAAGGTGGATGAGTCTACTATTGGGAGTATTAGACATAGAGTGCCTATTCTTGATGGAGAGTATTTTCATGAGTGGAAAAATGAGATGCTTGTTATTTTCAATCAATATCATTTTAACAAGTACATTGCTAGTCCTTGTGCACCTTATGTTGATCCTATGCATCCTACCCATGATGAGTCAATTGAGATGATTAGGAATCTTAGAACAGCCGATCTTATCATTAGAGGATTGCCTAGAAACTTGCATGGATGTTTGCCTACTTTTAAGTGTGCCTACACCATATGGAAATTTCTTGAGGAACGATTTCCCGATTATTCCTTGAAAAATCTTGATGAAATTCTCCATAAGTCTATTGCCTTGAGTAAGATGAATACTAGTGATCCTATGTTTGGTGATCGTCTATTTGAGCTTACAAACCTTATGCGTGCCAAAGGAAATGTTGGTATTATTAGTGATATTATTTCCGAAGCTATAAAAATTCATAAGCAAGATTATCAAACTCATTCTAATGAATCACCCTCTCTAGGACTTGATCCACCACATGACGATGTTGAACATAGATACTATGATGAGGATGATGAGAGTGACTTCGATCTTGATGATGCAATGAGACATTTTGGTCTTATGGCAAATCTTTGGGGATATATGTCAGGAGGAAAGGAATGGGTTCTTGATAGTGGATGTACCGATCACATGACCGGAGATAAAGACATGTTTCGCGAGCTTGCTGACAACAATAGTCCTCGAAAGTATGTTACTTTCGGTGACAACTCAAAGGGTAAGGTGGTTGGCCTTGGTAAGGTGGCCATATCACATGATAGCTCCATACAAAATGTCATGCTCGTTGAATCTCTTGGTTACAACTTACTTTCAGTATCTAGACTTCCTGATTTCGGTTTCAATGTTCTATTTACTGAAGTAGATTGCCAAGTGTTTCGTCGAGATAATCATAAAATGGTCTTTACCGGTGTACATAGAGGTGATCTATACATTGTTGATTTCACTAAAAAGGCTCAACCTAAAACTTGCCTCATTGCTAAATCCTCAAAAGGTTGGTTATGGCATAGACGACTTGGTCATGTTGGTATGCGAAACCTTGACAAGCTTATTAAAGGAAATCATATCCTTGGAGTTAACGATGTCATATTTGATAAGGACAGACTTTGCAGCGCTTGTCAGGCAGGTAAACAGGTTGGAGGAAGGCATCCCGTGAAGAACATCATGACTACAAGGAGGCCACTTGAGCTACTTCACATGGATCTTTTTGGTCCTAACTCTTACAAGAGTCTCGGTGGAAATTCTTTTGGTCTAGTTATGGTTGATGATTTTTCAGGATTTACGTGGGTGTTCTTTCTCGATGATAAATCGCAGGTCCAAAAGATCTTCAAAAACTTCGCTAGGAAGGCCCAAAATCAATTTGAAGTGAAGATCAAGAAGGTTCGCAGCGACAACGGAACGGAGTTCAAGAACGCAAATGTGGACACCTTTCTTGACGAAGAAGGGATTTCACACGAGTTCTCGGCTACGTACACACCTCAACAAAACGGAGTTGTTGAGAGGAAGAACCGGACTCTCATTGAAATGGCGAGAACGATGCTTGATGAGTACAAGACACCGAAGCACTTCTGGGCGGAAGCGGTTGAAACAGCTTGTCATGCAACAAATTGCTTGTATCTTCACAAGCTACTCGGCAAGACGGCATACGAGCTCCTCACCGGTAACAAACCCCAAGTTCGATACTGTCGAGTATTCGTCTCAAAATGCTACATTGTTGATAAGCATCGTCGCTCTAAATTTGCTCCTAAGTCTCATGAAGGTTTCCTACTAGGTTATGGCTCAAACTCTCACACTTACCGTGTCTACAACAATTTCACCCGAAAGGTTGAAGAGACGGTAGATGTGAATTTTGATGAATCTAACGGCTCACAAGTAGAGCAATTGCCAATTGATGTAGGAGACAAAGATCCTTCGGAAGCAATCCAAGACTTATCTATTGGCAAGGTTCATCCAACGGAGGTGAAGGAGAGTACCTCGTCCGTCCAAGTGGAAGCTTCAACTTCACGACAAGGTGAACCAAGAGTTGATACGGAAGCATCCACAAGCGGGACATACCAAGATGAAGGAAACGAGGAAGTGCATCAAGATGAACGTCAACAACCTCCTTCTCCACCTTGACAAGAGAACGACAATGCCAACAGTGAAGAAGGCCAAGAAGAAGAAGAACAAGATGAAGAAGATGTTCAACGAAGACCCAAGCAAAAGCTTTCATGAGTTCGAGCAAGAGTTGCTAAAGATCATCCCGTCGAGCAAATCTACAATGACATTCAAACCGGGAGAATCACTCGCTCTAAAACTCGTTTAGCTAACTTTTGTGAAAACTATTCTTTCATCTCTAGCATTGAACCTATGAAGGTTGAAGAAGCATTGGAAGATCCGGATTGGATAAATGCTATGCATTAAGAGCTACATAACTTTGAGAGGAATCAAGTTTGGACATTGGTTGAGAAGCCCGACAACAACCACAACGTCATCGGTACCAAATGGGTGTTTCACAACAAGCAAGATGAAGATGGACAAGTAGTTCGCAACAAAGCACGTCTCTTCGCCCAAGGCTACACACAAGTCGAAGGTATGGACTATGGTGAGACTTACGCCCCCGTTGCTAGACTTGAGTCCATTCGCATCTTACTTTCCTATGCTAATCATCATGATATCACCTTGTACCAAATGGACATTAAAAGTGCCTTTCTAAATGGTGAAATAGAGGAGGAAGTTTATGTTAAGCAACCTCCCGGCTTTGTCAATCCTAAGAAACCCAATCATGTTTACAAACTTCACAAAGCTCTTTATGGTCTTAAACAAGCTCCTAGAGCGTGGTATAAATGCTTGACCAAGTTCCTTATTGAAAAAGGCTTTGAAATTGGGAAAATTGATTCTACTCTTTTTACTAAAAGGGTTAATGGAGAATTATTTGTGTGCCAAATTTATGTTGATGATATCATATTTGGTTCAACTAACCCTCATTTTAGTGAAAAGTTTGGGAAGCTAATGTCACAGAAGTTTGAGATGTCTATGATGAGTGAACTCAGATTCTTCCTTGGGCTGCAAATCGAGCAAACTAAAGAAGGTACCTTTGTTTCTCAAACGAAGTACACCAAGGACTTGTTCAAGAAGTTCAATATGCAAGAATGCAAAGGTATGTCTACACCCATGCCTACTAGTGGACATAATGACTTGACCAAAGATGGTGAACCGGTTGATCAAAAGGTTTATCGCTCTATGATTGGTTCATTGTTATATCTATGTGCTTCACGTCCTGATATCATGCTAAGTGTGTGCATGTGTGCACGATATCAAGCTGCTCCTAAGGAATGTCATCTTAAGGCCGTGAAAAGGATAGTGAGATACTTAATCCATACACCAAACTTTGTCATTTGGTATCCTAAGAGGGCCTCTTTCGATCTTGTTGGCTATTCCGACTCAAACTATGCCGGAGACAAGGTTGACAGAAAGTCCACTTCGGGTACTTGTCAATTTCTTGGTAGATCTCTTATGTCTTGGATATATTTGTATCTTGCATGTTATCTAACCCATGTAGGTACTTGGTGGAATCAAATTCCATGAGATTGTAATCCACTCATATCTTAAGCAATCTCTACATCACCAAGTCTCTACACTATGGTGGTTGAAGACAAGGAAGCACGAAACCATTCAAACATATCCTTTGACATATTCTATGTTGAGCTTCGTGATTGTCATTTTTGGATACACAATTGCTCTTCCTTGCAGAAACTAACCCATGTAGGTAGATGGACTCAAATTCCAAGTGGTGCTCCAAATTCTTGATGAGCTACATCAACCTTGAGCAACCCACACAAGTTCAACTACATGGACAACACCACCAACCAAGGTATGATATTCCATCTTAGAGAAGCTTTACTCCAAGTCATGAGCTAAAGCAACTCGACAAGATGTGAATACATCAAGATGCTTAAACGAAAAATGGAACCCCATTTTGAGCTTAAACGATGAGTATGACCTATGATCAAGTGATCTCACTTGACTCCTAAGTCAATATACTCTAACATAGGTGACCTTGTCGCCGACCATTGCTAGATGAAGTTCTTTTGTGTTCTTTTTTGTGTTTTTGCATTTGTCTCATGCATATTTGTTTCCTGTTTCAAAAAAAACTTCATCTAGATTTCTTTCTGTTTGCTCTGCATTTTCTGCATTCCTATTCATTGCACATCTTTCACTAAATTCCTTGCAAATCTTTGTGAGATCTTACTAGTCTAGTGAGCTGAGGTGACAATCGTTTTTCTCTGTGATGAACTCGGTTTCACCTATTTGTTATTTTTGGCCCAACCGAAGCTTTTCGGTTCAACCGAAGCAACTCACTCGGTGCCACCGATTTCATAACAGGAAAATCAGTTTGCCATATAATTCTGTGTTTCTTCTGATCCAGCTCCACTCAATTAATCTTGTCCTCTACAAGCATCACATTTTTATCATTGCTTTGTTCTGTGTCTCAAGGACCAAACCCATTTGACGGATTCCAGAAGACCCTTCTCGGAAATTGATGTCAAAGGGGGAGAGAGAGAACATCAAAGCTTATCATTTAAAGCTTATCACCTTCTTAAGGGGGAGAGAGATATTATCTCCTAAAGGGGGAGAGAGACCTTCTAAGGGGAGAGACCCTCAAAGGGAGGAGAGAGATCTCCAGGGGGAGAGAATACTTAAGTAGAAAGTAATTCTCAAGGATCCCAGATGCTTGGTGTTCAAGAGGAGAGATGTTCCCACATGTCTTCTTGAGGGGAGAGACATGTTCATATGTTCTGTTATACTTACTTACATTAGCTCTAAACATTAGCTCTGATCATCATTCTTATCTTTCAGCTCTGTTTTCTTTCAAGCTCTGATTTTCTGTTCCCTATCTTCTCCCAGTATCCCATGTTAGATTTAGGGGGAGCAAGACATCTAAGGGAAAGAAATCACTTAAAATTCATTGCATATCTTTACTCTTGGGGACATGTCTAATCCAATGTGGTACTTAGTACTCACTCTCTACATGTCATCCAGTCTTGGTATTCTTGTGGTTTCTTCTGTTTGCTCTGGCTAGTAGATGCATCTGTGATATCTAACCTTGTTTACACAGGTTCATTTCCTCCTAAGCCAACTCAAGACCACAAGGTAAGTATATGCATCACAATCATGTGTATGAGGAATTCTTGCTGATGTACATATTGTTTGCAAGAAGAACTCATGAGCATGAAGGTATTTTCTTCAACATTCTTTGCTCTGATGCATATGACCAAGATACATGTAACACATCGCCTGCTCTATCATGTTTATGCTCTCACATGCTTCTACACTCCATACTCACATGATTGCATACATGTAGGAGGAGCCTATGCATGTTACATATCTTTCCAAAGCTTTTCTTGCTATTCTTTATATCTTTGTCTAAAGCTTTGATGTATGTTGCCATCAATTACCAAAAAGGGGGAGATTGAAAGCACAAGTGCTCCCTAGGTGGTTTTGGTAATTAATGTCAACATATCTCTTGTTGGACTAACACCTTTATCTAGTATGTTTTAGATAAGTTCAACAATGGAGTGGCATGGACTAAAGGACTTGGGAACTCCTTCAAGATGCTAAGGACAAAGGATTGGCTAAAGCTTCAAGCCCAAGACTCTTCATTTTACATTTTAGTGATCCAAGATCACATTGAGTCTATAGGAAAAGCCAATACTATCAAGGAAGGATGAGGTGTTGCTTAATGAGCCTCTTGCTTCATGTGCTTAGTGATATGCTCCAAAACCCTCAACTACTTTCCCACATCCACATATGACCTAAACCTAAAGCCAAAATCGGTCACACCGAAACTTTCCATCCGGCGCCACCGATTCCATAAGTCATAGCCACTGCCACAAACCCTAAGAAAATCGGTCTCACCAAGATGGGATTGTAATCTCTCTGTGTATGTCCATTATCAAAATCGGTCTCACCGAGTTTGAAAAATCGGTACTATCGAGATTACAATGCAAACTCTCTGGAAACTTATTACCAAAATCGGTCCCACCGAGTTTGAGTAATCGGTCCCACCGAGTTTGCCTGACCAACTCTCTGGAAAGCTTATTACCAAATCGGTTTCACCGAGTTTGTGTAATCGGTCTTACCGAGATTACGTTATGCCCTACCCTTAACCGAATCGGTCTCACCGAGTTGCATTTTGGTCCCACCGAAAACCCTAACGGTCACATTATTTGCTGAGTCGGTCTGACCGAGTTTAACAATTCAGTCCCACCAAGTTTGGCAGATTGTGTGTAATGGTTAGATTTTGTGTGGAGGCTATATATACCCCTCCACCTCCTCTTCATTCGTGGAGAGAGCCATCAGACTAAACCTACACTTCCAGCATACATTTTCTGAGAGAGAACTACCTACTCATGTGTTGAGGCCAAGATATTCCATTTCTACTATATGAATCTTGATCTCTAGCCTTCCCAAGTTGCTTTCCACTCAAACCTTCTTTCCACCAGATCCAAATCCATTGAGAGAGAGTTGAGTGTTGGGGAGACTATCATTTGAAGCACAAGAGCAAGGAGTTCATCACCAACACACCATTTGTTACTTCTTGGAGAGTGGTGTCTCCTATATTGGCTAGGTGTCACTTGGGAGCCTCCGACAAGATTGTGGAGTTGAACCAAGGAGTTTGTAAGGACAAGGAGATCACATACTTCATGAAGATCTACCGCTAGTGAGTCAAGTCCTTCGTGGGCGACGGCCATGGTGGGATAGACAAGGTTGCTTCTTCGTGGACCCTTCTTGGGTGGAGCCCTCCGTGGACTCGCGCAGCCGTTACCCTTCGTGGGTTGAAGTCTCCATCAACGTGGATGTACGATAGCACCACCTATCAGAACCACGCCAAAAACATCCGTGTCTCCAATTGCGTTTGAATCCTCCAAAGCCTTCCCTTTACTTTCTTGCAAATTGCATGCTTTACTTTCCGCTGCTCATAAACTCTTTGCATGCTTGCTTGATATGTATTGTGAATGTTAAAATTGTGCCTAAACTCCACTTAAACTTTGAATAATCTTAAAAACTGCAACTTTGGTACTTAGTCTCTAATCACCCCCCCTCTAGACACCTCTTCTCAAGGTCCTACAATCCCCCTCTGGCAGGGTGCCGGAAAAGGCCCCAAGATGGGATCTCATGGGTATAGAAGGTTACGGCGGCGGAAAAGTATTTTGGTGGACGCTTCTAGTCGTTTGGGAATATTTGGGAATTTATAGGCCAAATATTAGGGTTGGAGGACTCCTGGGGGCCCACAAGCCAGGCGCACGCCCTGAGGGCTGGTGGGCCATCGGGACTCTTCTCCCTTCCTCTCCAAGCTCCATGGATATCTTATGGTCCAAGAAAAATCATGGCAAAAGTTTTATTCTGTTTGGACTCCGTTTGATATTCCTTTTCTGTAAAACTCAAAAAAAAGGAAAAAATAGAAACTGGTGTTGGGCTCTAGATAATATGAAATAGCATATTAATGCATATAAAACATCCAAAATAGATAATATAATAGCATGGAACAATAAAAAATTATAGATACGTTGGAGACTTATCAATCATCCCCAAGCTTAATTCCTACTCGTCCTCGAGTAGGTAAATGATAAAAATAGAATTTTTGATGTCGAATGCTACCTAACATATTTATCCATGTAATATTCTTTATTGTGGCATGAATATTAAGATCCATAAGATTCAAAACAAAAGTTTAATATTGACATAAAAACAATAATACTTCACGCATACTAATAAAGCAATCATGTGTTCTCAAAATAACATGGCCAAAGAAAGTTATCCCTACAAAATCATATAGTCTGGCTATGATCCATCTTCATCACACAAAGTATTAAATCATGCACAACCCCGATGATAAGCCAAGCAATTGTTTCATACTTTTGATGTTCTCAAACTTTTTCAACTTCCACGCAATACATGAGCGTAAGCCATGGATATAGCACTATAGGTGGAATAGAATATGGTGGTTGTGGAGAAGACAAAAAGAATGAGAAAGTCTCACATCAATTAGGCATATTAACGGGCTATGAAGATGCCCATCAATAGATATCAATGTGAGTGAGTAGGGATTGCCATGCAACAGATGCACTAGAGCTATAAGTGTATGAAAGCTCAAAAAGAAACTAAGTGGGTGGGCATCCAACTCGCTTGATCACGAAGACCTAGGGCAATTTGAGGAAGCCCGCCATTGGAATATACAAGCCAAGTACTATAATGAAAATTTCCCACTAGTATATGAAACTGACAACATAGGAGACTCTCTATCATGAAGATCATGGTGCTACTTTGAAGCACAAGTGTGGTAAAAGGATAGTAGCATTGCCCCTTCTCTCTTTTCTCTCATTTTGTTTTGGCCTCTCTTATTTTTTGTAAGTTTGGAGACTCATCCCAACTTGTGAGGGAATCATAGCTTCCATCATCCTTTCCTCACATGGGACAATGCTCTAATAATGATGATCATTACACTTTTATTTACTTACAACTCAAGAATTACAACTCTATTCTAGAACAAAATATGACTCTATATGAATGCCTCTGACGGAGTACCGGGTTGTGCAATAATCAAGAGTGACATGTATAAAAAATATGAACGGTGTCCTTGCCATAAATACTATGCCAACTACATGATCATGCAAAGCAATATGACAATGATGAAGCGTGTCATAATAAATGGAACGGTGGAAGTTGCATGGCAATATATCTTGGAATGGCTATGGAAATGCCATAATAGGTAGGTATGGTGGCTGTTTTATGGAAGGTCTATGGTGGGCTTAATGCACCAGCGAAAGTTGCGCGGTGCTAGAGAGGCTAGAAATAGTGGAAGGGTGAGAGTTTGTATAGTCCATGGACTCAACATATTTACCAAATAAAAAAGCGTTGATTGCTTCTTGCTTCCGCAATTTGGTCCGTTTTCATACATCGTCGCTGGTCCGTTCGTCTGGTTCACTGTTTGGAGTATATCGTAAGTCAATCGGACAGAATTTTAGTCATGGGCCGCTAAAAAGTATGAACTCACCCCCTGATGACGATCTGACCTCCCCTCCCTTACGTCTCTGCTAAATTCTTTCATATTCTAATTATCCCAACCCTCCCCTTTACAGCAAATCCTAACAACTTATATACGACATCCGAGCATCCACCGGCGGCGAGATCTGGGCCCGAAGTTGCCGAGGAGCCCATACGCAGTCGCACTGCAACTGGAAAACACGAAGCAGACCATCTGTCGTGGGCGAGATAGCCTGGGAAATCGGATGCAGCACAGAAGGATGGCGTGGGGCAATGAGAAGAGAGAGAGATTGGGTCAATGGAACGAACAGATCAAAAGAAGGGGGGATAGAACACGCCAAAGGAAGGGGAACTCGCCAGTGAATCAGACTACTTTAGACGAGGCAGACATGTGATGGGTGCACATGGCCTCCACCTGAAATTTACCTGTTTTTTTAGACAATCCACTCGAAAATTACACCTGAAATCTACCTTTTTCTTTATGGGCCCCTCAAATTTATTTTTTTAGAACAAGAAAAGGCGACATTTCTTATATGGCCAAGTTCAAATAGTGCAAAAAGGAACGGAATATAATTTTGCAAATCAAATAACCAACATTTTCTAACAAATAATTACCATAGTAAAAACTTGATTGCTTTCGAATATTAAAAAAATGGAAAAAGAGATTCCCACTTCAATGCACCACTACTCTTTCATCCAAAAAGATGTTCACAAATCTTTTAAAAATTCAAAGAGAAACTTCTGAATTAATTATTAAACTCTTGAATAGTATACAACAAGTTCACCGTCTGTTTATCATGCTAAAACCA
Organism: Triticum dicoccoides; assembly: GCF_002162155.2. Lineage (NCBI taxonomy): Eukaryota > Viridiplantae > Streptophyta > Magnoliopsida > Poales > Poaceae > Triticum > Triticum dicoccoides. The sequence goes on from NC_041383.1 coordinate 235,945,896, forward strand.
ATTACACCATTTTTCTTTCACCGGACGATGGTGCTAATCCGAAGGAGGCGCCATCAAAGGACATCCTGCGACTGTCTCAACTTTATACTACATGGTATGGACACCAACAATCCTTTTATAATTGCACACACCAATTGTGTGTGTTTTTTTAAGATAAGGAGTGCTTCAAATTCTTCTTGCTTTAAAAAATCATACTTTCAAATATGTTCACACTTTTTTTTTAAATGCTCAAAATTCCCCAAAGAATGTCTCAACTTTAAAAAATAAAATTTAGCATAAAAATTTAAAATATTGTGATAAAAACATGGTTCAATTCTAATAAATAGATTAAAAATATAATTGTTTAATAACTTTAAAATAAAAATATATATGTTTTTCGAAAAATAAAATATATAACCGATTACTAGACTATTCTATGCACCACTAATCTTCTAGCAGATGAAGGATGTTAGGGTGACTTCTTTACATCCACACTTCATACTTCCATAAGCGGTAACAATATAACCTTATTAATGATGTCTATCAGAACTGTATATAAGTAATGGCGGTACTATCGCACAGAGCAACTTTTACGATATTTATCGCTAGACTTCATACTTCGATAAGCGGTAACAATATTTTTTTTGGAAAAGAAGGAGGACCCCCGGCCTCTGCATCTGGATGATGCATGCAACCACTTTATTAATTATTCACAAAAGACCTTACAAAGTCATACAACAATAAGACTAAAGCAATCATCTAGGCAACATCTGTCGCTACTCCTATCCAGTTGATGTAGCGATGCTAATAGTCTGGGCCCAAACAGACCTCGCAGCCAAACCTAACATCTAAGACCTAAGGTCCCAACCAGGATGCCTGCCGGGTATGGGGCACCCACCAGTCCAGTGTGCTCCTCAAGCAGGACGCCTGCTGGTATGAGGCCGCCGCAGCCACCTGCCACCAATCCATCTTCAGTGATGTATTGCTGCATCTACCTTTCCCGGTCTAGCTTTCGCCGACGCCACCACGACGCTAGACAACGCCACCATCTTGCGCTTGTCCATCATCACACGCCCACCGGCGAGACCCCGCTGCTCCATGCCGCTGAGACTCGTCGTTGTCAATGTGCTAGATGCCACGCCGCTCCTCCGGCGTGAAACACCACCTGTTGCCACTGGTCCCATCCCCTCTACCTCTAGTTCCTCAAACCGAGCATCCAAACGCCTCAGCCGGCACCTCCAAGAAGGGTACGACACACGCAGTGCCGCCGCCACCCAATCTAAGGAGATTTAGGGTTTTCACCTGGGCATGGGATTAGGGTGGAGGGCAGGGACCTCGACGGCGCCTGAAAGGAGGAGAACGGTGACCCTGGTCATCACCACCGTCGGGATGAACGAGCCATCCAAAGTTTCCTCCGGTCCGATGTCACCTCTACCAGCTCCCACGAACGCATCGAGGCCGACGACCACGATCGTAGGCCACCAAGTGCAGCGGGAGAGAGCCTGCAGTGCGGAGGAGATCCACCGGCGACTCACCGCCCACGCAGTCAAGATGACATCCATCCACCCCCCGCGAACGTCACCAGTCGAGGGTGCCATCGCCATGCCAAATGGGGTCGCTGCCCCTAGTCCAGGTTCCTCCATGAAGGCCGGAGTGGTGAGATCCGCCATGAGCGATGAGATCCGGCACCGCGCGGCCGACGCCATCGCCCAAGCCTGTCGTCGACCGATCCGCCACCACCGGGATCCTGCACGCTGCCGGGAGTCCCACAACCATGGATCTGGGCACCCGTGCACCGCCGCGAGTCCGCCACACCATCAGGAGGGCCTCACTCCGCGGATCAGGACGCCCACGCCGCCACGGATCCGGGAATGGGAGGAGAGACCCTCTGCCATCGCTGTCACACGCACGGGCTTCGCCCGGCACCGACCATCAGCAGCGGCGGAGGGGGAGAAGGGCGCTGGAGGGACTAGGTGGCGGCGGCTGAGCCCTCCCGAGTCGCTCGAGAGGGAGGCGAAGCGAGAGGGACGCGGATCTAAAAACAAAACATCAAGCGGTAACAATATAACTTTTTGAGTGATGTTTATCAGAACTGTATATAAGTAATGGCGCGTACTATCGCACGGAGCAACTTTTACGATATTTTCACCCATTGCAACGCACGGGCATTTGGACTAGTTAGTCATAAAGAACTCACATACTTATTGCAAAAGTCTATTAGCCATCGACACAAAGTACTACATGCATGCTCCTAGGGGGATAGATTGGCAGGAAAATACCATCGCTCATCCCCGACCGCCGCTCATAAGGAAGACAATCAATAAATAAATCATGCTCCGACTTCATCACTTAACGGTTCACCATACGTGCATGCTACAGGAATCACAAACTTTAAGACAAGTATTTCTACCAATCCACAATTACTTACTAGCATGACTCTAATATCACCATATTTATATCTCAAACAATATGCAAGTAATAAAACTTATCATAGTATTCAATGCTTTATATGAAAGTTTTTATTATATCCCTTTTGGATGCCTATCATATTAGGACTAAATTCATAACCTAAGCAAATTGACATGTTGTTTAGAGACTCTCAAAATAATATAAGTGAAGAATGAGAGTTCAACAATTTCTATAAAATAAAGCCACCACCGTGCTCTAAAAAGATATAAGTGAAGCACTAGAGAAAATTTCCTAGCTCAAAATATATAAGCGAAGCACATAGAGTATTCTAATAAATCATGATTCAAGCATGTCCCTCTCAAAAGGTGTGTACAGATAGGATGATTGTGGCAAACTAAAAAGCAAGGACTCATATCATACAAGACGCTCCAAGCAAAACACATATCATGTGGTGAATAAAAATATAGCCTCAAGTAAAGTTTGGGGTTGCCTCAATTAAAAAAGAACCAAAAACAAAAAGTTAAAAAATAAAATTGGGTTGCCTCCCAACTGCGCTATTGTTTAACGCCCCTAGCTAGGAATAAAGCATAGATCTAGGTATTGTCATCTTTGGTATGCAACCCATAAGTGGCCCTTATAATAGATTCATATGACAACTTAATTTTCTTTCTTGGAAAGTGTTCCGTGCCCTTCCTTAACGGAAATTGAAATCTAATGTTTCCTTCTTTAATATCAATAATTGCACCAATCGTTCTAAGGAAAGGTCTAGCAAGAATAATAGGACATGTAGGATTGCAATCTATATCAAGCATAATGAAATCTACGGGCACATAATTCCTATTTGCAACAATAAGAATATGATTAATAGTGGAATCCGCTAGATGCAAATTTAAAGAACAATCATCAAATTCACGGAAACCTAGCACATAACATGAAGTTTTTGGAATCGTGGAAACGCTAGCACCCAAATCACACAAACCATGGCACTCATAATATTTAATTTTAATCTTAATAGTAGGTTCCCACTTATCATAAAGCTTTCTAGGGATTGAAACTTCCAACTCAAGTTTTTCTTCAAAAGATTTCATCATAGCATCAACAATATGTTTAGTAAAAGCTTTATTTTGATTATAAGCATGGGGAGAATTCAACATGGATTGCAACAAGGAAATACAATATATCAAAGAACAATTATCATAATTAAATTCCTTGAAATCCAAAAGAGTGGGTTTATCGCTACTTAAAATTTTCACCTCTCCAATCTCACTTTCATCAATTTTTGCATTAAGATCTATAAACTCCGAATCATTGGGGCGTCTTCTAGCTAAAGTTGTCTCATCTCCAGTCGCATCTTTATCAAGATTTGTATTATAAAACAAATATTTAGTAGGATTCACACTAACCACTTTAAGATCATCATCATTATTCTCGCAAAAACTAGAAGAACACGCTTTTACAAACCAATATTGCTTAGCACGCATCCTAGCGGTTCTTTCTTTACACTCATCAATAGAAATTTTAATAGCTTTCAGAGATTCATTAATATCATGCTTGGGTGGTATAGATCTAATTTTCAAAGAACCAATCTGAAGAGAAATTCTATCAACGTTCCTAGTCAAATCATCAATCTACGTTCCTAGTCAAATCATCAATCTACGTTCCTAGTCAAATCATCAATCTTGGGCAATTTTTCTTCAACCATAGCATTGAAAGCTTTTTGGGAATTAATAAAATCTTTAATATTGTTCTCAAGATCATACTGCATTTTATTATAATTTCCATAAGAATCGTTGTAGGAATTACCATAATTATTAGAGGGATTACTAGGAAACGGCCTAGGGTTGAAATTACCTCTATAAGCGTTACTACCGAAATTGTTCCTGCCAACAAAATTCACATCCATAGATTCATTATTGTTCTCAATCACGTTAGACAAAGGCATATAATTAGGATCAATGGGAGCACTCTTACTAGAAAACAATTTCATAAGGCCATCCATCTTTCCACTCAAAGTATTAATTTCTTCAATCGCATGCACTTTTCTACTAGTAGAAGATCTTCCGGTGTGCCGTTGAGAGTAATTAGCCATAATATTATCTTAGGAGTTTAGTAGCTTCTCCTAATGTAATTTCCATAAAAGTACCTCCCATGGCGGAATCTAAAAGATTTCTAGATTCAAAATTCAATCCCGCATAAAAATTTAGTATGATCATCCATAAACTTAAACCATGAGTAGGGCAATTTCTTATCCTCAATTTCATCCCCTCCCAAGATTGTGCAACATGTTCATGATCAAGTTGCTTAAAATTCGTTATATCGTTCCTAAGGGAGATGATCTTAGCGGGAGGAAAATACTTGGAAATAAAAGCATCTTTACACTTATTCCATGAATCAATACTATTTTAGGCAAAGATGAAAACCAAGTTTTAGCACGATATCGTAGAGAGAACGGAAACAACTTAAATTTAACAATATCATTATCCACATCTTTTTTATTTTGCATATCACAAAACTCAATAAAAGTATTTAGATGGGATGCGACATCTTCACTAGGATGGCCAGAAAATTGATCTTTCATAACAGGATTCAGCAAAGCGGCATTAATTTCATAAGATTCCGCACTAGTGGCGGGAGCAATCGGAGTACTAATAAAATAAGTATTATTAGTATTGGAAAAGTCACACAACTTGGTATTTTCTTGAGACATCGTGACAAAGCAAGCAATCTAGCACACGAGCAAACGAAAAGATGAAAGGAAGAAGGGCGAATAAAAAGGCAAATATTTCTGTGTTTTTCTAAAAATCTTTTAGAAGTTGGGGATAGGAAAATGAGAGGCAAATGGAAAATAATGTAATGCAAGAGATGAGATTTTATGGTGGGTACTTGGTACACTTGATTTAGATCCTCCCCGGCAACGGCGCCAGAAATTCTTCCTGCTACTTCATGAGCTTGTGTTGGTTTTCCCTTGAAGAGGAAAGGGTGATGCAGCAAACTAGAGATAAGTATTTCCCTCAGTTTGAGAACCAAGGTATCAATCCAGTAGGAGGTACATGCAAGTCTCCAATCTATGCACCCGCACAAACAGTCATACACTTGCACCCAACGCGATAAAGGGGTTGTCAATCCCTTCACGGTCACTTGCAAGGATGAGATCTGATAGAGATAGATATAAAAAATTACTAAAACATAAAACAAAATAAAAGTAAATAAATTGCAGCAAGGTATTTTTGGGTTTTTTGTTTTACAGATCTGAAAATATATGATGGAAAATAGATCCGGGGGCCATAGGTTTCACTAGAGGCTTCTCTCTTGAAAGAAATCATACGGTGGGTGAACAAATTATTGTCGAGCAATTGATAGAAAAGCGCAAAGTTATGACGATATCCAAGGCAATGATTATGAATATAGGTGATTACCCACAAGTATCGGGGATCTAGCGTAGTCCTTTCAAAAAGTAAGAGTGTCGAACCCAACGAGGAGCAAAAGGAAATGACAAACGGTTTTCAGCACGGTATTCTCTGCAAGCACTGAAATTATCAGTAATAGATAGTTGTGTGATAAGATAATTCGTGACGGGTAACAAGTAACAAAAGTAACTAAGGTGCATAAAGGTATCTCAATCCTTTTTGTAGCAAAGGACAAGCCTAGACAAACTCTTATATAATGCAAAGCACTCCCGAAGACTCATGGGAATTACTGTCAAGCTAGTTTTCATCATGCTCATATGATTCGGGTTCATTACTTTGATAATTTGATATGTGGGTGGACCGGTGCTTGGGTGCTATCCTTACTTGGACAACTCTCCCACTTATGATTAACCCCTCTTGCAAGCATCCGCAACTACGAAAGAATAATTAAGATAAATCTAACCATAGCATGAAACGTGTGGATCCAAATCAGCCCCTTACGAAGCAACACATAAACTAGGGTTTAAGCTTCTGTCACTCTAGCAACCCATCATCTACTTATTACTTCCCAATGATTTCCCCTAGGCCAAAATCATGGTGAAGTTTCATGTAGTTGACGTTCACATAACACCACTAGAGGAGAGACAACATACATGTCATCAAAATATCGAACGAATACCAAATTCACATGATTACTTATAACAGGACTTCTCCCATGTCCTCAGGGACAAACGTAACTACTCACAAAGCATATTCATGTTCATAATCAGAGAAGTAATAATTATCATTAAGGATCTAAACATATGGTCTTCCACTGAATAAACTAACTAGCATCGACTACAAGGAGTAATCAACACCTAGCAACCCACGGGTACCAATCTGAGGTTTTGAGACAAATATAGGATACTAGAGATGAACTAGGGTTTGAGAGGAGATGGTGCTGGTGAAGATGTTGATGGAGATTGACCCCTCTCAAAGAGAGGATCATTGGTGATGACGATGGCTTCGATTTCCTCCTCCGGGAGGGAAGTTTCCCCAGCAGAACAGCTCCGCCGGAGCCCTAGATTGGTTCTACCTAGGTTCCACCTCGAGTCGGCGGCACATCGTCCCAAAAGCTTCCTCTTGATTTTTTTAGGTCAAAACACATCATTTAAACCAATAAAGAGGATAGCCAACTCAGCCACCCAACGTTCCCCCAGTTTCGTGCTTCGTTGGCCCTTAGATCTTAGTCAAAACTCATCTCGGGCGTTAGATTTGCAGTTGTTTCATTTTGACTGCGCAGTAGCTTTTGCACGTCCATGACTGGTGGGCTCATCCTAGAATTCTATTGGCTGGGTGAACCACACGCGGGTGCGAACGAGCGTATCCTCACGCGTCGTGCGTCATGCCTCTCCCCAAACCCTACACCCCTTCCCCCAATCCCTGCAGCCACCACAATCCCACCCGCACAGCCACACTCCTCCTTCATCACGTGGATCCTCCTCTCTCTCCTCTCCTCCCTCCTCATCCGTGTGCCCATCTCCAGGCGCTCTCTCGCTCGCCTCCTGGACCATCCACCACTGCGCCGCTGGGGCTCGACCGCCACGGGCAGCAAAAGGGGTAGGCTCGAGGCAGCACACACTTCATGAGGTATAGGGGAGGAAAGGGTGAGCGCCAGGGCCAGGCAAGGAAGCAGGGCGTGACGGGGTCGGATCTGCCGGTGGTGGGTAGGAGCTCGAGCCAGAGGTTGAGACGGGGAAGGTTAGAAAATGGTGAGGCCTTTTCTAAACAAAAAATGGAGAGACTGGATGGAGGTGCTTGAGGCGGAGGAAGCTCGAGATGGAGATGGTGAGATCGCCCTCCCCATATCTATTCTTAGTTTTTTTGTCTCCAAGCCTTAACTGATGGTGTCTCTCCCTCAGCACAACTAGCGTCAGCGGCCATCCGATGGGTTGGAGCACGAGGCAACGCTCCCATCGCGACATGGTGGAGCTGCGCAGGAGCGGGAGGAGGTTGGCGACAGGGAACAGGGCCAGGGAGGAGGCTAGGTATGTGTTGTCCCGTGTTTTTTTCTCTTTGCATTTCCCCCCTACCGTGCATCTGCTTGTTGTCAGAGTGGATTCATGCCACCAAATTCTTGGATATAATGAGTGCCAAGATATGTATGCTGACATGTGAGTTAATTATTTGGAAAAAAATATAATCATATATGTATTGCCAACATTTTTTATGTTTAAAACAACCAATTTTGTGAAAAGAGTAGAGAGAAAGATACATGTGCAATTTTCTTGATGTTATAGAGGATGGGTACTCGATGTTTCAACATAAGCACAAATGAATAGGTACAAATTCGAGGAAAGATCAATGATATAGTTGTCTGTACATGTGTGCCAGTTTTTTACCTGGTTGTCTGGTTGCATTATTTATCTGACACTTTCAGTTCAACTTGAGTTGGTTGTTGTCAGTGAGTGATTCCTGCTACTATTGGTCGTCATGCACCAATCGGCATACCTATTTTAGGCACAGAAACCAACCATGACTAAAAATCGTGCATATATAATTAACTATGATTCATGGTGGGGAAATCATGATTTAATAAATGAAAGGTGGTTTGTTTTGCTCACTTTTTGCTAACAGTAATGAGAATAGATGTATGAATCGTAGATCATGCACTGCTGCTATAGGTTCCATGTTTTTAAGCTAGACAAAGCGACGGTGCTTGTGTTATGTATAATTGAAGTGGCAATTTAATATTATTTGCTCGATGCCTGTGTTATATGTGGTTGAAGGGACATCCCTGTTAGTTTGCATGGTCTATGTTAAGAAGGGGCAATACACACTACAAAAAATACACTTCCGTAATGATATGTGTTTGTCACAGTAGGTCGCATTTTTTGTCATGCATGTACATCCATGACAAATTTATGACAGAATCAAGATAGTCATACCTATGCTGTCGTAGAAGTGTTCCATGACATTACCAAAATTATCATCACGGAAGTGTCCACTTCCATGACGATAAATCGCGCGTCACAGAAGTGCTTTCGTCAAGGGTGACCGACACGTGGGTCCGATAACCCGTTAAGCTATCGGGTCGGGTTAAGCTATCGGGTCGGGTTTTGGATCCGATAACCCGTTAACAACCCCGACCAATGGGGATTTTCCACGTGTAAAATCATCATTGGCTGGAGGAAATACGTGTCGGCTCACCGTTGGGACAGATGTCATCCACTCATTGGACGGAAGACGCCTATGGTGCATCGACACGTGGCACGGCCCAATAGAGGCCCATTCCTATAAAAAGGCCGGCCCAGTAAAAATTAGCAGGCCAGCCCATATAAGGCCTACTTGTGTCAGGTCCATTTAAGCTCACGACCCATACGAGATGAGCCAATTCGGCCCGTCAACGGCCCGTTAAAGATTTGACTCCATTGCAGCCCATCGTCAGTTCGAGACCGTTAACAGCCTGCTATATATCTGGGCTCAATATCGGCCCGATGAGATTTCGGCCTGTTAACGGCCCGTCTAATGGATCGGCCAATTTTCAGGATGTACATCTTTCGGCCTTTTAGCGACCCATTTAAATGTTGGGCTAGTTTCCGGCCTGGTGTGTCTTTCAGCCTGTTGACGGCCCATAAATCTGATGGGCCATTTGTTGTCGGACCTGAGTTTCGGCCTTTTAGCGGCCCATTTAAGTGTTGGGCCAATTTTCTGGCCCGGTGTCACTTTCAGCCTGTTGACGGCCCATAAATCGGTTGGGCCATTTGTAGTCGGACCTGAGTTTTGGCCTTTTAGCGACCCATTTAAGTGTTGGGCCAATTCCCGGCCCTGTGTGCCTTTCGCCCTGTTAACGGACCAAAAATGAGTTGGTCCATTTGTAGTCGGACCTTAGTTTTTGCCTTTTAACGGACCATGCCCTTCATGGTCCAATACCAGCCCGGTTTCTCTTTCGCCCTGCTAAAGGCCCACAACACAGTTGGGCCATTTACAATACGACCTGACTTTTGGCCTCTTAGCGGCCCATGGTCTTCATGGTCCAGTACAAGCCCACTGTCTCTTTCGGCCTGCTATAGGCCTATAGTATAGTTGGGCCATATGTAGCCCAAACTTAGTAACGGCCTGTTAACGGCCCGTGAAATAAACTGGGGCCACCTGTTGCCCGCTTCGATGTCGGCTTGTTAATGACCCGGGAGGTAAGAGGGCCGACCATTAACTTTCGGCCTAGTAACGGCCCATTAACTTAATGGGCCCACTAAAGTTCGAACATGTCTTTAGGCCAAATTAGATAATTTGAGCCCATTACGACGAGCAATTATGCACAGGACCAAAACCGATCACGCAAAGGTACGACATACAGGGAATAACGTTGCACATCCAGCATATATTACAGGAAATTACATCCACTGGGCAATCAAAGATTGATGCCAGTGCAAATAAATGAGCAGAACCTAACCATCTACAACGTCACAATTTGCAACCGCAGCACAAATGACGCCCATAAGCATGTGGGCAAGTTCTTTCTGCTTTGCTACACTGTCTCTGAAAACATTGATTAGTTGTTGTGTCGCACAAATCTACACCTCTGATTCATCCACCATTTCCATCGTTGCTTCAGCCATTAATTGGTTCACAAACATACATTTATTCCGTTGCATTCGAGACAGAGGATACTGAACAGATTCAGATGGCGATTTTAGTAGCCTTGTATTATTGATAGTGGAGAGTGTCTCGACCACTGCATCATAACATAAATTAGGACGGGAACCAAACAGATTAATCATGAGTTATTGCCATATTACCTGGCCTAGATTTACTGGAAAGAAACAATGGGACTGCCTTGCTATTTTCAGAGTTTGTGTTCTTATCTTCAGCAGCCTGCACAAAATTAACACACTATCATTGCTATCATTGGCCAAGTCAGATAATAGGAAAGCAACATTGACACAACGAACGTTTGGGCAAGTAGCCTACACAAAATTAACACAATATGGCACAGCTATCATCAGCCAGGTAAGGTAGTACGAAAGCAACATTGACACAATGAATGAATGGGCAACCAGAGAAGCACTACAATTCAGTAATGTGCGTGATATGAGATAGTACATTCATGCAGCTCAGTATGCAAAACTACCAGGCAGTTTTCCTTACAAAAATCAACATTGGCGCCTTTACATTTTGCTACAACTAATTTTAGATCAGATAAAGGTTAGATTCACGCCGATTAACAAAATACATGTTGATGTAAAAAAATAGTGATATACAACAGGTACTTACATCAGCATTGGAGCACAGAGAATTCCCGCAAGATATTTTCCTCGAATACGATCCCAATGGAGGAAGTCTTCTATCGTTTAACCTTATTTTCTAAAAGAGAGATGGGTAAGAAACATGTAGAAAATATGATCAGAATGCTATAAAATTTCATGATGCGAGGATACGCATACGCTTCTTAGAATGGAGTTGACATTCTTTTGCTAGACTGGAGCGGACTAGTTCTTTGGCCACTGGAATCTGCTTATATCAGTGGGAGTTGGGTTTCTCTGTGCTGGAGCAGTATCTATGAAAAATGGAGTTGGTTTATTATCTCCTGGCGTTTGGATCTTTTGCAAAGACCTGGTTTGTAACCCTTCAGATTCTAACAGAGCCGTCTTCCCCTTGCATGCCTTATATAGAAGAATGGTGATTCAGTTATAAAACATGCTATAGCAGAGATGGAATAGGTACTGAAGAATAGAAAGGCATGACATATTGACATGTATTCCCTCCATCCGGAAATAAATGGACGGGTCTAGGCGTATTTCAGTTCTAGATACATCCAGTTTTATTCATTTCTGCGACATTTAATCGGGACGGAGGGATGATGTAAGAGCTAGGGATACGACAGGACAACACAGTAAAAAAACAATGAAAAACCCACTGCAGAACCAAAGTATTCAAACCCACTGATATGAGATAGTACACTCATGCAGCTCAGGATGCAAAACTACCAGGCAGTTTTCCTTACAAAAATCAACATTGTGGCCTTTAATCATAAATTTTGCTACAACTAAATTTAGATCAGGTAAAGGTTGGATTCACGCCGATTAACAAAATACATGCTGATGTAAAAATATAGTGATATACAATAGGTACTTACATCTACATTGGAGCACAGAGAATTCCTGCAAGAATCTTTCCTCATAAACGATACCATTGCAGAAATTCTTCTATTTGTTAAGCTTATTTTCTAAAAGAGAGATGGGTAAGAAACATGTAGAAAATATGATCAGCATGCTATAAAATTTCATGATGCAAGGATACGCACACGCTTCTTATAATTGAGTTGACATATTTTTGCTGGACTGGTCCGGACTAGTTCTTTAGCCACTGGAATCTGCTTATTATTAGTAGGAGTTGGGTTTCTCTGTGCTGGAGCAGTATCTATAAAAACTGGAGTTGGTTTATTATCTCCTGGCATTTGGATCTTTTGCAAAGGCCTTGTTTGTAACCCTTCAGATTCTAACATAGTCGTCTTCCCCTTGCATGCCTTATATAGAAGAATGGCACTTTAATTATAAAACATGCGACAGCAGAGAGACGGAATAGGTACTCAAGAATAGAAAGGCATGACATATTGACATGTATTCCCTCCACCGGGAAAAAAATGGATGGGTCTAGGCGTATTTCAGTTCTAGATACATCCTTTTTTATCCATTTCAGCAACATGTAATCCGGACAGAGGGAGTATGGTGTAAGAGCTAGGGATACAACAGAACACAACAAAAAAAACTAGTTGAATGTAAAACTATATGCTAGCGGAATACGTATAGAAATAACTAAGGCAACATACACGTGTATGATTGGGAAAATAAGATGGCATTGCAACAGAGCACTAGAACAGCACTTCAATGTAAAAAAAACATGGTATGGTAGACAGATGAAGTACATACTGATAAATAACAATGCATAAGATATTCAGAAGCATGATGTCCGAATTAAGCAGATGGCATTGCGATAGAGTAGAATGACAGTACTTGAATTTGAAAACATGTTATCATGAATGGAATAGGTACTGAAAAACAGGAAGGCATGACATATTTACATGCATGATCAGCATGCTAAGCACATGGCATTGCAACAGAGTAGATACACTCCAGGACATTATATGCATGTTGTACCCATATCACAGGCCAAGTTAGAGCAAGGACCTTGTGGGGTGAAGAGGATTCATCATCTTTCTGCAAGTCTTCTGAAGAACTGCCTTTACATGTTCCATCATATTGGGTATCATTGACATCAAGTTTATTGGCCTTTACATTGCTCCGTGAGGTTCTTGGGGATATATCATTGTGTGCAATTATATCTGACATGCATGGAAGACAACTAGTAGTTAGATTTATGTAAATGAGTGCCTCTAGGAGACGACATAAATAGTAGGATTGGGGTTAACTAGCAGCAATAGGTCTCATAAACTAAAGGGAGAACATAGATGAAAGCTACAGAATATGTATCGTTTGTACTCGAGATTAACTAGATGGCACACAAAAGTATTAAAGAACAACATAGGTAATACTAGAAGTGGTATAATACTATAATCACCAGCCTGTGGGATAGCATTAGCTGATGGATGATAACTATGGAATAGCGTTACCTAAAGAACAAGTATCTTAGCTGAACTATGGAACAGCATGAACTCCTGAACAAGACCCGTAAGAGATCAGCATGAATATACAATGAAATGTGATGATCTATTTTCCGTGCTTAGATGAATAACAAAGCCATAAATGTTGCACACAAGTAAGATGAGGGTACATGTCACGCCCAAGATGCGACCCTATCCTAAAGGAACTCGAAGGTCCCACCAAGGATAGAAGCGCATCTTGAAGACGCTTTTGCAAGGTGGATATCATTACATCAACATTACATAATAGTGGGGATACATCCAATACATACAATGTCACATGAATACAACAATACAACATACAAGAACAACATCCGACTACGGATGAATCATAAACAGAAACTCAAACAATATCCACCCTGCTAGCCCAGGCTGCCGACCTGGAACCTATCCCATGATCGAAGAAGAAGCAGAAGAAGAACTCCCAAACAAGCAAACATCGCTCTCGCGTCATGATCATCGCATAACTTGTACCTGCAACTGTTGTTGTAGTAATCTGTGAGCCACGAGGACTCAGCAATCCCATTACCATGGGTATCAAGACTAGCAAAGCTTAATGGGAAAGGAAGGGGTAAAGTGGTGAGGTTGCAGCGGCGGCTAAGCAAGTATGGTGGCTAACATACGCAAATGAGAGCGAGAAGAGAAGCAAAGGAACGGTCGTGAAGCTAGCAATGATCAAGAGGTGATCCTGAACACCTACTTACGTCAATCATAACCCAGAAACCGTGTTCACTTCCCGGACTCCGCCGAGAAGAGACCATCACGGCTACACACACGGTTGATGCGTTTTAATTCGGATCTAGTGTCAAGTTATCTACAACCGGACATTAACAAATTCCCATCTGCCACATAACCGCGGGCACGGCTCTCAAAAGTTTATACCCTGCAGGGGTGTCCCAACTTAGCCCATGATAAGCTCTCACGATCAACGAAGGATATTCCTTCTCCCAGGAAGACCCGATCAGTCTCGGAATCCCGGTTTACAAAACATTTTGACAATGGTAAAACAAGACCAGCAAGACCTCCCGACGTGCCGATATCCTGATAGTAACCGCGCGTATCTCGTCTCAGGCCACGACCGGATGAGCAGTACGTACAACGAGAACCAGCCCTCAAGTTTCCCCGAGGTGGCGCTGCAAGTGCCTCTAGTTTGGACCAACACTTAGACAAGCATTGGCCTCGGGGGCCAAAATAAAGATGACCCTTGGGATGCGCGACTCCCAAGGGAAAAAGGTAATAGGTGCGGCAAATGGTAAAACCAATGTTGGGCCTTGCTGGAGGAGTCTTATTCAAAGCGAACTGTCAAGGGGGTCCCATAAATCACCCGACCGCGTTAGGAACGCAAAATCCGGGAACATAACACCGGTATGATGGAAACTAGGGCGGCAAGAGTGGAACAAAACACCAGGCATAAGGCCGAGCCTTCCACCCTTTACCAAATATATAGATGCATTAATAATATAAGAGATATTGTGATATCCCAACATAATCCTGTCCACCATGGAGCAATCTTCAACTTCACCTGCAACTAGCAACGCTATAAGAGGGCTGAGCAAAGCGGTAACATAGCCAAACAACGGTTTGCTAGGAAGGGTGTCAAAGGTTAGAGGTTCATGGCAATTTGGGGAGGCTTGAAGAGCAAATGATAGGTAACGCAGCATAGCGATAGAACGAAGCAACTTGCATAGCAATGATAGTAATGAGTTCCAGGGTAGCAATCATCTTGCCTGAAATCCTGCTAGGAAGAAGAACGAGTCCATGACAAAGATGAAGCCACGAAGGCGAGCCACACGTAGACGAACGCATCCTCACGATCGCAACGAAACGGGAACTATCGAGAAGAAGCACACAACATGGTAAACACGCCACACATAGGCAAGACATGATGCACAACAAGCATGATGCATGACAAGGCTACATGAAGCTACTCACGGCAAGAGATGACGCAAACAAGAACAACACATCAAGGCAAGTTTAAATGAGGTCGGGAACAACATATAACAATTCCGGTAAGTCCTCATATGCAAATTTCAAAATTTGTCCAGATCTTAATAAACCTTATGTTCAAGTTGTTAAACAGCAAGTTAAGATGCACCACGAGGGTCTACACAAAATTCTAGTCAAGTTACATATAGAGTTCATTTAGTTCAGAGCTACGGCCTAGAAGATATGAGCAAAACAAGATAAGCATGGCATTGATGCAAAATGCACCCAAACATCAAGCAAACACCTCAAAACAAGGATGCAACTTGATTATATGAAACTACAAGCAAAATCAAGCAAGTTTCATATAGAGCACGCTCAAAACGGAGCAACGGTTCAACACACACACACTATATAAGTCATAGCAACAATCTGTCCATAACAGCAACTATGCATCTTACAAGCATCAAAACAACAAGATACAGCACCCCAACATAAGAACAAAAGGCATGAGCATGAAGTACAGGTAAAGCATGACAAGACATGAACACTGAGCTATCTCCAGAAACAACTAGAACATGCTCAAAAGGAAATGGTAAGATTGCAAATAATAACAGTTTCAGACTTTGCAGAAATAACATCAGGTTGCAATGTTTAGAGCTATCAAACAACATGTTACAGGAACATATCATGGCAAACAAAGGCATGACATGAATCTACTAATTGCATAGAACAAAAGTTCCTTACTGACCATCAGCCAAAAAGGCACAGAAAATACGATGGCACCCATGTAAACATGGCAAGTTATATGACAGATTCATACATGGGAGGAACAACAGTAAGTAGGCATGTTGGTGAGCTTGAAACACTCACCACAGAGCAATACATGGCATGGCAAGGTAACCAACAGTAAGAAGACACGTTTATGAAGCTAATCATGGCAAGAGCAAGTTCATAGGGTGCATGGATCAGTAGGAAATCACATGGCCAAAACTGAACTTAATGTTAACAGGCAGACAGCAACATTGTTTAGCAAGTTTGGAGCAAGATTACAACAAGCTACAGCAGGCTATAAATGCAACCAGGGGCATCAATGGATAGAGCATGACATGTATAACAATTCATCCTTAGTGAACATCTCCAGATTATGCATAGAATGACTAGTAGCAGTAGGTTTACATGGCAACAAAATATAACAGAATCTGTCAGGAAAACAGCAACAACAAGTACCCTACCTAACAAGCTTGATGCACTCAGTACAAGACTCACAACAATACATGGATTGCACCTCTGGAAAGATGGCATAGCATAGAACAAAACACATGTAGACATCAACCTCATAGGATGCACACATCAAAGATGGCAAAAATGACAAATGAGCAAGTTATAACAGTTTCAGCAGATTAACATCACATAGCACTCTTCCAACAACATTTTGGGCATCAAGATGAGCTCAAATGAAAATGATGCAATGGATTGAAATGATGTACTCATCAAGGCGAACAATTGGACATATTAAACGCACGAAACGGAGCAGTATGCACAGAGTTATGATGCGATGAAAATGGCATGATAATAACAAAATATCAGGGACTTAGTGGATTTTCTCACCCCGGGGAAAAGTGGACGGGGCGATGCAGGTACGGGGGAGATGTGTTTGGATGAGATCCCGGTGGATCTCATCCCGATCCACCGGATCTGACCGGCAAGCTCCGGCGAGGAGGCGGATTCCGGCGAGGGGAGGCGCGGGCGCCGGCGAGGAGGAGGCGGCGGCTCGGCTTGGCGGCGGGGCACAACGGCGGCGCG
>NC_041383.1:235963515-235970216 GCF_002162155.2 Triticum dicoccoides
CGGGGGCACGGAGGGGCGCAGGGCACGGGCCCGGCTTGCGGCGCGGGAGGGCTGGCCACGGGCCAGGCGGGCCCGCGGTGGAGGCGCGACGAAGTGGGGCGGCTCGGGCGACGTGGCGCGCCCCGATTGGACGAGGGCGGTGGCGGGATTTCTGTTCGGCCGGACCGGACGTGTCCGGCGGCGCGGGGTGGAAGAAGACTAGGGTTAGGGGGAAATCATCCGCGAATTTGGAGAGGGTTGCACATATTTATAGGTAGAGGGAGCTAGGAGAGTCCAAATGAGGAGCGGTTTTTGGCCACGCGATCGTGATCGAACGACCGAGAGCATGGAGGGGAGTTTGCTGGGTTTTGGGCCACTTTGGAAGGGGTGTTGGGCTGCAACACAAAGAGGGCTTTACGGTTACCCGGTTAACCGTTGGAGTATCAAACGACCTCCAAATGGCACGAAACTTGACAGGCGGTCTACCTGTGCTATACCAAGGCCGCTTGGCAAACCTTGGTCCATTCCTAGAATGTTTAATACCCGCTCACAACGAGAGACAAAAAGGGGACGCCGGAGGACATAGGAGTGCCGGATTGCAAAACGGACAACGGGGAAAATGCTTGGATGCATGAAACGAACACGAATGTGAAATGAGATGCACATGACGACATGATATGAAATGCATAAGATGACAGGCAAAGTGCAACACGCAAGAAAATGGCATGGCAACAACGACGAATAACTGGCAAACACCTGGCGCATCGAATCCGGGGCGTTACAACACTCCTCCACTAACAAGAGATCTCGTCCCGAGATCTTAGGACCGAGACGGAAGGGAAAAGAGGAAGAGGTGATACAAGAACTCAAGAGAAGAAGCAAAGAATCGAGAGCACTCGAGAAGAAGAGAGGGACGGTAAGAATGACGAGAATCGAAAGCTCACGGGATAAGATAGACTTTGAAACCACTCCGGTTAGAACGAGATAAGAAACGAATAAGACTGAAAGGATTTAGGCAGCACTCTGGCTGAAACAGGGAGGAATAGAACATGAACTTGAGAGGATGGAATGATACTTGGTGAAGACATGGCACAAAACCTCCGGAAAGAATTGAAATAGTTGAATGAAAAGAACTTAGAAGGAAGGATTGAATGGAGTTGTTGAGAAAATCAACAACGAAAGAATAAGTTTGTGGTGGTCTTATAGGTAACATCTTAAGATCATAAGGTGATAATCGGCCACAAACGGAAATGATTGGATAGCTGAGAACAACGAAGAAATGCAAAACTCCACTTCAAAAGAATACGGAGAATTAATTGCACTTCGAGATGCGAGAAGAAAAGATACTTGAACTCCACCGACAAGAATCTTGATGAACACTTGAAGAATGAACTAAATCATGAAGAGCCACCATGAAGAACTCCGGTAACAAAAGGATGACAAGATAAAATGAAGGATGAAAGAATAAGATTAGCCTTGCGGTGATTTAGATGGGGGTTCTGACGAGATGGCCGAGAAATTTGAACTCCGGAAAAGAAAAGATGAAACACTTGAAACTAGAATTTATTCATCAAGAACAAACTCCGAAGAAAGGGATTAATCACTTGGATGAAATAAGAATAAGATTTATTGTATGCTTATCCTTCATCAAATTAAATTGATGACAAGCAATGGATTTTTGCATACTACTTATTCTTCTTGAAAAGGAATTGAGAAGTGACATATTGCAAACTTGAGAAGGTCTTCACTGATTGAAGAATACTTGAACGAAGCACCGGAAGAATATTGAGACGAACGAAAGGGCACAGATATAGAATAATTGGAGAACGAATCTGAAAACTTAGAACGAATAAATCTTCTAAAAAAGATGGCCTCCGGATGATCGAGAGAGAAAGCAACTCCTGAAATGCTCTGGATGGATGAAAAGAATTTGCATGACTTGAAACAATTTGATAGGATAACATCGAGCTAGCACCGCGAATCTCCGGGGAACGGACAAGATTTAGAGGAAAAACTCTTCTTCGGTCTTCAAATGGCGACGGAAAACAACACCAAAATTACTGAGATACTCCGGGAGAATGAAAAAGCGAAGAGGTTAAGCCAACAATGAAATGATTTGAAAGAGATCTTGGTGAAGGCAAGTGACTGATGGGATCCATTCTTACATCACACTTGAAAAGAATTGAGAATAACTCCGGGGAAATTAGAAGAGTCAGGTACGATCCTGGGGAAAGACCTGTGGGTTAGGGCCCACTAAAAGAAAAGCACCGTTGGAAAGGATTGTTGAAAAGATAGATGATGCACCGGAACAATTGAAATATTTGAATGAGGTGACAACCTCGAATTAATTCAAACACAGACAAATCTCTTGAGATGTCTTGAACACTCCGAAAGGATAATCTGGCGAGAGGCAAATGAGCAAGGAGAACACTTGATCCAAGGAAAAGAATATGATCAACCCGAAAAACTTGAATTAAGTCCACCGGAAAGAAAAGAGATGAAGAATGTCAAACAAAAAGAATTCACCGGTTGAGACAATTGACGAAAGACTGAACAGGCTCCACACGAATGGAATTGATGGTCGAAACAGACTCAGGCTCCGGGAAGAAGAGGGTGGGAGGGTGGGAAAAACAAAGGCAACTTGGAAGGGGAAACCGACGAATATCTAGAAGAGAAAACACCGGTTGAAATCATTGAGGAAAGAAAGCAAAGACTTCGCACGAGTAGGATGGATACTCGATTACGGACTCCGGTTCCGAGGAGAAAAAGGGGAGGGCGGGTGGGAAAATAAAAGAACTGAGGATTGAACTTGGCAAATAAGAAGAGGCTCGAGTCAACTTGACGAGAAATGCACTGGATGAAAGGAGCTGAGAACCAACGATCGAAAAACCAACTGCGTGAACCTAAAGAAATATTTGCATGGGAAGAGGAGTAATTCAAAACACCTACGTCAAGATTCCTTACCAGAGCGACAAAGGGGCTGAGGAGTAAAAATAATTCCAACTCTCCGATATAACTAGACTCCGAAAACAGTTTTCTTCTAGACCCAACAATGGCCAAACTACACGATCAATCAAGGGGGCTCCTAGGGTCGGTCGAGGCTCTGATACCAACTTGTCACACCCAAGATGCGACCCTATCTTAAAGGAACTCGAAGGTCCCACCAAGGATAGAAGCGCATCTTGAAGACGCTTTTGCAAGGTGGATATCATTACATCAACATTACATAATAGTGGGGATACATCCAATACATACAATGTCACATGAATACAACAATACAACATACAAGAACAACATCCGACTACGGATGAATCATAAACAGAAACTCAAACAATATCCACCCTGCTAGCCCAGGCTGCCGACCTGGAACCTATCCCCTGATCGAAGAAGAAGCAGAAGAAGAACTCCCAAACAAGCAAACATCGCTCTCGCGTCATGATCATCGCATAACCTGTACCTGCAACTGTTGTTGTAGTAATTTGTGAGCCACGAGGACTCAGCAATCCCATTACCATGGGTATCAAGACTAGCAAAGCTTAATGGGAAAGGAAGGGGTAAAGTGGTGAGGTTGCAGCGGTGGCTAAGCAAGTATGGTGGCTAACATACGCAAATGAGAGCGAGAAGAGAAGCAAAGGAACGGTCGTGAAGCTAGCAATGATCAAGAGGTGATCCTGAACACCTACTTACGTCAATCATAACCCAGAAACCGTGTTCACTTCCCGGACTCCGCCGAGAAGAGACCATCACGGCTACACACACGGTTGATGCGTTTTAATTCGGATCTAGTGTCAAGTTATCTACAACCGGACTTTAACAAATTCCCATCTGCCACATAAACGCGGGCATGGCTCTCGAAAGTTTATACCCTGCAGGGGTGTCCCAACTTAGCCCATGATAAGCTCCCGCGATCAACGAAGGATATTCCTTCTCCCAGGAAGACCCGATCAGTCTCGGAATCCCGGTTTACAAGACATTTCGACAATGGTAAAACAAGACCAGCAAGACCT
This sequence comes from Triticum dicoccoides, assembly GCF_002162155.2. Taxonomy (NCBI): domain Eukaryota; kingdom Viridiplantae; phylum Streptophyta; class Magnoliopsida; order Poales; family Poaceae; genus Triticum; species Triticum dicoccoides. Next base: position 235,967,502 of record NC_041383.1, read on the forward strand.
CCCGGCGTGCCGACATCCTGATAGTAGCCGCGCGTATCTCGTATCAGGCCACGACCGGATGAGCAGTACGTACAACTAGAACCAGCCCTCAAGTTTCCCCGAGGTGGCGCTGCAAGTGGCTCTAGTTTGGACCAACACTTAGACAAGCATTGGCCCGAGGGGGCTAAAATAAAGATGACCCTTGGGATGCGCGACTCCCAAGGGAAAAAGGTAATAGGTGCGGCAAATGGTAAAACCGATATTGGGCCTTGCTGAAGGAGTCTTATTCAAAGCGAACTATCAAGGGGGTCCCATAAATCACCCGACCGCATTAGGAACGCAAGATCTGGGAAAATAACACCGGTATGACGGAAACTAGGGCGGCAAGAGTGGAACAAAACACTAGGCATAAGGCCGAGCCTTCCACCCTTTACCAAATATATAGATGCATTAATAATATAAGAGATATTGTAATATCCCAACATAATCCTGTCCACCATGGAGCAATCTTCAACTTCACCTGCAACTAGCAACGCTATAAGAGGGCTGAGCAAAGCGGTAACATAGCCAAACAACGGTTTGCTAGGAAGGGTGTCAAAGGTTAGAGGTTCATGGCAATTTGGGGAGGCTTGAAGAGCAAATGATAGGTAACGCAGCATAGCGATAGAACGAAGCAACTTGCATAGCAATGATAGTAGTGAGATCCAGGGTAGCGGTCATCTTGCCTGAAATCCCACTAGGAAGAAGAACGAGTCCATGAAGAAGATGAAGCCACGAAGACGAGCCACACGTAGACGAACGCATCCTCATGATCGCAACGCAACGGGAACTATCGAGAAGAAGCAGACAACATGGTAAACACACCACACATAGGCAAGACATGATGCACAACAAGCATGATGCATGACAAGGCTACATGAAGCTACTCATAGCAAGAGATGATGCAAACAAGAACAACACATCAACGCAAGTTTAAATGATGCCGGGAACAACATATAACAATTCCGGTAAGTCCTCATATGCAAATTTAAAAATTGGTCCAGATCTGAATAAACCTTATGTTCAGGTTGTTAAAGAGCAAGTTAAGATGCACCATGAGGGTCTACACGAAATTCTAGTCAAGTTACATATAGAGTTCATTTAGTTTGGAGCTACGGCCTAGAAGATATGAGCAAAACAAGATAAGCATGGCATTGATGCAAAATGCACCCAAACATCAAGCAAACACCTCAAAACAAGGATGCAACATGATAATATGAAACTGCAAGCAAAATCAAGCAAGTTTCATATAGAGCACGCTCAAAACGGAGCAACGGTTCAACACACACACACTATATAAGTCATAGCAACAATCTGTCCATAACAGCAACTATGCATCTTACAAGCATCAAAACAACAAGATACAGCACCCCAACATAAGAACAAAAGGCATGAGCATGAAGTACAGGTAAAGCATGACAAGACATGAACACTGAGCTATCTCCAGAAACAACTAGAACATGCTCAAAAGGACATGGTAAGATTGCAAATAATAACAGTTTCAGACTTTGCAGAAATAACATCATGTTGCAATGTTTAGAGCTATCAAACAACATGTTACAGGAACATATCATGGCAAACAAAGGCATGACATGAATCTACTAATTGCATAGAACAAAAGTTCCTTACTGACCATGAGCCAAAAAGACACAGAAAATTCGATGGCACCCATGTAAACATGGCAAGTTATATGACAGATTCATACATGGCAGGAACAACAGTAAGTAGGCATGTTGGTGAGCTTGCAACACTCACCATAGAGCAATACATGGCATGGCAAGGAAACCAACAGTAAGAAGACATGTTTATGAAGCTAAGAATGGCAAGAGCATGTTCATAGGGTGCATGGATCACTAGAAAATCACATGGCCAAAACTGAACTTAATGTTAACAGGCAGACAACAACATTATTTAGCAAGTTTGGAGCAAGATTACAATAAGCTACAGCAGGCTATAAATGCAAACAGGGGCATGAATGGATATAGCATGACATGTATAACAATTCATCCTTAGTGAACATCTCCAGATTATGCATAGAATGACTAGGAGCAGCAGGTTTACATAGCAACAAAATATAACAGAATCTGTCAGGAAAACAGCAACAGCAAGTACCCTACTTAACAAGCTTGATGCACTCAGTACAAGACTCACAAAAATACATCAATTGCACCTCTGGAAAGATGGCATAGCATTGAACAAAACACATGTAGACATCAACCTCATAGGATGCACAGATCAAACATGGCAAAAATGACAAATGAGCAAGTTATAACAGTTCCAGCAGATTAACATCACATAGCACTCTTCCAATAGCATTTCGGGCATCCAGATGAGCTCAAACGAAAATGATGCAATGGAATGAAATGAAGTACTCATCGAGACGAACAATTTGACATATTATACGCACGAAACGGGCCAGTATGCACCGAGTTATGATGTGATGAAAATAGCATGATAATAACAAAATATCAGGGACTTACTGGATTTTCTCACCCCGTGGAAAAGTGGACGGGGCGATCGAGGTACAGGGGAGATGTGTTTGGATGAGATCCCGGTGGATCTCATCCCGATCCACCGGATCCGACCTGCGAGCTCCGGCGAGGAGGCGGATTCCGGCGAGGGAAGGCGCGGGCGCCAGCGAGGAGGAGGCGGCGGCTCGGCTTGGCGGCAGGGCTCACCGGCGGCGCGGGATCGGGG
>NC_041383.1:235970718-235973771 GCF_002162155.2 Triticum dicoccoides
CCGCGGACCTCACCGGCGGCGGCGCGCAGGGCGCGAGGGCGCGTAGGGGCGCAGGGCACGGGCCCGGCTTGCGGCGCGGGAGGGCCGGCCACGGGCCAGGCGGGCCCGCGGTGGAGGCGCGGCGAAGTGGGGCAGCCCGGGCGACGTGGCGCGCCCCGATTGGACGAGGGCGGCGGTGGGATTTCTGTCCGGCCAGACCGGACGTGTCCGGCGGCGCGGGGTGGAAGAAGACTAGGGTTAGGGGGAAATCATCCGCGAATTTGGAGAGGGTTGCACATATTTATAGGTAGAGGGAGCTAGGAGAGTCCAAATGAGGAGCGGTTTTCGGCCACGCGATCGTGATCGAACGACCGAGAGCATGGAGTGGAGTTTGCTAGGTTTTGGGCCACTTTGGAAGGGGTGTTGGGCTGCAACACAAAGAGGGCTTTACGGTTACCCGGTTAACCGTTGGAGTATCAAACGACCTCCAAATGGCATGAAACTTTACAGGCGGTCTAACGGTGCTATACCAAGGCCGCTTGGCAAACCTTAGTCCATTCCGAGAATGTTTAATACCCACTAACAACTAGTGACAAAAAGGGGACGCCGGAGGACATAGGAGTGCCGGATTGCAAAACGGACAACGGGGAAAATGCTCGGATGCATGAAACGAACACGAATGCGAAATGAGATGCACATGAAGACATGATATGAAATGCATAAGATGAGGCAAAGTGCAACACGCAAGCAAATGACATGGCAACGACGGTGAATAACTGGCAGACACCTGGCGCATCGAATCCGGGGCGTTACAGTACAACCTATCTGGCTGCCATCCATAGGAGTGGGCATCATGTGCTGGCTTGTCGATGGCCCTGCAGTTGTTGTGGCTGTCCATGTCGGGCACGCGCATTCGATGCAGGGAACTGTTGAGTTGGGACTGTAGCTCCCTTCTGGTGTATGCTTCCCTTGTTGGAGCAACTGCGGTGAGTCGGAAGACGGTGTGTCTGAAGATGCAGATAACGCATAATGTTAAGAATGACATATCTCCTTGATCCGAAGAAATACACTAAGAGATCAACAGCAAGGTACGAGAGTGGTCACATGTCTGTTGACTGAAGACTAAATTGGGGTCACACAATTTTATTTTATTTTGGTACTGTCCGATCTATGCCGGATGGCTTGATGGCCGTCTTGTGCCTCCCGGCTGACACTGTTCGGAATCTTCCCCGAAGAGCCAGCGACCAACGACAGAGCAGCCTGCCTCCGCTGTCCGTGGCCCCGGCCAGAACCCCGCTCCCTGCCCCACCGCACTGCCGTGGTTGCGCCGCCCCTGGGCCAATCCACAAATACTCCCCGTCATCCAGATCCGGCGGCGGCAGTACCTTCAACCCACACAAGTCTAAACGATAGACATCTAAGCCCTGCTTCCGCGGCGAACTTGCGGCCCCGCACCCTTACGTTAGACACCAGCCAACCGGCAGCCTAGGAGCTCCGCCGCCTCGAGGGGTGCTGCTTCCCATTGGGAATCGATTGGCCCAGAATAAAAAGTCAGACAACTGACGCCTAAATAAAGTGATTTCAGATGAGGGTGCGACCTATCTGGCGGCATGGTGAAGTAGGCAGGTCCAGCTGCCGAGTCGATGAGGCCGGCGCAGTTGCTGTGGTGACCGGCGGCAGGGAAAGAGCGATGTCGCCACGGTCGACGGCTACGCGGAAGCAGCACCGGGACTCTGGACGGATCCGAAGTTGGAGCCGCTCCGGCGCCGTGAACAAAGGCGGGGGTGAATCGGCTCCGGTATGGTTCATGCGGCCGTCGTCGAGGCAGCACCAGCAGCACGGAGTAAGAGGCACACGGCCTAGTGCACGACGACAATTGGACAGCGTCTCCGGCATTAGGGAGGAGGGCGGCTGTGAAATTGGTGCGGTGGGGGCGCCATGGAGGTGGGGCTGAGGTTTCGCAGCTCCGGAGAAGGGAGCTTCCCGGGGAGAAGGTGATTTGGCGCCCATGAGGTATGAATGGGGGCGGGCGGGCGGGAATTGGGAGGGGAGTGGAACCATGTCTTACGGACGCATTTGTCTGAAATGTGAGGGGGAGTTACAGTTCTACCCTTGCCTATAGGCTTCTCATCTTGGGTCTGTGTACTGAGGGTCGGGGATAGTAGAGTAACTTTGCTTCTCCCCAAATAGTGGGCGGGAGCGATTTCGGGCGAGGAGGGCGTGTTTTGAACTATAGTGGGCGCGAGCGAATTCATGCGAGGAGAGCGTGTTTTGAAATAGTGGGCACGAGCTATTTCGGGCGAGGAGAGTGTGTTTCGCCGACCATGGTTTATGAATTATTCGGCACATGTCATTTCGGCAGAGCAGAAGGCACTCTTGGATCAAGTTACGAACCTACCCTCGATGTACAACGGGCCAATTGATGCGTGTCCCACATAGGACGGTAATTTCGCGTCTCCCATTTATTTGCTTGGGTGAATTCCACCGAGCAGAGAGGATGTTTAACGGTTCGTTCAAATTTTGGGAGAACGAGCATCCACGTCTACCTTACCAAGTCGATTAGAATCAAATTTTGAAATATTAGCTTGCCACTTATTTTTTAGTTGGAGAGATGATGCTCGGGAGTAATGTGTTTTTACATGCTCGTTGCTAGCGATTTACTATATGACAAATAGTTGAACCACTCAAAAACGCGAATCAAACCCAAAATGAAATATCTCGATTCAATGAACTAGCTCGTTCAGTAGGTCAAAATAGTGAACTAAATCCAAAATTGAACACCTCAATCGAGTAGCATGTTGTAAAGTATTATAGTACTCCATGAACATGTTGAAAGTCAAATTAATGAACTTGTTTGATATACGCATATATCCATTCATATGTGGATTGCAGACAACATGTTCTCCAATTTAAATATTTGAATGCAATTTTATATCGAAACATGGTTTATATCAGTCTTTGATGCATAAAACGCGACCTCCCCCTCTCCCAGACTCCTGTTCTCTCTCTCTCACTCTCTCGCCGACAATCTTCAATTATGTCGCATGCATCCGACACAAAAACCTTGCTGGTCC
>NC_041383.1:235974195-235989331 GCF_002162155.2 Triticum dicoccoides
AAATTCCTTGGCTCTTTGCCCGTCACTCTCTCACGCACCACTATGTCGTCTCGGAGCTCTTCCCCCCCCCCTCTCTCTCAAACTCTCCATCCACCTGGGTCACACATACACATGCATATCTCACTCGCACGCGATAGGCCCATCTAAAACTCTATCTCTCTCCATCGTTCTCTCTCCATCTCACACGCGCACACACACACACAATCTCATGCCCAGCTAGCCAAGTATGATGGTCTCTCACTCAATTGTAGGCACACGGAGTCCCCCCTATATGTATATGACTAGCTAATCTTAGTCTCCATCACAAACATGTGCATGGTCTATCTCGATTTCTCTCGGGGCATCTTTCTATCGCGCACGCACTCCCTTGATCTCCCACCCATATAGTCCCCTCACGATCTCGATGGATATCTTTATCACAAACACACCCTCTCTCCCTCCCCATGCGTCCATGCCATCCATGTGTCCCTCTCGACCTTTTTTCCTTGTTGGCCAGACCTCTATTGGACATGTGCTACAGGGGTGTCTCTCTCCGTTGCAAACAATCACACACTAGCTATCATCGTGTATCTCCTCGCCTTGCTTTTCCATCTCGGAGATGCATGTGTGATATGTTCACATAAGAAACGAACAATCACACTCTCTCTCTAATTTATCATTTGTTGTCACTTTCTCTTTCACACACATACTCTTTTTGCACACTTACTCATTCTCCTTCACAAGCACTTGATCTATCTCGACTGAGGCACTCACCTCCGTCCATAGCACATAGATTTATTGAAAAGTCAAACATCACAAAGTTTGACCATGTACGTGGAGAAAAAGAATTACATCTAGTACGGAAAACATATACCATTATATTCACCATGAGATGTAGTTTTGTATGATGTATCTTTGGTATTGTAGATATAAATAACATTTGCGTAAACCTGATCAAAGTTACCACAGTTTGACTTTAAAACATTTACATGCACTGCATTATCAAGTGGATGGAATATCTCTTTCCCCCTCTCAGCTATCTGACGCACCACTCAGCCTTATCGGGGCTCCTCAATCTCTCTCAAACTTTATTGGTCAGTTTGGTTCGTGACCTGACCCTCATGCCTTGATGGTCGGTACTGCCTGGTGTGGACGTGAGATGCAAAATATTTCTGCTTGGCCAGGCTTGTGTGGTGCTGAAGCGTTTGGTTCATGCCTGGGCCAGGCAAAGCATCAACGTCCCATCAATCAATCCATGCATCAATTATTTAATGCTAATATCCATCCATGTTGCTGTTAGCCTCGTGGCCACATGACCAGGCACGACCAGGCGTTCGAAATCCGTCGCTTGGGCCAGGCTACTTGAAGTGTCTGGAGTTCAGCCAGGCTAATTAAAGTGCAAGGGAACCCAGCCCAGGCGGGCTTTCTTTTTCACAGGGTAGCAACCAAACAACCGTGCATGAAATCCTGCCACAACCCCAGGCCACGCAAAAGATGCTCACGACGCAAGCCAAACGGGCCTTATATCTCCCTGGTTCACACATACACATGTCTTGCTCGCGCTATACATATAGACCCATCCAACACTCTCCGCCCTTGTTCTCTCTCCATGTGACACGCACCCCCCTAAGTACCATAATCCCTCACTCCATCATAGGCTCTATTTGGATCCATGGGTTAGAGTTAGTTTGGGTTAGTTTGGAGTCAACTAACCCAAAAAGATCCAAACAGGAGGGCTAGTTTAGGTTAGATGCATCTAACCCATCCAAAAAAATAACCCATCCAAGAGGTGCTTATTTGGGTTAGTTCTACTCGGGACCACTAATAAACACTTTTTTTCTCTCGCTCTCCCCGCGGCAGATCCCTCCCCACTTCCTCGAAGCTTCTCGTCCTCTCCCTCCCTCCCTCTCGCCCCGCCCGTGAAGGTGCCTCACCGTATCCGCACTCCATCTAACCCTGCCATCCAAACACCTCTTTACTTAGAGTTAGTTCAGGGTAAGAATCTAACTCTAACCTCTAACTGAGTTAGAGTATCCAAACAGGGCCATAGGCGCAAGCACTCCCCCCCCCCTCCTAAGTATGAGTATCTCTTACTAGCCATTAGGAACACACGTATTGTCTCCTTCCATCCATACGTCTATCTCGATATCTCTCGGGGCATCTTCTATCGCGCACACACCTTGTCACTCGATCTCCCACCCATGTAGTCCCATCACGATCTCCAGGGGATCTCTCTATGACAAACATACACTCTCTCCTCCCCATGTCTGCATTTTCTCCGTACGTCTCTCTCGACCTCTCTCCCTTGTTTGTCAGACCCCTCTTGGCCACGTGCTAGGGGTCTTCCTCTCTCGGTTCCAAACAACCACACACTATCTCCTCACCTTGCCTCCATTGTCGAAGATGCATGTGTGATATGTTTGCATAAGACATGCACGCTTTTTCTCCACTTTTATCGTGTGCTGTCCATGTCTCTTTCACACACGCACACACACTTTTTTCACTCTCTCTCTCTCTCTCTCTCTCTCTCTCTCTGTCTCTCTCTCTCGTCAGGGACTCTGTCACGTCCATAAGCATATGGATGTTTTGAAAAGTCAAACCTTAGAAAAGTTTGACTAGGTATATGTGGAGAAAAACATTTACATCTGGAACAATCATTAGATTCATCACAACATGCACTTACTTCATACTATCATTTATCTTTGGTATTGCAGATATAAGTAATTTCTTTATAAACTTGGTCAAAGTTTCAAAAGTTTGACTTTAAAAAAAATGTTGTAACAACATTATCGAACGGAGGGAGTAGCTCTTTCTCTCTCTCTTTGCTATCTCTCACGGGCCTCCCCTCTCACTCGAACTCTCTATACCGATGGATTACACGCTCACTGTGTCAACGTATAGCTCTGTATATTGTTTAGTTGGCCGGTCAACCAATCCACATGTTGCGTTGTCATCTCGTGTTCTGTATCTTGGTGTCCTGGCCCATGTGGCAGTGGGTGAAAATAAGTAAACTAGAGGCCCATCTGACACGCGGTGAAGGAAACAAAGTTGAAACCGCTCGAGGTAGCACCCCGCACGCTAGTAAATTGAGGGCGCATTGAGGACAAACTTCTTGCGCGCGAAGGACGCACTCACGAATAATTCACCACTGCGCAGCGGCATGCACAGAAGGATGCACTCGCGCACACCCAGCACACAACACACACCAGCACACGTGTACACCGGCGTCGCTGCCGGTTGAGATGGACGGCGAGGCAGCCAACAAGCGGAGGCCGCTCGAGCCAAAACCGCATCCAGTGAGCCTGGACTTCATCAGCAGCCTCCCCGACGACATGCTGCTCGTCATCATCGGCCTCCTCCCCACCAAATCTGCCGTGCAGACCGCCCTGCTCTCCCGGCGGTGGCATCCCCTCTAGCGCTGTGTCCCCCTCAACCTCACAATCGACAGCTGCCTCTGTGATGGGGATTGCAAACGCATGGCCGCAGTCTCCAAGATCCTTTCATCGCACCCTAGGTCAGCCAGGCGCCTTGACATCTGCATGTTCAGTACCAACTGCAAGGTCCAACCCAAGTTCGACGAGCGGTTCTTATCCCCCGCCCAAGATCAGCTCGAGGAGCTCAGCTTTGAAGCTGGACGATGTTGCTCTCTGCCGCCGTCCGCGCTCCGCCTCACCCCAACGCTGTGTCGCGCCAGCTTCAGCTCCTGCTATCTTCCCCAGATTAATGTCGGGCCCGCCCTTCTTCTCCCTCAACTCAAGCAGCTCGACCTCTTCGACGTTGTCATCTCAAAGAAGGCTATGGAGCACCTGCTCCGCAGCTGTACTGCGCTCAAGTACCTTCGTCTTGAGCAGATCCACGGGTTCATTAGCCTCCACATCGCCTCGACAAATCTCCGATGGATTTATGTGTCTTGCTGGCCCTGCAACAAGACATCAATTGGGAAGAGATCACTCCAGCTATTCCACGTTATGGTCATTGAGAATGCGCCTTTCCTTGAGAGATTGGTTGTATCGGATCTAGAAGGTCCAACAAAAATCAGGGTCATTGACGCGTCGAAATTGACAGCGTTGGTGTACTCGTCTGCCAAATTCTCTAAACTCTTTATTGGATCCGTAATCGTTCAGGTACAGCACTCATATTCTTCTTCGTCTTCTTGAAATTCACATTTTTAAATTTCTTCTTGATGTATTTACGACCGTCTTCCAGAAAATGATTCCCACAAGCTTGACCCAGTCCATGAGCACAGTGAAGATCTTAGCACTAAAATCTATCGGCCCCAATCTGGATCAAGTTGTTGGATTCCTTACATGCTTTCCATGCACGGAGAAGCCACTCATCGAGGTGAAACTTTTTTCCTATTAGTAAACGGTAATCACAACATAGCACAATTTTTTTCGTAATTTTCCCAAATTACGATGACAAGTGTAGTATTCAAAACTACATCTATGCACTGCACCGAAAGAAATGTTTTTAGTATTTTTTTCTCATGTGATCACCTGCATCATTTTTATGCTGTACTACTATAGTAGCCTAGGCTAGTCATAGTGGAAAGTAACTTAGACTACTCCAGTAACTCTATGGTTACCCTAAGGGCAAGTACTACCACCATCCTGGTTTACTCTTCCAATTTTGTAGTATCAAAATTTGACCATAGATTTAACTGACAAAATGTTAATGCATGTCACTAAGAACTATATCGTTGGATTCGTATTTGAACATAATTTCAAATGGTGTAATTTTTAGTGACATGCACTGGCATTTTCTTAGGTAAATCTATGGTCAAAATTTTATACTAAATACGAGGTAGTATTCCCTCCGTCCCAAAATTCTTGTCTTACATTTGTTTAGATATGGATGTATCTAACACTAAAATGTAACTAGATACATCCGTATTTAGACAAATTTAAGACAAGAATTTTGGGACGAAGGGAGTACAAAAGTGGGCTATGTAGGCCAAAACATGTGCCAAATTCACTTGTGATGCATTTGGCATCGATGCCCCTCCATTGCTCACCTGGTACGGTGCCCCAATCTGGACCACCTACTTTGCTCCGGTGCGAAATTAACTCACGCAATGAAAAAACACTGTGTGGGAGAGAGAGAGGACTGAGGCAATAAAAAAACACTTGTTTGGAAGAGTGAGAGGCTGGTGTAGTTGGTTTGATTGATTTGTTTATACATGTGGGTCTGTGTGCACAGCGGTGCCAACTCTCTCACATCGCGAGAGCGGTGCCAAAATCTTTTGATTTGACATCGATGCGTATTATGTGGCATACTTTTGCGAAATATGGCATCAGCCACATAGTGGAAGGCAACAAATGCCCAAGCTCTTCACGTGCTCCAAGTTAAATGAGAGGAAACAGAAACAGAGAGAGAGAGGGAGAGAGAGAGAGAGAGAGAGAGAGAGTGAAAAACTATCACTAGCCAGCCAACCCTATCGTATGAGCGAATGATATTGGTACCTCTTGATGACACGGCAATCTTATGCAGCCAGCTGCTCTAATATGTTCTCTTCTTTTGCAGATAAAAAAAGACCCGAAAGTGAAAAATGTGTTGCACTATAACAATCTCATGGAATGCCTTGATCTCCATCTTACAGAAATTGATTTGATCGACTACTGAGGCAGCACATCTGAAATTAAATTGGCCAGGTTCTTTGTTCTGGAGGCAAGTGTGCTCAAGGTAATGAGGTTTGGCTTTCTCTGGCGCAACAATGAATGGCGTGCTGATCACAGCAAGTGTCTAAGCCTAAATGGCAAAGTCTCCGCAGAAGCTGAATTTGTTTTTGAAACATCAAGTGGCTAGAGACTCGATAACTTATTTGCCCATTAGTGACTTGTCAGGGCGGTGGATTTTAGTTTGTACGATAACGCTGCATCCACCTAAAGTAATGAAAGTTCTTACGTGAACTTCCTAGTAATTCCCTCTTCCTAGGTGCAGCATTACTCCTAACATTTGTAATATCAGTTTGAAACTTGTAATATTGTTGTGTCCTATTCCTGCATTTTCAAAATCCTGCGAATCAAACAGGTCCTGAGTTGGTGATGATGTTGTGCCTCCCATCTTTCACCAATAGCCATCGGATCTAAGATCTGACGCATACAAACCAAGATTCTCCATTTTTGCAAAAAGATGCCTGCACTTGTTCCCTATTTACAAACAACTCCTTGTCTCTCACAATCAGCCTTATCTCCTCCCCACCATATCTAGAAGGCCGTGGAAAAATCTGGCGCGATGGCCGCTGCCGGAGCCGTCCACCCCCAATCTTGGTGTTCTGCACGGGCATCTACGCACGGGAAATTATGTTGAACGGGGCTAGTTGTAAGCAGGCTAGCTCTACAGCCATGATGATAGTGACTGCAGACGGTGAGGCTGACTATGGTATGCCGAACACAGCGCCTATACTCAGGTGTCATCTCCGGCGCAGGGTCTTGTCACTTCACTGTGAGGAGCAGCACGTAATAATTTGACCAACGGGTAGTATAGTGCTAGTACTCCTAGGAGTACTACATTGGTAGTACTACTACTAGTACTAGTAGCACCACCGTATGGATTTAGGAGTACTACCACGTCCATCTGGATTTTAGTATTTGACTAGCAATATCTAGTAATGCATGTCACAAAAAATGTACTACTCCCTCTGTAAATAAATACATGGTGTTTTATTCCTATCGGAGAGAGAACTTAATGTTTTCTTTCTAACTAGAGTCTTAATAGGATTACATGCAATGAACTAAACACTGCATGTCATGTTTGGTAGTCTCAAGTCATTGAAAGCATGCACGGCCCACATCTCTCATTGGTTGATAATAAGAAACAAGGAGGGAGTTGATGCACCGTGCCTAAGTGTTTTGGGATTATTTGGTTTTCGTAATGTGACTTACAAAACATTTTTGTTTACATGCATTAACATTTTATTAGTTAAATCAAAGGTCAAAACTTGGCGCAAAATGCAAAGGGGACCAATAAACCAGTAAACATCAAACTTCTCTCGTTTGACCCCAACTAGAGGTCCGGTGAGATGACTATACTGCACTGGCACGAAGGGGGGCGCAGCTTCATTGACTTACGGCAACTGCCTTTGGGTGAATGACACGTGGGCCCAGGGGGTGGCTGGCCCACCTACATATAGCCAAAGGCAGGTGCAGTAGAGGGCCGAGGAGTAGTACGAAATCCTACGCACCTACGCACGCTAACCAAGGGCAAGAGTGATCACTCGAATCGCAAGATCAGTTGACTACTACTACCTCCGTCCTGGTTTATTAGTCTCCTTTGTAATTTGTGCTAAATTTTGACAAAAGATTTAACAAACAAAATGTTGATGCATGTCAACAAAAATTATATTTTCGGATTCGTATTTGAACATAGTTTTCAGTAATATAGTTTTTAGTAACATGTGTAAACATTTTGTTAGTTAAATCTGTGGTCAAAATTTGACACGGATGACAATGGGGACCAATAAACCAGGACGGAGGTAGTAGAAGCTAAGCTAGACCCATGGAGGCGATGAGCGCGAGCATCAGCCGGCTGTGCCAGATGGTCCACGACGCCGGCCTGCGGCCGGCAACGAGGAACGTCTCTAGGTAGTATTGCTTGAGGCCGGCAGGGCGAGGGGCCGCTTGGACGACAGCTTCGTCTCCTTGTTCGACGAGGTCCTCGTTGGTTTCCTCGACAAGTTCACGGTCGTCAAGAAGCTCACGGACGACTTTGACGTAAGCCTCCAGCGGACGCGCCCAGGCTCTGCGATGCCCACCACCCTCAACGGCCATTATGGTGACAACCTCTTCGACGCACTGGTGGCCCTGCGAGTGCCCGCCGTTGCGCCGGAGAATGTCCACTCGAGGTCGCGCTCGCCGCACAGCGCCTGGCGCAGCAAGACACCATCGACATAATCACCCACGTCTACGCGCATGCAAGAGGAGGACGATAGGACGCTGGCCTTCTTGGACCGCAGGGCAACCTTGGACGGCACTATTCAGAAGCACATTGAGCTCGCCACCAACACCGCTGCTCCTCACACGTCGGTTCGTGACCCGGCGCACTAGGGCATGAGGATGTCATTGATGGATCCATATGTATTTTTATCTTTCCGTCAAATCCATGTAGTAGTATATGATACTATAGTAATTATCTTACCTTTCGCATCAACTTCATAATTTTCGTACATACTCCATGCATGAACGGCGCTAGAACCAAACTTCTCATTACTCTAGGAAAAATCGTTATTTTCTAATCTATCGATCGCGCCATGGAGCAGAACCAAATTTTACAAGTTACGAGTTCAAAAGAAAAAGGCTGCCGTGTTTGCGTCGCACCCCCACACGGTTAGTCCGGCATGCTTCTCAAGCGGGAATGCGGACGGTGTTGCGTTTTCACTTACAAGTGGGATCGTAGTTGAGCAAACCGACTATCGGCAAACCCCCACCCCGCCCACTGCGCTATGGCTGAGAAAACAGGAGGGAGAAGAGATGGTTGTAGCATGGACTCCAAGAAAATTGGTGTCGGATGAGACTCGTGTGGGTGGCGTGTGCCGTACTGCTAGACGTGAATGCTATTTATGGCCCATGCCATCCCACTATATCGAGCCTATATCGAGGTACAGTACGTACAACAAATTTCCTGCAGTCCATGCTCAGCACTCCTCTATCTCTCTTCTCAGCCAGCCAGCGGACGCGCGGAGCCCATCGTCTGTTTGCTCATATGCAGTCCCACATGTCAGTGAAAACGCAAACGGACCCAGTGAACCTGCACATCTTTCACCTTGACATGCTGGTGATGAAAAACAAATCCTAGAAAGATCTTCGGTGGCCGCTTTTGGAGTTACTCAAGAGTAGTAAGATTCTATTTATAGTTTAACCCAAGATGCACATCTCGTGGCTTCAACTACCACTCTATTTTCTTTCATGACACGACCTGGATGCTGGATGTCCCACGTGTCGGCAAAAGGAGGAAGAACCCGACCAAATCTTCGGTTGTGCTTTCGGATTAGTCTAGTTGTGCTAACTTAAAAAAATTATTGTGTACTCCCTCCGTTCCAAAATACTTGACTTCCATTTGTCCAAAAATGGATGTGCCTATATACTAAAACATGTCTAGATACATATATATTTTGACAAATAGAAGGCATGTATTATGCAATGGAGGGAGTAGAATGGATGCAAGTTTTTGTATTGGGAAGAAGAGTACATCCATATATTGATAGAGCGCAATTTAGTAGATGTTCTATCACTTTTAGCTAGCACAGAGGCTATAGATGAGATTAGTGCACTTGTTGATACTCCTACTTGGTATGCGTGTTGCTGCTTAGACGCAGAGAAAAACGGACCGGAGGGAGTACTAGAATAGAGGCTAGACATGAGACTAGATGTGAGGAAGCAACGTCTACTTCTTTACACTCGAAGAAGAAAGAAGCACGCAAGATCGAGCCTCCGCAGATCAACAATGAATGCATCGAGAAGGCACTAATCCAACTTACAGGAGTAGTAAAATGTATTCTTGTGGTTCTTGTTTTCTTTGGTCTTGCTTTTCTAGTCAAAATTATCATTGGAGTTCGTGCAAAATGGAGGTCCGTTTGGGGTCGTGCGTTGCAGTTGGCCTTACAAGTGGGACCGCAGTTAAGGAAACCGACTATCGGCAAACCCCCACCTCGCCCGCCGCATGATGGCTGAGTTAGAGAAACGATGAGGTTGAAGAGATTGCTCTAGCACGGACTCCAAGAAATATGGTGTCAGATGGAAGTCATGCTGGTGGCGTGTGCCATACTCCTGGACGTGAATGCTTGTTCTGGCCCATGCCACCCTACTACTCCTACTAGTACTTACTAGTATATAGTACTACTAGTATCGAGGATTCGAGGTGCTGGTTACGTAGTACAGTATGGCTACAGTAAAAACACCCGCACGAGGCGCGAAGCATGTGAAGCTAGTACAAATAGTGTACAACTATTGTTGATTGGCCTCATCCGATAACCTGTTGCAATGCACGTACAATTATGTATTTGGAAAATATATTTTTTGCCTCGTCGCACCACTCACTCACAGAAGCAACTCGAAAGCCATTCATAAATTTAGTAAGTTTATCACAGGCATATCATTTTATTACATACAACCGGTCATCAACCCACATCGACAACGATGATACATTATAAATACTAAAGTTTTCACCACACAACAAATAACAAGCAATGAAATGAACTTCAACTCAACCATTCCTCGGCGTTGGAAACGCTTGCTTTGAACCACAAGTGATCCTCTGGGACGGGCCATCCATTGTCGATCTGGAGACCAACGCAGGACGGATCATCCAGGCTGAAGCGGCCTACTATATCAGTACCAGGGTAGGGAACCACCCAAATGTCTGAGGTATAGACACAGTTGCTTCTCATAAATGGTAGTAACGTTGTGTCAACAGTAGTTGGATCGCCTTTCACCATCATTGGATAGTTTTGTCCAAGGAAGAGCGAGTTTTCTTCAAGACTATCAATTCTGTACCCGGGAGAAGGAGTTGGCGCTAGCACACTAGTATCCATCCCGAATACCATGCAACGGGTGTTGGAATATGTCCGGAGAGTGCGACCATGGGAGACTACACGTGCTTCCTTAGCAGTAACATCATCAGTGGGTTGTATACACACGAGAAGAGGTGATCCATCGGAATTAGTTGCCAGGCGCCAAATAGTATATGGGCGCTGCTCGTCCTCATGCTCGTGATCATCACCATCATCATCTCCCCCTTGGTTATAAAAATCTTCAAGTATAGGTGGTGGAATGTTCACAGGACCTTGGAAACACAAGAAGAAGGTTAATTAGTAAGGCTGGCCATAGTGGGGGTAACATAAGTAGTATCATGCACTTGGGACTCGCAAACATGCTTATGTGGCAGGCAATTAAGGAAGAGAGAGATGGTTATAGTAACATAGGTAGATACCGTAACATAATAAATGTGATGCTACTATGTGTCATGCATGGCAATAAATGAGACCACCTATGATACTAATCTAAGATACTATGCACTATAGAGGTAGTAACATAAACTAGTAACATATGCATGTTACTAGTCTAAGTTACTCCCCACTATGACCAGCCTAAAGGGAAACTTGCTAACTCGCATGCATGTGGATGAAACAATTATAATTACGGTGGAAGACAAACGTACCGAAACAACGAGGATGCCATGCAAAAACAGTGCCACGAGTGGTGGCAGCAAACACAAGGCCCTCGTATTGAATTGCATCACAGTACTCATCCGTGTACAGAAACTGATTTTTGAGCAATATCCATCCAGTCAAACCACTAACGACGGCAACAAGCTTGTCGAAGATAGCAACAACTTCATAGTTGTTGTAATTCCAAGAGCGGTTGGGGACTCGAGAAATTGCTATCTTTCGTAGAAGACAGTCACCATGATTGTATTTGAACGTGCGTACAATACCGGTGTGCTCAACCTCTGGGCAGTCTGCTGAGATTTTTGGAAGTGGAACCCGGTCACGAGTGTACACATTCACAAGTTCCCACTCGCAGTTGGACCCAATGTAAACAACCCAATCTCCATTTGCGCCTGCCCAAGCTGTCACGCCCAATATGCGACCCTATCCAAAAGGAACTCGAAGGTCCCACCAAGGATAGACCCGCATATTGAAACGCTTTTGCAAGGTGGATATCATTACATCAACATTACATAATAGATGGGGATACATACATAAGGCATACAATGCCACACGAATACAACATCATCATACATAAGAGCACCATCCGACTACGGATGAAACACAAACAGAAACTCAAACGACATCCACCCTGCTAGCCTAGGCTGCTGACCCAGAACCTATCCCCTGATCGAAGAAGCAGAAGAAGAACTCAACGCAAGCAAGCATCGCTCTCGCGTCATGATCATCGCATAACATGTACCTGCAACTATTGTTGTAGTAATATGTGAGCCACGAGGACTCAGCAATCCCATTACCATGGGTATCAAGACTAGCAAAGCTTAATGGGAAAGGAAGGGGTAAAGTGGTGAGGTTGCAACAGCGGCTAAGCATGATATGGTGGCTAACATACACAAATGAGAGCGAGAAGAGAAACAAAGGAACGGTCGTGAAGCTAGCAATGATCAAGAGGTGATCCTGAACACCTACTTACATCAAACATAACACAGAAACCGTGTTCACTTCCCGGACTCTGCCGAGAAGAGACCATCACGGCTACACACGCGGTTGATGCGTTTTAAATCGGATCTGGTGTCAAGTTATCTACAACCGGACATTAACAAATTCCTATCTGCCACATAACCGCGGGCACGGCTCTCGAAAGTTTAAACCCTGCAGGGGTGTCCCAACTTAGCCCATGACAAGCTCTCACGATCAACAAAGGAATAGACCTTCTCCCAGGAAGACCCGATCAGTCTCGGAATCCCGGTTTACAAGACATTTCGACAATGGTAAAACAAGACCAGCAAGACCTCCCGGTGTGCCGACATCCTGATAGTAGCTGCGCGTATCAAGTCTCAGGCCACGACCGGATGAGCAGTACGTACAACTAGAACCAGCCCTCAAGTTTCCCCGAGGTGGCGCTGCAAGTGGCTCTAGTTTGGACAGACACATAGACAAGCATTGGCCCGGGGGGGCTAAAATAAAGATGACCCTTGGGTTAATTACTCCCAAGGGAAATATAGGTGGTGGTGAGGCAAATGGTAAAACCAATGTTGGGCCTTGCTGGAGGAGTTTTATTCAAAGCGAACTGTCAAGGGGGTCCCATAAATCACCCGACCGCGTTAGGAACGCAAAATCCGGGAACATAACACCGGTATGACGGAAACTAGGGCGGCAAGAGTGGAACAAAACACCAGGCATAAGGCCGAGCCTTCCACCCTTTACCAAATATATAGATGCATTAATAATATAAGAGATATTGTGATATCCCAACATAATCCTGTCCACCATGGAGCAATCTTCAACTTCACCTGCAACTAGCAACGCTATAAGAGAGGCTGAGCAAAGCGGTAACATAGCCAAACAATGGTTTGCTAGGAAGGGTGTCAAAGGTTAGAGGTTCATGGCAATTTGGGAGGCTTGAAGAGCAAATGATAGGTAGCGCAGCAAAGCGATAGAACGAAGAAAACTAGCATAGCAATGATAGTAGTGAGATCCAGGGTAGCGGTCATCTTGCCTGAAATCCCGCAAGGAAGAAGAACGAGTCCATGAAGAAGATGAAGCCACGAAGACGAACCACACGTAGACGAACGCATCCTCACGATCGCAACGAAACAGGAACTATCGAGAAGAAGCACACAACATGGTAAACACACCACACATGAACAAGACATGATGCACAACAATCATGATGCATGAGAAAGCTAGATGAGGCTACTCATGGCAAGAGGTGATGCAAACAAGAACAACGCATGAAGGCAAGTTTAAATGAGGCCGGGAACAACATATAACAGTTCCGGTAAGTCCTCATATGCAAATTTCGAAATTGGTCCAGATCTGAATAAACCTTATGTTCAAGTTGTTAAACAGCAAGTTAAGATGCACCACGATGATCTACACGAGATTCTAGTCAAGTTACATATAAAGTTCATTTAGTTCGGAGCTACGGCCTAGAAGATATGAGCAAAACAAGTTAAGCATGGCATTGATGCAAAATGTATACAAACATCAAGCAAACCCCTCAAAACAAGGATGCAACATGATAATATGAAGCTACATGCAAAACAAACAAGTTTCATATAGAGCACACTCAAAACGGAGCAACGGTTCAACACATACACTCTATACAAATCATAACAACAATCTGTCCAAAACAGCAACTAGGCATATTGCAAGCATCAAAACAACATGTTACAGCACCCCAACATAATAACAAAAGGCATGGGCATGAAGTACAAGTAAAGCATAACAAAATATGAACACTGAGCTATCTCAAGAAAAGACTAGAACATGCTCAAACACACATGGTAAGATTGCAAATAATAACAGTTTCAGACTTATCAGGAAATAACATCAGGTTGCAATGTTTAGAGCTATCAAACAACATGTTACAGGAACATATCATGGCAAACAAAGGCATGGCATGATACTACTAAATGCATAGATCAAAAGACCCTTACTGACCATGAGCCAAAAAGGATCAGAAAATATGATGGCACCCATGTAAACATGGCAAGATTATATGACAGATTCATACATGGCAGGAACAACAATAAGTAGGCATGTTGGAGAGCTTGAACCACTCACCACAGAGCAATACATGGCATGGCAAGGCAACCAACAGTAAGAAGGCATGTTTGTGAAGCTATACATGGCAAGAGCAAGGTCATAGGGTGCATGGATCACTAGCAAACAATCATGGAAACATTGAACTTAATGTTACCAGGTTGACAGCAACATTATTTAGCAAATTTGGAGCAATAATACAACAAGCTACAGCAGGCTATAAATGCAAGCAAGGGCATGAATGGATATAGAAAGACATATAGATCAAAACATATTTAGTGAACATCTCCAGATTATGCACGAAATGACTAGTAGAAGCATGTTAACATAGCAACAAAATATAACAGAATCTGTCAGGAAAACAGCAACATCAAGTACCCTCCTTAAGAAGCTCGATGCACTCAGCACACAAGTCACAAAAATACATGGTTGGCACCACTGGAAAGAAGGCATGGCATAGATCAAAACACATGTAGACATCAACCTCATAGGATGCACACATCAAACATGGCAAAAATGACAAATGAGCAAGTTATAACAGTTTCAGCAGATTAACATCAACATGCACTCTTCCAACAGCATTTCGGGCATCAAGATGAGCTCAAATTAAAATGATGCAATGGAATGAAATGAAGTACTCATCGAGGCAAACAATTTGACATATTACACGCACGAAACGGACTAGTATGCATGGAGATACAGCAGATCGAACATGGCATGATTATGCAAAATATACGGGACTTAGTGGATTTTCACCTCCGCGGTAAAGTGGACGGGGACGTTCCGGGACGGAGAGATCCGGGACGGGCGGAGGCGTTTGGATCGCCGGACCGGTGGATCTGGTCCACCCGGACCGGATCTGGCCGGGGTTGACTCCGGCGAGGGACGGCTCCGGCGAGGCGAGGAGGCGGCAGCGAGGGGCGCGGAGGCGCCGGGCGGCGGACG
>NC_041383.1:235989830-235996332 GCF_002162155.2 Triticum dicoccoides
CAGGGAGGCGCGCCGGCGGCGGCGCTCGCCGGCGGCGGGCACGGGCGGAGGGCGCGGGGGTGCGCGGGGTGCGGGGCGCTCGGGCCCAGGGCGGCCCGGGCGGGCCTCCCGCGGGCTTCGCAGGCCGCGGCGGCGGCTGACGGCGGAGGGACACGTGGCGGGCGGCCATTGGTCCGGGGCGGCGGCGCGAGGCGTCCGGCGCGGACGGACATGTCCGGCGGCACGGAGAGGGGAAAAGCTAGGGTTAGGAGCGATTTGATCCGTGAATTTGGACGTGGAGGACATATTTATAGGTAGAGGGAGCTAGGAGACTCCAAATGGGGTGCGGTTTTCTCCCACACGATCGTGATCGAACGACAGAGAGCATGGAGGGGAGTTAGATGGGTTTTGGGCCACTTTGGAAGGGGTGTTGGGCTGCAAAGAGAAGGAGGCTTTTACGGTTACCCGGTTAACCGTTGGAGTACCAAACGAACTCCAAATTGCACGAAACTTGACAGGCGGTCTACTGGTGCTATAACAAGGCCGCTTGGCAAACCTCGGGCCATTCCGAGAAAGTTTAATACCCGCTCACAACAAGAGACAAAAGGGGAACGCCGGAGGACATAGGAGTGCCGGATTGCAAAACGGACAACGGGGAAAATGCTCGGATGCATGAGACGAACACGTATGCAAAATGAAGTGCACATGATGACATGATAAAATGCAACACGCAAGCAAATGACATGGCAATGACGGCGAATATCTGGCGGACACCTGGCGCAACGAATCCGGGGCGTTACAACACTCCTCCACTAACAAGAGATCTCGTCCCGAGATCTTAGGACCGAGACGGAAGGGAAAAGGGATGAGGTGAAACAAGAACTCAAGAGAAGAAGTAAAGAATCGAGAGCACTCGAGAAGATGAGAGGAACGATGAGGATGACGAGAATCGAAAGCTCATGGAATGAGATATACTCTGAAATCACTCGTTCTAACCGGAGTGGTTAGAATGAGAAAAGAAACGGATAAGACTGAAAGGATTTAGGCAGCACTTCCGCTGAAACATGTGGGAATAGAACACGAGCTAGAGAGGATGTGATGGCACTTGATGAAGACATGACACAAAAGCTCCGAAAAGAATTGAAAGAGTTGAATGAAAAGAACGGAGAAGAAAAGATACTTGAATTTCTCCAACAAAATCTTGATGAACTCTTGAAAAATGAATTGAATCATGAAGAACCACCATGAAGAACTCCGGTGACAAAAGACAATGAGATAGAGTTGAAGGATGAAAGAATAAGATTAAAGCTTGCGACGATTTAGATGGAGGTTCCGACGAAATGTTCGAGAAAATTTGAACTCCGGAAAAGAAAAGATGAAAACACTTGGAAATAGAATTTATTCATCAAGAACAAACTCCGAAGAAAGAGAGTAATCACTTGGATGAAATAAGAATAAGATTTATTGTATGCTTATCCTTCATCAAATTAAATCGATGACAAGCAATGGATTTTTGCATACTACTTATTCTTCTTGAAAAGGATTGAGAAGAGACATATCGCAAACTTGAGAAGGTCTTCATGAACCACCGGTAGGATTGAAACGAATGAATGGATTAAAATGATAATCAAGGAAAAGAATCTTGAACGAACCACCGTAAGAATTCGAAATGACTGATGAAAGAGAATGAATCATCGGGAAGAATTAGAAGAACCAATATGCTCGAGGGGATTTAGATGCAAAAGAATAAAGAGGTCCTGAGCTGATTAAAGAACACTTGAACGAAGCACCGGGATAATTGGATAACGGTAGCTGAAATGTGGGACGAAAATTCTTCTGGAATGATGGCCTCCGGATGATCAAGAGGGAAAGCACTCCTGAAATACTCCGGATGGATGAAAAGAATTTGAAAACGATCTTGGAAAAGGCATGTGACTGATGGAATCCATTCCTACGTCAACCTTGAAAAGAATTGAAAATAACTCCGGGGGAATCAGAAGAGTCAGGTAAGATCCTGGGAAAAGACCTGTGGGTTAGGGCCCACTAAAAGAAACACCGTAGAAAAGGATTGTTGAAGAGATAGAAGAAGCACCGGAACAATTAAAATATTTGAATGAGGTGACAACCTCGAATTAATTCAAACGCAGACGAATCTTCTGAGATGTCTTGAACACTCCGGAAGGATTAACTGGCGAGAGGCGAACAGGCAAAGGAAAATATTTGAGCTGAGGGAAAGAATACGATCGACAACGAAAAAACTTGAATTGAGTCCACCGGAAAGAAAAAGAGCTGAAGAATGACGAACGAGACGATAATTCACCGGTTGAAATAATTGAGGAAAGAAAGCAAAGTCTTCGCATGAGTAGGATGGATACTCGATTACGGACTCCGGATTCGAGAAGAAGAAGGAAGGGCGGGTGGGAAAATAAAACAACTGAGGATTGAACTTGGCAAAGATGAAGAGGCTCGAGTCAACTTGACGAGAGATGCGCCGGATGAAAAGAGATGAGGAACAACGATCGGAAAACCAACTGCGGGAACCTAAAGAAAAATTTGAAGGGGAAGAGGAGTAATTCAAAACACCTACGTCAAGATTCCTCACCAGAGCGACGAAGGGGCTGAGGAGTAAAAAGAATTCCTACTCTCCGATATAACTAGACTCAGAAAAAAGTTTTCTTCTAGACTCGACAGCGGCCAAACTACACGATCAATCAAGGGGGCTCCTAAGGTCGGTCGAGGCTCTGGTACCAACTTGTCACGCCCAATATGCGACCCTATCCAAAAGGAACTCGAAGGTCCCACCAAGGATAGACCCGAATATTGAAACGCTTTTGCAAGGTGGATATCATTACATCAACATTACATAATAGATGGGGATACATACATAAGGCATACAATGCCACACGAATACAACATCATCATACATAAGAGCACCATCTGACTACGAATGAAACACAAACAGAAACTCAAAAGACATCCACCCTGCTAGCCCAGGCTGCCGACCCGGAACCTATCCCCTGATCGAAGAAGCAGAAGAAGAACTCAACGCAAGCAAGCATCGCTCTCGCATCATGATCATCGCATAACCTGTACCTGCAACTGTTGTTGTAGTAATCTGTGAGCCATGAGGACTCAGCAATCCCATTACCATGGGTATCAAGACTAGCAAAGCTTAATGGGAAAGGAAGGGGTAAAGTGGTGAGGTCGAAGTAGCGGCTAAGCATGATATGGTGGCTAACATACGCAAATGAGAGCGAGAAGAGAAACAAAGGAACGGTCGTGAAGCTAGCAATGATCAAGAGGTGATCCTGAACACCTACTTACGTCAAACATAACACAGATACCGTGTTCACTTCCTGGACTCCGCCGAGAAGAGACCATCACGGCTACACACGCGGTTGATGCGTTTTAAATCGGATCTGGTGTCAAGTTATCTACAACTGGACATTAACAAATTCCCATCTGCCACATAACCGCGGGCACGGCTCTCGAAAGTTGAAACCCTACAGGGGTGTCCCAACTTAGCCCATGACAAGCTCTCGCGATCAACGAAGGAATAGACCTTCTCCCAGGAAGACCCGATCAGTCTCGGAATCCCGGTTTACAAGACATTTCGACAATGGTAAAACAAGACCAGCAAGACCTCCCGGCGTGCCGACATCCTGATAGTAGCCGCCCGTATCTCGTCTCAGGCCACGACCGGATGAGCAGTACGTACAACTAGAACCAGCCCTCAAGTTTCCCCAAGGTGGCGCTGCAAGTGGCTCTAGTTTGGACCAACACTTAGACAAGCATTTGCCCGGGGGGGGGGGGCTAAAATAAAGATGACCCTTGGGTTAATTACTCCCAAGGGAAATATAGGTGGTGGTGAGGCAGATTGTAAAACCAATGTTGGGCCTTGCTGGAGGAGTTTTATTCAAAGCGAACTGTCAAGGGGGTCCCATAAATCACCCGGCCGGGTTAGGAACGCAAAATCCGGGAACATAACACCGGTATGACGGAAACTAGGGCGGCAAGAGTGGAACAAAACACCAGGCATAAGGCCGAGCCTTCCACCCTTTACCAAATATATAGATGCATTAATAATATAAGAGATATTGTGATATCCAAACATAATCCTGTCCACCATGGAGCAATCTTCAACTTCACCTGCAACTAGCAACGCTATAAGAGAGGCTGAGCAAAGCGGTAACATAGCCAAACAACGGTTTGATAGGAAGGGTGTCAAAGGTTAGAGGTTCATGGCAATTTGGGAGGCTTGAAGAGCAAATGATAGGTAGCGCAGCAAAGCGATAGAACGAAGCAAACTAGCATAGCAATGATAGTAGTGAGATCCAGGGTAGCGGTCATCTTGCTTGAAATCCCGCAAGGAAGAAGAACGAGTCCATGAAGAAGATGAAGCCACGAAGACGAACCACACGTAGACGAACGCATCCTCACGATCGTAACGAAACGGGAACTATCAAGAAGAAGCACACAACATGGTAAACACACCACACATGAACAAGACATGATGCACAACAAGCATGATGCATGAGAAAGCTAGATGAGGCTACTCATGGCAAGAGGTGATGCAAACAAGAACAACGCATCAAGGCAAGTTTAAATGAGGTCGGGAACAACATATAACAATTCCGGTAAGTCCTCATATGCAAATTTCGAAATTGGTCCAGATATGAATAAACCTTATGTTCAAGTTGTTAAACAGCAAGTTAAGATGCACCACGATGATCTACACGAGATTCTAGTCAAGTTACATATAAAGTTCATTTAGTTCGGAGCTACGTCCTAGAAGATATGAGCAAAACAAGTTAAGCATGGGATTGATGCAAAATGCATACAAACATCAAGCAAACCCCTCAAAACAAGGATGCAACATGATAATATGAAGCTACATGCAAAACAAGCAAGTTTCATATAGAGCACACTCAAAACGGAGCAACGGTTCAACACATACACTCTATACAAGTCATAACAACAATCTGCCCAAAACAGCAACTAGGCATATTGCAAGCATCAAAACAACATGCTACAACACCCCAACATAATAACAAAAGGCATTGGCATGAAATACAGGTAAAGCATAACAAAACATGAACACTGATCTATCTCTAGAAAAGACTAGAACATGCTCAAACACACATGGTAAGATTGCAAATAATAACAGTTTCAGACTTATCAGGAAATAACATCAGGTTGCAATGTTTAGAGCTATCAAACAACATGTTACAGGAACATATCATGGCAAACAAAGGCATGGCATGATACTACTAAATGCATAGATCAAAAGACCCTTACTGACCATGAGCCAAAAAGGATCAGAAAATATGATGGCACCCATGTAAACATGGCAAGATTATATGACAGATTCATACATGGCAGGAACAACAATAAGTAGGCATGTTGGAGAGCTTGAACCACTCACCACAGAGCAATACATGGCATGGCAAGGCAACCAACAGTAAGAAGGCATGTTTGTGAAGCTATACATGGCAAGAGCAAGTTCATAGGGTGCATGGATCACTAGCAAACAATCATGGAAACATTGAACTTAATGTTAACAGGTTGACAGCAACATTATTTAGCAAATTTGGAGCAATATTACAACAAGCTACAGCAGGCTATAAATGCAAGCAAGGGCATGAATGGATATAGCAAGACATGTAGATCAAAACATATTTAGTGAACATCTCCAGATTATGCACGAAATGACTAGTAGAAGCATGTTAACATAGCAACAAAATATAACAGAATCTGTCAGGAAAACAGCAACAGCAAGTACCCTCCTTAACAAGCTCGATGCACTCAGCAAACAAGTCACAAAAATACAAGGTTGGCACCACTGGAAAGAAGGCATGGCATAGATCAAAACACATGTAGACATCAACCTCATAGGATGCACACATCAAACATGGCAAAAATGACAAATGAGCAAGTTATAACAGTTTCAGCAGATTAACATCAACATGCACTCTTCCAACAGCATTTCGGGCATCAAGATGAGCTCAAATTAAAATGATGCAATGGAATGAAATGAAGTACTCATCGAGGCAAACAATTTGACATATTACAGGCACGAATCGGACCAGTATGCATGGAGATACAGCAGATCGAACATGGCATGATTATGCAAAATATACGGGACTTAGTGGATTTTCACCTCCGCGGAAAAGTGGACGGGGACGTTCCGGGACGGAGAGATCCGGGACGGGCGGAGGTGTTTGGATCGCCGGACCGGTGGATCTGGTCCACCCGGACCGGATCTGGCCGGAGTTGACTCCGGGGAGGGGGAGGCTCCGGCGAGGCGAGGAGGCGGCAGCGACGGGCGCGGAGGCGCCAGGCGGCGGACGGCGAGGACGGCGCAGTCGCCGGCGGGGCAAGGGCGGCGGGGCACGGGCGAGGCGAGGATGGCGCGGCGGAGGAGCTCCGGGGCGGCGCCGGACGGCGGACGGCGCAGGAGGAGGCCGGCGGGCGGAGGAGCGCAAGGAGCCGGGCGGGCGGCGTCGGGCGGCGCGGCGCTCGC
>NC_041383.1:235996874-236114495 GCF_002162155.2 Triticum dicoccoides
GGGCGGCCCGGGGCGGGCCTCCCACGGGCTTCGCGGGCCGCGGCGGCGGCTGACGGCGGAGGGACACGTGGCGGGCGGCCATTGGTCCGGGGCGGCGGCGCGAGGCGTCCGGCGCGGACGGACATGTCCGGCGGCACGGAGAGGGGAAAAGCTAGGGTTAGGGGCGATTTGATCCGCGAATTTGGACGGGGAGGACATATTTATAGGTAGAGGGAGCTAGGAGACTCCAAATGGGGTGCGGTTTTCGCCCACACGATCGTGATCGAACGACCGAGATCATGGAGGGGAGTTAGATGGGTTTTGGGCCACTTTGGAAGGGGTGTTGGGCTGCAAAGAGAAGAAGGCTTTTACGGTTACCCGGTTAACCGTTGGAGTAGCAAACGAACTCCAAATTGCACGAAACTTGACAGGCGGTCTACCGGTGCTATACCAAGGCTGCTTGGCAAACCTCAGGCCATTCCGAGAAAGTTTAATACCTGCTCACAATGAGAGACAAAAGGGGAACGCCAGAGGACATAGGAGTGACGGATTGCAAAACGGACAACGGGGAAAATGCTCGGATGCATGAGACGAACACGTATGCAAAATGAAGTGCACATGATGACATGATAAAATGCAACACGCAAGCAAATGACATGGAAACGATGGCGAATATCTGGCGGACACCTGGCGCAACGAATCCGGGGCGTTACACAAGCCTTGCCCTCAAGCGATGGCATCTTAACATCATACGTATCATTATCAAGTGGCGTCAACTTGCACAGGGCGAGGCCTCCGTCGTGACGGCGCCAGTCATCAGGGTCACGCTGAAGAAGATATGGGAGATCAAACTGCTCCTTGACTCTTGGGTTCCTTGTAATGATGTTATGAGTTGAGTCGAGAATGGGCTTGAACGAACCTGCCATGCTAGCCGAGGTGATGACGTCGCACCGATCAATGAGTTCCTCCACCACGTCATCTTTTAGATCGGGGCAAGAATAAAGGGGTCATTTCCATCCTGTTCCCTCCATGGAGAAGACAATCGAACAATGGAAAAAGAAAGGGTGTAGGGCTGAAGGAAAATGGAGGAGGGAGAGGAAGAGCGTGCGACAGCAGTTCCAAATCGAGAGGGAAAGGCGAAGAGTCGGTGGACAGTTGCCAGTTTGCCATGGTTCACGAAGGGGCGCCCCGGCCTACACGTCGGTTCGGAAATACTCCTACTGCTCGCCGTCATCTCACTGATATGTGGAACGGGACCACATGTCAACAAAACATGGTGTGTAATTTCTCGTGCAAAATGCGATCTGGCCGCGTTGGCCCGAGGTGCCGCATTAGTTATCGGCCTTTATTTTTTTTAATGGCGTGCCGTTCAGTTTTGAAGCACGACTAACTGGTACTGTACGCAGAGAAAATATAAACTACTCTACCACTACTCCACCCCCAGTACTAGTAGTATAAAGAAGATATATAGGCTGGAGCTTCAGCGCTTTCTTGCCAAGGGCTGCCCACTTGCTTCTCACACTACCACCCTCTCTCCAGATCTAAAAAAGACGGCCCCTCTCTCCCTCCTCACCGGTGGTCACAGATCCGCCGGGGAAGAAAAGGACATGCAGCGTTGACGCACTCATCGTCGGCGAGTGAGGTCATGCACTGACGACAAGGCCATCCTCTCAGACCTAGCGCCCGCGCGGGATCGCTGTCGTAGTGTGTGCGGAGGACGACGACCACGAGCGAAGCCACTTCCCGCCGACCCTCAGGTATGCTACCTCTTTTCGAACCATACCCTTGTTCTATTCCCCCATCTGGCACATCGTTGCATGTGGATCTTTTTCCACTCCACCATCTTCCCAATTTGCTATCCTCTGCTCTGCTGGCCACGCAGACGAAAACCATAATTTGCACTATTAAAGGAAACCCTACTTCATGCAGACTAATGCATGTCTGGGTTGAATAAGGAAAGGAAGGTAGACTGTACTGTCCAAGAGAGTAGGCATCGAACCCGCATCTAGGTTGAAAAGGGGAAAATCAGTAGCTAAGGAACAAGTATCGTGTCTCTTGGTTGAAGAAGGGTAGAAAGGCATGACAACACAATAGAGAATGACCAGGTCGATCGGTTTGTTGTCCTCACATAGGAAAAACGTGGCTAAAGAGAACAAAAATGGGACGTAATCCACATATGATGCCTGGATATTTGTTGCTCTTGGCAACCATACCTCCCTCACCACTCTGCGTCCGTGGAGGTACATCGTACTGGTGCGCCCACTGTCCGAATGGGCCTCCCATGCTCTTATTGCCACTTTTTTGATGTTAGTATAACGCCAGCAGTCAAGTCAAGCAATGCTACTGCTAAAGTGATGCCACATTTAACTAATGCCGCTCTCAGTCTAATGCCACAGATAAATTTAAGCAGTTCCATTTAATGTCACTGGATCATTTCAGGGTTAGCTGTTGATTGTGGATGTATTAAAGATTTTTCAGCTAAGGCATTCTAATGTTGTTGCACAGCCAGTATACCAACGATGAAACTTGTTACTACCTTCAGATTTTTGCACTGTTAATGCTTATAGATTACATACCACACTTCCATGAGATAAGTTAATTTTTTTGTACAGTGTCACCAAAATGCCAAGGCGCTGATGTCATTTTATTTTGGTTAAACTGCACAGACAATTATGAAGACAAGAGGAAAGGTCAAGAGTGGGCACCTCCTCCTCCGGCTGTTCTCTTGATTCGTTCAATCAAGTTTTTATGTTTGATCGATTATCAAGATTGGGATAGCAATTTTTAAGGTCCCCCCGAGTTCGAAATGATATTTACCTTGGAGGTACATGGTTTGCAATTTTTTATACTGTCATTAGTTAATAATGCTAGTTACCTTCAGACTTCTGTATTTGGTTTAATGCTCATGCACAGCTAGTATACCAATGCTGAAACTTGTTACCTTTACATTTTGTATTGTTAAGTCTTATAGAAACCTTCCAGTGCTAGAGTTTATTGAAATCTATTCAGTAAAACCATTGTACTGTACCCTGTAATAAACTAACTACTCTACTTTTGCACTAGCCACTGGATTAGTGTATATTTGTAGTATTTGAATGGTGTTGCATTAGTGTATGGACATAAATAAATTGTGGCAAGCTTTCCCAGATATGTGCTCAAGAAAACTACTACCTGTTTTTCTAAATACTAGACGTTTGGGTACTTTAAATTGAACCGTGAAAACGTCTTATATTAAGGAACAGAGGGTGTAGAGTTCACTCAAATTATCCCGGTAAAGCTAGTCACACCTTTGTTAAAATTAATGTTCATTATGTTATCGGAGGAGGTCTGTATGTTTGTCTCTAATGCATGTCTACTACATACCCAACACCATGATGTAATGTTAAGTCATTTCCTTTTGTACAGTGTAACTAAATTGTCAAGGCGGTGATGGCATTTTATTTTAGTAGAACTGCACAAAATTTGCTTAAAAGAAGAGGAAAGGTCGGGAATGGCTCAGTTTTTTAGAAAAGAACTATGTATGCCTTCCTGACATCAGCTGCTGTTGCTTTATTTATTCCTTCAAACAGGTGGTTAGAAACAGTCTTGCTACCTTTTCCCATTAAGAAATTGTAATGCTTATATTTGTGAGTCTATGCTTCAACTAGTGCCACTTTTATAGTAATCACACTTTCAATATCTGTGCAAACAGGGATGCTCGATTTTAGTGGAGCTGCACAAAAAGTCCAACTGGTTCAACATTAGGAGCATGTTTTTTTCCAAACCTTTATATCCAATTGGTGGCACTATGAGCTGTTCATTACGAAGGTACATGGTTTGCTACTATCTTGCTACTTTTTTTGTACTGTCATTAGATAGTAATACTAGTGGTTTGCATGTGAATTTATTGGTAGGGTGGACCTACATTGGAGGTGCAGGACTGGATTCAATAACTGGATGCTCAATTTCGGTTGTATCGATTTCACCTCTTCCATCACAGCGAACGTGGTGTGGTATATGTTTACTAGCTGCTTGATATTTGTGCAGACAGACATGTCTGCCCGTTGCTATTTAGCAAACAAACAAAGTGTCCGCAATTTTGGTTGAACTGCACAAGAGAATAGTATAGTCACTGCATGCAGTGCCATTTGAAAATAGACACAAAGATTGGATAGTCACTTCATGGACTGGAAAAAAGTAGTACTGTACTATTTACTGGCCAACACTTCGTGCTTCATTGCTTTGCTCTGATTATACAATGGGCATCATTTTCCCTAAGTTAAAGTTTGTATTCCGAAAATAGTCTCGCGGTGTGATCGAGAGAAGACCAAACCATATTGAAGTGGATGTTCCTCCATGTGTGGTTCATTCCCATGGTTCCAGCTGTTGGTGAAACCACTTACGTTTGCAAGAGGAATTGTAGACTTCACAAACAAATTTTTCTTTCAGTCTGTACTGAATGTTGGCCAAGAGAAGCATCCATGTTAGTAGGAAGAACATATGTTTTTTCTAGATCTTTGCTTTTGGAGCTACATATTTTTATATGATCTGTGAATCATTGAGATGCATTAACATGTTGATCTTATGTATGGGAATCATACTAGTTAGTTTTAGTTGCGACGCAAGATCCGAAGTGGCTGATCTTTGCTTTTGGAGCTACATATTTGTATATGATCTGTGAATCATTGAGATGCATTAATAGTTACTTATTTCTGTTCGCTCAGTGTTTACAAGTTACTGATCGATCACTAGCTAGCCTACAAGTGCGCTCCTGGCAGTTTTATTTGCGACGCAAGATGCGAAGTGGCGGTTTTTTGAATAAAAATGCCTACCTCTGAAGAAACTGACAAGCTACACTATCGATCCTACACGGATAAAAATGCCTACCTCTGAAGAAACTGACAAGCCACACAATCGATCCTACACGGATAAATAGCATATCACGCACGTACTACCTCCTTTCGGGTTTGCAGGGCTCAATTCAAGAAACGACCTACTCGATCCTACACGAATAAATAGCGGATCACGCACGTATTAGTACCTCCTTTCCGGTTTGCAGGGCTTAATTCAAACCTCTCACCAACCAAGGTACTCCCTCCGTCCGGGTTTATTAGTCCCGTGTGCAAAGCAGCAAGACCAAGGCATGGCAATAATTAATGGCATGCAGAAGTTTAAGCCTAATTAATTCCAGCGATTTAAGTGGCTGCATGCGTGCCCTCGGCTGCGACTCGTTGCATGCTGCTTCGCGTACTGCCTGCGAGCGATTCTGAGTGCCTGTATGCAGCCGGCCATAATTAAGGCAGCTAGCTGATGCGAAAAAAGATACGCTTTAATTGTTGTGGGCTTTTTAAATCCGTGAAATCATTATTGACAACGAGGGAGATGATTCGAGTGCACTTATTTGACCGCCATGCCGGCGTGCGACCCAGACGGGACGGGGCGGCACAGTCATAATTTTAGTTTCCCTAGTTTTCCATGGCAAGCTGGCGCGCTAAGCCATTATGCATTGAATTTCGATGACCGTCACGCTACCTTCCCCTATAAGTACTGTTTCCCGGCATTCTCCAGTGCCACCGTGACCCAACTCGCCATATCCTCATAAGCCCCCACCAGCCCGACGTCGCTCGCCACGTCCGCCATGCCTCCGCTTGTCCGTGGTAGGCGATGCTGGAGGCGGTCACCGCCGGAACTAGTGTTCGGTTTTTCACCGGAAGGCAGACAGAGGGAGGAGGCATTCTATCTGTCTTTAGATGGAAATGCGCGGATCGAGGATTTGTTGGAGCGCGAACGCATGGCGGAGGAGCAGGAGTTGTTGGAGCGCGACCGCCTGGCGGAGGAGCAGCGTATTGCCCATTTGTGCCGCCAGCGGGACATGGAGCAGCAGCGCACCGATGCTGTGAGTCGCGAGTAGAGCGCCCGCAACTGGGCCAACTACATGGAGGCCGGCGCCCGGCAAATAGCCGTGGAGGCTATCGGGCACGCACGCGTTCGCGACGCTGTTTTTTACTACCAGCTCGTCAAGTGGGTTTCTCGCTTGGAAGCCGAAGCTTTGGTGGACCATGCCGGCATGGAAAGGGCCAACGCGCGCGAGCAACGCGCCCTATCGCACCTCTAGCAAGTCCGAGGCGAGGCGCAGGACGCCGGCGCCGGCGTTTAGCGTGTACCGCCAGCATCGTCTAGTTAGCTAAGAGTAAGTTAGTACTTGTCTAGTGGGAGTAGATAGTTAACTTGGCTATGATGGTTGTCAACGTGGAAGTTCAGTACTCTATATGTGGATCAGACCTGTTACTTTGCTCTGAATGTTGAACTTTCTGTTTGAACGTATGGAATGGGCTGTTATTTTTTTAAATGGGTTGTATTTGTCCTCCACGGGTTTAGAGGCTGACTTGTGGGCCTAGCAAGTTGATGCGTACACAATCAGGAGATGATTGTACGTGGAGAGGATGATAGCAGGGACCCGCCAAGGTCATGGCAGTACGCAAGCAAGTGCCTCCTTATTTCAAGCCAATAAAAAAATGGCTCCTCCTAGTGGATTTCTGACATCTAGGTCCCATGCCATTGTCAACGTAGTCAATAAACGAGAGAATTGCACAACGAGCGGCTGACAACAGGGACCCAGCAGCTCGCCCAGTTATTTTTGTTTTGGGTTAATTTGATAAATGCCTCCGAGAAATGCCACTGCAATTTCCAAACTTTGAAAAATGCCATTTCTAGTGACATTTTTTGAAGTCTGGAGTGGCGTTTTTCAAAGTTTGCAAACTACAGTGGCGTTTTTCAAAGTTTGCAAAAAT
The DNA here is from genome assembly GCF_002162155.2 of Triticum dicoccoides. Lineage (NCBI taxonomy): Eukaryota > Viridiplantae > Streptophyta > Magnoliopsida > Poales > Poaceae > Triticum > Triticum dicoccoides. The sequence continues at coordinate 236,003,624 of NC_041383.1, forward strand.
TGTAGTGGCATTTTTTGAAGTTTGGAAATTGCAGTGGCATTTTTATGAATCGCCATAATTGGAGTGGCATTTATCTAATTTGTTTTTGAGACGGAAGTAGGGTGTCAACTGGGCTGTGCGGGACACTCTGGCATGTCTAGACAGCCTTTTCTTTTATGTTTACCACAGACCAGCCCAGTAGTTTTTTTACTTTTTGAAAATGGCTAACCCGGTCTTTTTGTGATTTGTCAAGTAAGTCGCTTTATCAGGCCTGTTGGGCTGGACAAGGAGAGCTTCATTCGGCTGGCCGAGAAAATGGCCTATCAGTAATGAGAAATGGGCTCTACATTTTAAAACACATCAAACCGGCAATTAGTTTCAAATATCTTTTTTTCATTTCGAGATTTTAAATTGCATTGATTTTTATGCGTGGAAAATTTATTGGATTTTATATTAATATACATTTATTTTTAAAATCAGTCTGAATGTGACTCGAAATTTTGGGATTAAAAACAGTTCAGACAGCACCGACATATGCAAAATTTCGTATAATTTTTTAACCGTGGCCACAATATGGGCTGTAATGCTAACAAAAAGAATATGGGCTCCAAAAAAAACCGTAAGAATTAGCAAATGGGTTGTAAACTATTTGAAATAATGGCAGATGGGTTGTATGCTGTTTTCCACATATTTGGGCTTTCCACAGATGGCCTGTATACTGTTGGATGTCCATCCAACGGCCGTCATGCTTCTTCAATCTTTGCTCTTCCTGCTCCAGCCGCTCAAACAAGCGCCGGCGGGACTGCCTGCTCCCTCCTCCCCGCGGCCGGCTGTGCTGCCGCGCAGGCCTTGATGAAGTCATGTACCTAGGGTAGGGTCATGAACCTGTCCAAATTACCCTCCCCAAGGACATCTTTAGAAGAAACTGCCTTCCAGTCGACCTGGAAGGATTCCACTCGACAGACTCGAAGACACTCGACCATGAAGACTCACTCGACCACCAGGAGGTCTAAGATCATTCTGCACCCAAACGGTCTGTTATTAAGTAGTCTTTATGGCCATGATAGCACTTTATGTAAGGCGTTACCAGTAACGCCAGGATTTTATGTACATTGAACCCTCCGCTACGTGGGCTGGCTGGGGTCCTGGCGCACTCTATATAAGCCACCCCCCTCCACAGGCAGAAGGGTTCGCACCCCTGTAACTCATACGCATATAATCCAGTCGACCGCCTCCGGGCTCCAAGACGTAGGGCTATTACTTCCTTCGAGAAGGGCCTGAACTCGTAAATCCCTTGCGTATACAACTAATCCATAGCTAGGATCTAGCCTCTCCATACCTGCCCCCCTATTCTACTGTCAATCTTAGTACCACGACAGTTGGCGCCCATCATGGGGCATGTGTCTTAGCGACTTATTGGAGAAGTTGCAATTGTTCCGATCGCCTTCACCATGGTTTCTGGCAGAGTTTTAATGAAGGGCCGCGAGATTCGTCTCGACATGCTCACGTTCATCGCCGACGACTCCGCTTGGCTCCAGGAGGCTCCACTCGACATCGACGTGCTCCCAGTCCGCGGGGCGACACACTTTCGCGCATGTGTCCGCGGCATCCTGCTGCGGCAACCGTCGGCCCCGTATCGGTCGACCCCTGCATCGTCCTCCCTCCCTGTCTCCCGCCAGCGCAAGCGCTCTGGTCGGTCGAGGCTTCAGCGGTGGGTAAGACATGCAGTGGCTCGCCAATCGGCCACCACCCAAGTCGCGGCGATCGAGCCCGACGAATCTCTCTACGGCCTGTTCGATCTGTCGACTGGCTCCGTAGAGGCTGCATCCGAGTGCGACAGCAGTGATCCAGCGGCGGAGGTCCTGATGGTCAATGGACCGTGTAGTCCTCCCGGCTTCCCCCGCACCAACAGGGGAGACGGCGGAGGTGACCCAGTGCAAGTCCACGAGGAGTATCAGCCCGAGCCACTCACTTCGCTCCAAAGGGAAGATTTACATCGCCGGAACATGGATGCTCTGCATACTCCTACCGTAGGAGAAACCCCCGAGGCTCGTGCCTTGGAGGACGCACGTTTGGCCAACTTGGCTGAACGCACTCGACTGGAGAACCTCCAGCGAGCACTCGATGAGCGCGCGCGGCAGCGAGTTTCGGACTCCAGTCGATGTCAACTCTTTCCACCACCGACTCAGGTATATCGAACCCCGATTCAGAATTTAGCAGCTGCAGCCCGAATAGCAGAATCGATTCAGCCCTCCCAGTCAGAGGCCGGCAAGGGCTTGATGCAGATCAGAGATTTGCTCCGGGCAGCGGGAGATCAGAAGTCGGCTGTATCGCAGTCGCGTAATAGGATTCAAAGTCGATCCGTCGCTGTGAATATAGTCCAGTCGGCCCATAGCCCAAGATCGCCCCCGCGGCGTGAGGGACGTGGAGGTCGACGTGATCAGTATGATGACAGATTCGATCGCGATGATCAGTGTCAAGTGCCCACTCCTCCCCCAAGGGGTGGGTCGTACGCCCCTCCGCAGCAAGATGACAGATGCCAGCATAGTGTTCAGCGAAGGGTTCCAGTCGACCCTAGAGAACCAGGCTTTGATGCGAGATCCATTATCGTTCAGGGTCTGGTGGACTAGAACAGAGCTAACCGTGAAGGCCATGACAGAGATGTGTCCACCAGCAGCAGAGTTCATGTCTCAGGACCAGAGTGTTTTAGCAGAGCCATCAAAGCCGCCGTGATTCCTCCCAACTTCAGGTTGGCGACTGGGGTGAGTAAGTTCACTGGTGATTCCAAGCCTGATACTTGGCTTGAGGACTACCGAGTGGCTATTCAAAGCCTAAACACCACTTATGCGGTGGCAATGATGAGGTGGCCATGAAACACCTACCGCTTATGTTGGAGGGCTCGGCCAGAGCCTGGCTGAATCAGTTGGCTCCTAGCAGCATTTACACTTGGGAAGATCTTGCCCGAGTGTTTGTTAGGACATTTGAAGGAACTTGCAAGCGACCAGCAGGTTTGACAGAGCTGCAGGTCTGCGTCCAAAATTCGAATGAGACCTTGAGAGATTACATCCAGAGGTGGATCACATTGCATCATACGGTGGAGAACGTATCTGATCATCAAGTAGTCTGTGCCTTCAAGGAAGGCGTTAAGAACAGGGAGTTATGTTTGAAGTTTGGTCGGACTGGAGACATGACCCTGAGTCGAATGATGGAGATTGCCACCAAATATGCCAATGGCGAAGAAGAGGATCGGCTCCGGAGTGGTAAGTACAAGCCGAGCCAGTCGGAAAAAGGAAACTCCAGTCGGAAGCAGAAGCGGAAAGCCGAGCCAGCTGCTCCTGGAGAAGCTTTAGCTGTGACTCACGGCAAGTTTAAAGGGAAGCCAAAAGGATCTTGGAACCCCAAGAAGGTGAAGGACAAGGAAGGAAACGACATGATGGATTTGCCATGCCACATCCACATGAAGAAAGACGAAGAGGGCAACTTCATCTACCCGAAACATACCACTCGCCAGTGTCGACTCTTAATCCAGCAGTTTCAGGGGAAACAGCCCAAGGATAAGGAGAAGGAGTCGGACAAGGTTGAGGACAAAGAGGACAGTGATGGAGGATACCCCCATGTCAATTCCACCCTGATGATTTTTGCTGATGTTGAGAGCAAAAGTCGATTGTAAGTTATCAACCGTGAGGTGAATATGGTTGCTCCGGCAACACCTAGTTATCTGAAATGGTCTCAGACCGCCATCACGTTCGACCAGTCTGATGATCCGACACACATAGCCACCCCTGGGAGGCAAGCTTTGGTGGTCGACCCAGTCGTTGAAGGAACTCGACTGACCAAGGTTCTGATGGATGGGGGCAGCGGGCTGAATATATTGTATGCAGAGACGCTGAAGGGAATGGGCATTCCGATGTCCAGACTTAGTTCCAGCAACATGAGCTTCCATGGAGTCATTCCTGGGAAGAAGGCTGAGTCACTCGGCCAAATTGCTCTTGATGTGGTTTTCGGCGATTCAAAGCATTTCCCCAAAGAGAAGTTAACATTTGAAGTTGTGGATTTCCAGAGTGCTTATCACGCTATTTTGGCAGGCCAGCTTATGCACGATTAATGGCTCGACCATGTTATGTGTACCTCAAATTGAAGATGCCTGGTCCCAAAGGTGTGATCACCATCACTGGCAATCGGAAAAAGGCAGAAGAGTGCTTTCAGAAGGGCTCAAAGATTGCCGATGCTCAGATAACAGTGGTGGAGCTACAAGAATATCAGAAAAATGCAGATCCGAGTGATTTATTGCGGGCCAAGAAACCTGCCACGGAGTCAGTGTTTCAGTCGTCTGGTGAGACGAAGCCCGTTCACATTCACCCGATCGACCCTAGTGCTGCTCCGACTCATATTTCCACAACACTCGACTCTAAATAGGAAGAAGCACTCATCCAGTTCCTCCATGAGAACTGGGACATCTTCGCATGGAAGCCTGCTGATATGTCAGGTGTTCCCAGGGGGCTGGCTGAGCATCGTTTACGAGTCAACTCAAAAGCGAAACCTGTCAAAGAACATCTTCGACGGTCCGCCGTCCAGAAGAGAAAGGCCATTGGCGAGGAGGTGGCTCGGCTCCTGGCAGCAGAGTTTATCCGAGAGATTTACCACTCCGAGTGGCTCGCCAATGTTGTCATGGTCCCCAAGAAGGACAAGTCACTTCGCATGTGCATTGATTTCAAACATATCAATCGGGCCTGCCCGAAAGATCATTTTCCTCTCCCCCGCATCGACCAAATAGTCGACTCGACTGCGGGATGTGAGAGACTGTCTTTTTTAGACGCTTATTCCGGTTATCATCAGATCCGTCTGTATGGACCCGACGAGATCAAAATTGCTTTCATCACTCCATTCGGGTGCTTCTGCTATGTCACCATGCCATTAGGCCTCAAGAATGCCGGAGCCACGTTCATGAGGATGATTCAGAAGTGTTTACTCACTCAAATCAGTCGGAACGTGGAAGCATACATGGATGATATTGTGGTCAAATCACAGAAGGGTTCTGACCTGTTGACTGACCTCGCTGAAACATTTGCCAATCTCAGGAGGTATGATATCAAGCTTAATCCATCAAAGTGCACATTCGGAGTTCCTGGCAGAAAGTTACTCGGTTTTCTCGTTTCCGACCGAGGAATCGACGCCAACCCAGAAAAAGTTGGCACAATACTCCGAATGAAACGCCCCGTGCGTGTGCACAATGTCCAGAAGCTTACTGGATGCTTGGTCGCGTTAAGTCGATTCATCTCTCGCCTCGGTAAAAAGGCATTGCCTCTTTACTAACTGATGAAGAAGTCCGACAAGTTCGAGTGGACTCCAAAAGCTGATGCAGCGTTTGCAGAGCTAAAAGCTCTGCTCTCCACCCTGCCGGTGCTTGCTGCTCCAATCAGCAAAGAGACTTTGTTGCTTTACATTGCAGCCATAGGACAAATCGTTAGTACAGTACTTACGGTCGAGCGGGAAGAAGAAGGGAAAGCCTTCAAAGTTCAGCGCCCTGTATATTATATTTCCGAAGTGTTGACCCCATCGAAGCAAAGATACCCTCATTATCAGAAGCTTGTATATGGGATTTACATGACCACGAGAAGGTTGCTCATTATTTCTCTGATCATTCCATTACAGTCGTCAGCGACACCCCATTGTCAGAGATTCTACACAACAGAGAAGCAACTGGTCGAGTGGCCAAATGGGTGATTTAACTTCTTCCCCTTGATATCAAGTTTGAGGCAAAGAAAGCCATTAAGTCCCAAGCAGTAGCAGATTTCATCGCCGAGTGGATTGAACAACAGCAGCCGACTCAAGTTCACTTGGAGCACTGGACCATGTTCTTTGACGGTTCTAAGATGTTGAATGGTTCCGGTGCTGGGGTAGTATTGTTTTCCCCCCGAGGAGATAAGCTCAGATATGTGCTCCAGATCCACTTTGATTCCTCCAACAATGAAGCAGAATACGAGGCACTTTTGTATGGGTTGCACATGGCCATTTCACTCGGCGTCCGTCACCTTATGGTATATGGCGACTGAGATTTGGTGGTCAGTCAGGTGATGAAGGAGTGGGACGTTAGAAGCCCAGCCATGAATGGTTACTGCAATGCCGTGAGAAAGCTTGAGAAGAAATTTGAAGGGTTAGAGCTCCATCATATACCCCGACTGAAGAATCAAGCGGCTGATGATTTGGCAAAGATAGGTTCCAAGAGAGAAGCCATTTCCAGTGATGTGTTCTTGGAACATATCCATACTCCATCAGTTCAGGAAGATCCTTTTACCGAAGAAGCTCTGCAGCCTAAAAGTGTCACAGATCCAACTGAAGTTGAAGTTCCAGCAGTGGTCGACCTGATCATGGAAGCGTTGGTCATCACTCCCAATTGGACAGTGCCGTACATCGTGTATATCTTAAGGAAAGAGCTCCCAAAGGATAAAGAAGAGGCTCGACAGATCGTCCGCCGATCTAAGGCCTTTATCGTGATAAAGGGACAATTGTACAGAGAAAGCGCGACTGGAGTCGGCCAGAAGTGTATAACACCAGAAGAAGGTCGGATAATCCTTGACGATATCCACTCAGGGACCTATGGCCATCATGCGTCCTCTTGGACCATTGTGGATAAAGCAAAAAGAGCGGGATTTTATTGGCCAAGAGCAAATGAAATGGCAAAGGAGATAGTCGACAAGTGTGAAGGGTGTCAATTTTACTCCAATATGTCACACAAGCCCGCCTCAGCCTTGAAGACCATCCCACTCGTCTGGCCTTTCGTTGTATGGGGATTGGATATGGTTGGACCACTGAGAATAGGCAGAAGCGGCTTCACCCATGTGCTGGTGGCAGTCGACAAGTTCACCAAGTGGATTGAAGCTAAACCCATCAAGAATCTTGATGCCGGCACTGCTGTCAGCTTCATCAGGGAGTTGATATTCAGATATGGAGTCCCACATAGCATCATCACTAACAATGGGTCGAACTTCGATTCTGAGGAATTCAGAGCCTTTTGCACATCTCAGGTCATGCGGGTCGACTACGCTTCAGTCGCTCACCCCCAGTCGAATGGACAAGCAGAACGAGCAAATGGGTTAATTCTCAAAGGGCTGAAACCCCGACTGATGCGCGATCTCAAGCACGCTATTGGTGCATGGGTTGACGAACTTCCGTCAGTACTTTGGGGATTAAGGACCACGCCTAATCGGTCGACTGGGAGAACTCCGTTCTTCTTGGTTTACGGAGCTAAAGCAGTCTTGCCGAGTGACCTACTTCACAACACACCCCGAGTCGAACTCTACACTGAAGCTGAAGCAGAGCCAGTCCGACAGGACGCAGTCGACCTTCTAGAGGAAGAAAGAGAGATGGCCTTGATCCGGTCGACCATTTATCAGCAGGACTTGCATCGCTTCCATGCCAAAAACGTGAAGAGTCGAGCCTTCCAAGAAGGAGATTTGGTTCCCCGAGTGGATCAGCAGAAGACACACAAGATTGCTCCTACTTGGGAAGGTCCCTTCATCGTCACCAAGGTTCTCCACAATGGAGCGTACCGCCTTCACAATGTCGATCACCAGATTGACGAGCCCCGAGCTTGGAACGCAGAGCTACTCCACCCCTTTTATACTTAAGTATTCACTCGGATGAGATGTAATAGAAATACTTCTGTAGTTTATTTATCAAAGACAAGAGTGATATAATTTTCCCAGTGATTGTCGTTACTTTTGTTCTCATAAAGCAGTCCCCTAGTGGGTGGATTAGCTGCGCATCCGTTTCGCCTAAGTTTGTAAAGAAACTCCTGGCCGAGTGGTAAGCCAGCCTCCCACTCGGGGGCTTAGCTGCGAATCCGTTTCGCCTAAGTTCAACAAAATCCTACCGAGTGGTGAGCCAGCCTACCACTCGGGGGCTTAGCTGCAGTCCAAGTACTCGCCTAAGTTTAACAAAATCCTACCGAGTGGTGAGCCAGTCTCCCACTCGGGGGCTTAGCTGCAGTCCAAGTACTCGCCTAAGTTTAACAAAATCCTACCGAGTGGTGAGCCAGCCTCCCACTCTGGGGCTTAGCTGCAGCCTAGCGCTCGCCTAAGTATAAATACAATGTGCGCTCCGCAAGGAGGACGAGGTTCAGGTCGATTGCCACCTTCTCCTTCCGAGCTACCCCCCAAATACAATGTGCGCTCTGCAAGGAAGACGAGGTGCAGGTCGACTGCCACCTTCTCCTTCCGAGCTACGCCACAAATACAACATGCGCTCCGCAAGGAAGACGAGGTGCAGGTCGACTGCTACCTTCTCCTTCAGAGGTACGCCACAGAAATCCTATGGAGTAGAGAGCAAACCTCCCACTCGGGGGCTTAGCTGCAGCCTAGTGCTCGCCTAAGTTTTTGAAAATCCTACCGAGTGGAGAGCAAACCTCCCACTCGGGGGCTTAGCTGCAGCCCAGTGCTCGCCTAAGTTTTTGAAAATCCTATCGAGTGGAGAGCAAACCTCCCACTCGGGGGCTTAGCTGCAGCCCAGTGCTCGCCAAAGTTTTTGAAAATCCTACCGAATGGAGAGCAAACCTCCCACTCGAGGGCTTAGCTACAGCCTAGTGCTCGCCTAAGTATCTGAAATCCTACCGAGTGGAGAGCAAACCTCCCACTTGGGGGCTTAGCTGCAGCCCAGTGCTAGCCTAAGTATGAGATTCATTCTTCAGTCGACTGACCTCTTTGTTGGCCGCGTCGAGAGCAGCTTTCAGATTGGTATTCTCCTCTTCAAGTTTGCTGATTGAAGCCAGCTTTTCTTCTACGAGTTTGGTCTTCTCCGAAGCTGCTTTCTGCGCCTCAGCGAGGTCAAGGTCCTTCTTCTTCAGAGAATCACTCAGTTTATCTGCAAAATCATAGTGAGATCAGACTCAGGAGTGGACAAGAAATAAGGGCAGTCGTCAAGGTTCTCACCAAACATACCTTTTGCCTCTTCCTTCGCCTTCGTGAAGTTCTCCTGGACAAGCTTCAGATCAAGTTTGAGCTAGATGTGCTTGTTCTCCAACTCAGTATAATGAGCCACAAGCTTGCAAGATTTCTGCGAAAGATCAATCGACAGACGTCGAAGATAGGTCACTTCCGAGTGACTAAGAGAAAGATCGTAGTATTTCTAAGACTACAGCCGAATCAAAGTATTCAACTATAGTCTCGGGGACTACACCCAGTGGGTGCACTCAGTGTGCCCCCACTGGTTCTACCGACTTGGTTCGATCAGTCGACCGAAAGAGAAAAGGTTTTGATCCTAAAACATAACTAACTGCCAGCAGTTAACTTCAAAAAAAAGAGAGAGAGAGTTCTTAAGACCATAGTCGACTGCCAGCTGTCGACCATGGTCTCGGGGACTACACCCAGTGGTTGCACTTAGCGTGCCCCCACTGGTTCCATGATTCCATTCGACCAGATCAAGTGGAGAAAGTAAAGAGAAAAAGTTCAACGTATAAGGACTATGGTCGACTGGCAGCAGTCCACCATAGCCTCGGGGACTACACCCAGTGGGTGCACTCAGCGTGCCCCCACCCATCCAGATATTCAATCGACACACCCAGTGGGTGTACAGATACTAAGATCTTCGGAAAGAAAAGTTTTCAGATACCATATCCTAATAGAACAGGCGGTGATCAACTAACCTGGACATTGCTCTGAAGGGCCGAACTTGCATCATAAGCTGCCTGGCTAGCGTCTCGGATTGCCTTCACTTGCTCCATCATGACCCCCGCCTGGCGTATAGCTTCTTTAGCAGCGCCTGCTTGGTCCTCCGAGACGTGGTGGGTGGAAAAAAGAGAAGGCGGATCTGCACTCGACGATGGAGGGCGAGCACTCGTCAGTGGCACAGCAAAGGACACAGTAGTCCGAGTGGCGTTGCCCTCCTCCAGAACCAGCACATCAGGTGCCGATACGACCTGAGCAGTCTGGCCAGCACACGCCTTCCTATTCCTCCTCTGCCTTAGTGGCTCCTCATCGTCATCATCAGGGAGATCAATGATGATATTAGGTGGAGCTGCGGAAAAGATTCAAAAGTTAAAGATGAAGATCCTATCGACCGAAAGCAAAACTACAGAGATCATACCAGGGTTGGAAGTGGCAGCATCCTCCATTTCTTGATCTTCATGTCTGATCGAGGTCTCAGAAGTAGCAGCACTGCGGTTTCAGAAATCAGTCGGTCAGCGAACAAATCGACCAAGAGTGAATCCATGTGAAACAAGAAAACACAAGTTATGCCATTACCCGGAAATAGTGGGAACCACCATCCTCATCTTCGGCAGGGCCTTCGTCGGCTTTGATGACGCCGCTCGGGGTTGCTTCGGTGCTTTCTCAGTCGGTACCGGAGAGGTCGTCCGAGGGCGTTTGGTCGACTTCACAGCAGGCACGACCCCCTTGCCGTGCTGGACTGCAGGGTCTTGGACAAGCTTGGATCGTCTTTCAGAACGGGGAGGCTGGACTTCCTCCTCCTCTTCCTCCTCCTCTTCCTCGTCAGAGCGAGCGTCTTCTTCACCCTCCTCGCCATCCGATTCCCACTCCTCCTAACTTTCGCCTCCGCTTCCTTCCTCCTCTTCGGTCTGTACTTGTGCCCCGTTGGGCATCGACTACAACTCAGTAGTGATCTGGAAGACAACAAAACAAGACAAAAGTCAATCGACCGATTTGCAGCAAAACAGAATGAATGAAACAGGATCGCAGTCGGTGATAAGTGGTCAGACCTTGTCTGGTTCGTAAGACTGGTCGAGTGGTGGGATCCTCCTAGCTCCACGGGGGTTGTCTTTATTCCCTGTGATGGCAGTCATCCACCTCTCCAGTGTGGCATCATCGACTTCCTCTGGGTGGACCCGAGTGGTGTCTTCAGTACCAGAGTACAACCACATCGGGTGGCCTCGGTATTGGAGTGGCTGAATGCGCCGTCGAAGAAAAACCTCCAGAAGATCCATGCCAGTAACACTATCGCGAATAAGCTGGACTACACGCTCCATCAACATCCTAACTTGAGCCTTCTCCTCTGGAAACACCTTCAAAGAGGACGGCTTGTTCACTCGACCCATGGAGAAAGGAGGGAGTCCAGTCGACTGCCCTGGCGTCAGCTGGTCTTGGCAGTAGAACCAGGTCGACTGCCACCCTCTAACTAACTCGGGAAGGGTCATGGCTGGAAAGGCACTCTTACTCCTCATCTGAACCCCAAGACCCCCACACATCTGGATTACTTGGGTTCTCTCGTCATTCGGACTAGCCTTTTTTGCCGTCTGAGAGCGACAGGTGAAAATGTGTTTGAAGACGCCCCAGTGCGGCCGACAACCCAAGAAGTTTTCGCACAAAGACACGAAAGCGGCGAGATAGGCAATGGAGTTGGGTGTGAAGTGATGGAGTTGTTCCCCAAAGAAGTTCAGAAACCCCCGAAAGAAGAGATTCGGCGGTAGAGAAAACCCGCGATCAACATGGGTGGCTAAGAGGACACACTCACCCTCCTGAGGCTGCGGTTGGCACTCCGTCCCCGGAAGCCTTGCTGACCCGTGGGGGATCAGTCCTTCATTGGCCAGGTCGTCGAGGTCCTTCTGGGTGATGGTCGAGCGGATCCAGTCTCCCTGGATCCAGCCTTGCGGCAGGCTAGACCGCGACGAGGATCCGCCCCGACTGGTCGCTCTCCCCTTCGCCTTCGCAGTCACCTTCTTCGCTCACTCCAAAGCCGCCGTCTTCTCCTTCACCATTGTCGCCGGCGAAGCAGGCACAGAGCAGCAGCGCTGAGCTGGTGGCGAGCTTAGCAGATGAATCTGAGGAAGAGGCAGGAGAAAATGAGGATGCACTGTTCAAAAAAACCCCGTCCGGCGCCTTATATGAAGTCGCTTCCGAGTGGCTGACTGGTAGGCCCGGGCGATCCTGTCAAATCCCGCAACAGTCGCGCGCGCTATACGTGGCGAAAAAGGTGGCGCGGAGATCGAGGCATCTTTGCCTTATCCCATCCGAGTACCGCGGCCTTCTCCGCTTCGCGCGCTTCCCAAAATTCGGATCCCGCTAAATCCGCTAACAGCAGAGCAACTTGTCAGACGGCAGATTTCCTCCGATCCGTCGATCGGAAATCTCCAAGTTCATAAAGTTCACTCGACAGATGTAAAGAATGGATCAAGGTGACTGAAAGAGAAGTTGACACCATCACTAAAAGGTCATTGATCCAAAGTAAGACACACTCGCAACACGAAAAACAGGTCGGAAAAATTCTCAACTCCTTCGTCACTCAAAACCTCGATCCATTCGGGGGCTAATGATGAAGTCATGTACCTAGGGTAGGATCATGAACCTGTCCAAAGTACCCTCCCCAAGGACATCTTTAGAAGAAACTGCCTTCCAGTCGACCTGGAAGGATTCCACTCGACAAACTCGAAGACACTCGACCATGAAGACTCACTCGAACACCAGGAGGTCTAAGATCATTCTGCACCCAAACGGTCTGTTATTAAGTAGTCTTTATGGCCATGATAGCACTTTATGTAAGGCGTTACCAGTAATGACAGGCCTTTATGTACATTGAAACCTCTGCTACGTGGGCTGGCTGGGGTCCTGGCGCACTCTATATAAGCCACCCCCTCCACAGGCAGAAGGGTTCGCACCCCTGTAACTCATACGCATATAATCTAGTCGACCGCCTCCGGGCTCCGAGACGTAGGGCTATTACTTCCTCCAAGAAGGGCCTGAACTCGTAAATCCCTTGCGTATACAACTACTCCATAGCTAGGATCTTGCCTCTCCATACCTACCCCTATTCTATTGTCAGTCCTAGTACAACGACAGGCCTCACCGTCCCACCGTACTCCCATCGCTGGCCTAGCTATCCCTCTACTCACCCTCAGTCCCACACATGCTGTTATTCTTCGGCGACGGCAGACGAACCAGTAAACCCTCGTACTCCTCTGCATGGCAAATAACTACGGAGTATTCCCTGGCTTTGTGTCATTCCCTTCCTAAGCCTCTCCGTCGTCCATTGCCCTGGTGCTCTCGGCGTGGCCTGGTCAACGTGGTCAATGAACGACATCCATCGGAAGTGGACTGTACGTGGAGAGGCTGACAGCTGGGTCCACGGCCGCACGCAAGGAAATGCCTCCTTATTACGCAAAAAATAATGATTCCTCCACCTGACATCTGGGACCCACCGAAAGGGCCTCTGTATTTCGTGACAAAAACGTTACCGCCGCTGACAGCTCGGACCCACCAGCTATATCTTCGCACGCAAGGAAGTGGCTCCTTATTACGCCCAAAAAAAGAATAATCCCCCTGCTAGCTGGGACCCAGTATAGTGGGCCTACTAAGTTGACAAGGATGAAGGGCTTTGTCAACTTAGTCAATATGCATGATTCTAGCTCGACTAACCGTACGATGTCCATCCAACGGCCGTAGTGCTTCTTCAACCTCTGGTCTTCTTGCTCCAACCGCCCAAAGCAGTGCCGGTCGTGCCGCCTGCTCCTGCCTCCCGTGGCCGGCTGTGCTGCTGCGGAGGCCTCACTGCCCCCATACTACTCCCACCACTGGCCAGGCCATCCCTCCACTCCACTCACCCACACCCCCTGTTATTCTGCGGCGATGGCAGCGCAGCCGAACCAGTGAACCCTCGTACTCCTCTCCGCGTGGGCATCCACTGCCGCGTCTTCCCTGGCTTCGCGTCCTCCCCTTCCTAGGCCTCGACGTCGTCCACCGCCATGGTGCTCTCAGCGCGGCGTGGTCAATGTGGTCAACGAACGAATTCCATCGGAAGAATACTGTACGTGGAGAGGCTAACAGCTGGGTCCACGGCAGCCGCAACGAAGTGCCTCCTTATTATGCGGAAAATAATTATTCCTCCACCTAACAGCAGGGACCCATCGGATGGGCCACCAGTATTTCACGAAAAAATGTTTTCCCCTGACTGCTGGGACCCACCCGACAGGCCACCGTATTTCGCGAAAAAAACGTTCCCCTGCTGTCAGCTCGGACCCACCGGAAGTGCCTCCTTATTACGCACAAAAAATGAATACCCCCCCAGCTAGCTGGGACCCACCTTGGTGGGAGGCTGACTTGTGGGCCTACTAAGTTGACGGGGATGGAGGGCTTTGTCAACTTAGTCAATATAAACGATTCTAGCTCTAGTGATCGTACGATGTCCATCCAACGGCTGTAGTGCTTCTTCAACCTCTGGTCTTCTTGCTCCAGCCGCCCAAAGCAGCGCCGGTCGTGCCGCATGCTCCTGCCTCCCGTGGCCGAATGTGCTGCCGCGGAGGCCTCACCGCCCCCTACTATTCCCACCGCTGGCCAGGCCTTGCGGCGACGGCAGCCTCACACCGCAGCCTAACCAGTGAACCCTCGTACTCCTCTCGGCGCGGGCTTCCACTGCTGCGTCTTCCCCGGCTCCCCGTCGTCCCCTTCCTAGGCCTCGCCGTCGTCCACCGCCCTGGTGCTCTCGGCATGGCGTGGTCAACATGGTCAAGGAACGATTTCCATCGGACGTGGACTGTATGTGGAGAGGCTGACAGCTGGGTCCACGGCCGCAGCAAGGAAGTGCCTCCTTATTACGCGGAAAATGATTATTCCTCCACCTGATAGCGGGGACCCACCGGACGGGTCACCATATTTCGTGAAAAACTGTTTCCCCCCTGACTGCTGGGACCCACCAGATACACCTTCGCACGCAGGGAAGTGCGTCCGGGCAAAAAAAAACGATTCGCCCCTCTGACTGCTGGTACCCACCAGCTACATTTTCGCATGCAAGGAAGTGCCTGACAGTCGGGACCCACCTAGTTGAAGCATACGTAGCGTTGTCATTCTGGTCACGAACGTGTACGTACATACTAGTCATTGTAGAGGCGCGCACGTGTCGTAGTAGAGGCACGCACGTAGCATGTACACGTACGTACAGCGGCCAGGGTGCAAGAAAGAAAATACGGCCACGTATGTGTACATACGGGCAGGGTCTCGAACGCCTACTCTCGCATACGTACATGGCTGGGTCGGAACAGAGAAACAGCTGGGTCAGAACGGAATGCATGGTCGTGTTCATCGGGAGGGCTTGGACGGAACAGGCGATGGAAACGAGGCCTGGCGTACTGCAGAACGGAGAAAACAGACCTCCTACGTTCGGAACGGGGTCCTGTTGATCGGGAGGGGTGTGGCGTACCGCAAAACGGACGAAACGACCTCCTACGGTCGAAACGGGGGTCCTGTTGATCGGGAGGGGTGTGGCGTACCGCAAAACGGACGAAACGGACCTCCTACGGTCGAAACGGGGGTCCTGTTGATCGGGAGGGGTGTGGCGTACCGCAAAACAGAGAAAACGGACCTCCTACAGTCGAAACGGGGGTCCTGTTGATCGGGAGGGGTGTGGCGTACCGCAAAACAGATGAAACGGACCTCCTACGGTCGAAACGGGGGTCCTGTTCATCGGGAGGGGTCTGGCGTACCACAAAATGGGACTCCACGGGATAATGTTCATCTCCACCATCGACCTCCTCCAGCCTCCACGGGCTACCATCGACCTCGTCCAGCCTCCACGGGCTCCTGTTCATCTAGCCTCCACCGCGCGCTACTCCACCGGCTATTGTTCAACCACCCCTCCACGGGCACCCCTCCACCGTCTACTGTTCAACCAACCCTCCACACCACGGGGTCCTATTCAACCACCCCTCCACGGCCACCCCTCCACCGTCTACTGTTCATCCAGCCCTCCACACCACGGGTTCCTGTTCATCCAAAGGCAACGCCACCGCTCACGGTTCATCCAAACACCCCCGCAACACTCAGTGTTCATCCAATCGATCGGCTTCAGTTAGTAACAGTAGCGAAGGAATCCCTCCATCTGGTTCAGTTAACAGCCATCAATCGATCGCTCGGGTTCAATAACGCGTAGCCTGCAGTGCAATCGCTCGGGTTCAGTTAGAGCCCAACGCCTCGCTCGGGTTCAATTAGAGCCAACGCCTCGCACACACGCGCGTACATACGAGAGAAACTCGCATCGCTCGGCCCCCAACCTCCCACCGTAACCGGCAACTCCTCGAAATTTTCCTCCCCCTCGCCTCTACCACGGTTTTTTCCATCATTGACGGCCCAAAGAATGTCATGCAGCTGCGTCTCCGGCCCGCCCAGGGATGAAAAGCCCATTTTCTGTCATGATTTTTTGTCATAGAATTAGGAGCCCACCACATCTATGATGATATCGGGTTTTGTCACAATTATCGTCATAGAAGTGTCATATGTATGACAGGAAAAAAATTCGTTCGGCCCAAAATGTCATGGATGTGTCTTTTTTTTGTAGTGACAATGCTGGTCAAGTTTGTTTATATTCTGATGGTTGTTGAATTTTGGTAAATGGAGATGTGATTTTTTTATGTAGATAGGTACTAGCCATAGAATACTTTACTCATCGATGACACGTAGCTTTAGAGAACTTCTAAATTTTCCAATCCAGGTTTTCTGTGTTCCATTCAGGAAGAGCTCACAGCCTGCACTAGGGTATAAAATTATCTACTGCTTACGTTTGTGCCTCGGCATATGCTTGTGATGCATCGTGCTACCAGAGGCCAGCTTTATCCAATATCATAGCAATGCTACAACTTCCAGTTGCTTGCTCTACTTTTTTCTCACCTGATTTCTCATATATAGGTATTAATTTCCTTTCATGGAAGGCCTTCATTACATTTCAGGATCCGGTGAGAATTAATTTGGATAATACTCCAGGGGTAGAATATGGAAACATCTTTGACTGAATGAAAACACTTAATGACATAATGTATGTCATTTTTCAGAATGGTTTGTTTGCTTTGACAACTATTTACATAGTGGTTTCTTTTGGTTTCACCATATTTGTATGTACATATTTTTGCAGGTTGTGTATTGCATATGAGCTATTATTGAAACCTCAATGTCTATGGTATGGTGGCAGCGAGATGTTTAACATGAGGTGTTGCAGCTAGGTACCTACTTCACTTATTATCTTAGTTCAAAAAAGTGCTAGGCGTTAATTGTGTGTTTTGCCACCGCCTTGCGCTTTTCTGACCAAAGTGCATGCTTATGCGCAATTATGCGCATATTAAGCACGGTTATGCGCTATGCGTTTTGCCATCGCCTAGAGCCTGGCCACACTTAAGCGCTCGCTTAGGCGTGCCCTTTTTAACTATGCTTGTTATTCTATCCATTCTGCAGCTACTACTTTTGATATTAAAGGATGTTTAGAATCAGAACAAAAGTAAGAGAGAGTTTAGTTGTACATGTAAATTGGTCATTCAACGTGAATTTCTGCCAAATGAGGCTTAAACCTGAACAATAGTTGTTGTAGAACCTTTGAGCTAGTCCATTTCAGGCTTAAACCTTAACAAGAAAGCACTGGTTGCTTTGTGTTTTTTATTTTCTTAGTGGACGTGTGAACATTTGAGCTGGTCCATTTCAGGGCATATTTATGTACATGAAATTCCTCAAAGTGAAAGTTGCCGAGGGTTTGATCATCTTTCTGTATACTCATATGGTGGCTCTCCTACTTGATTACCAAGTAAATATTTGGAGGGTTACAATGATCCAACCTTTAAAACACTACACGAGCATGGCTCTAAATCATCAGTTAACTACAAGAAATATTTGTTGCAAGTGTTGTTGATGACATAGATTACAGGAACATGGCTGATGTCCTATATGCAACATTGAAATTTGAACTGTGCTGTTATTAGTCCAACCGGTTACCCAAGAGGTTGATCCAAGTTAACTTTATGTTCTATGTGACTGTATGTTTGAAAGTGTTGGCATAATCGAAGTAAAAACTTATATAATATATTTTGTTTGTGCCAAGACATTGTGTCACCTTCATGCTCAACCTATCCAACTAACTACGTACTGCACCACGATTGCTTGTCGGGGATATAGATATATGCCTAACATCAGGTTATTACCACACTACATGACTTTCTAGGATAAGTGCGTCATTGCATCTAAAGGTATATGATCAGTTTCTCAACTCATGTATTTTTTAATCCTCAATATATCGTTGCTTGCCTGACTAGTCCTACATTTGTGAGGTCGTGGAGGAAGTTTAGTTATTGCATGCGGCGTATAACTTGATTTGCCTACATATGATTTTGCCAGTTCGACGGAAACTTAGAATAAAGAATGGAACTCTCATTTTTATTGTTTTGCTCTTCCCAGATTTTAGGCTGGGTTTATTAACATCTATGCCACATACTAAATTTGGATCTCAGTGTAAGATTAAATAGGGATGAATCATTGCGCCATATTGAAAAATTACCACAATAGAGAAGAAAGGAAATTATTAAAGAAGGGATATCATTGATTAGGTTGTTGTGGTCTTTCTTCGTAAACAATGATATTCTAACTTGCTGGTTTAATTTAGGTGTGTGGGTTATAGGAGATACAGGGAGAGATATTTCAGTTGCAATTGAGTTTTATCTCAAAGTGAAACATGGTAGACATGCAGAGCACGCCTAGTGTTTTTCTCTACAGTTATCGGTTGCCATGGTGTCACTTTTGAACTTGCAAAATGAACTGTAAAATGTTTTAATACCTTGGCACATTTAGTTCTCTTTACCTACTCTGGCTACTTCATCTCTGTTTATTTAGCAGGTTCTGCGATCTCCTGGGTTACTGCATCTTGATCTTCTGCTTTGCTATAACTCTATTCTGCTGCTTGAGGTTTGCTTCCTTTTTTTCTAGCTACATGCATGTTTTCCTTTTGCTCACAAAATAGTTTAGTTATATTGAGTAGTAGCATATCTATGTTATTAGATACACACTAGGAACGTGCTTCTTTAGTGTGGCCTTCTTTTCTTTGTGAGAAGTGTGCCTTCTCTATTGTGACAATTACTTATTTGCTGTTGCATTAAACTAAACTATAAAATGGTTTAATGCCTCCGATCATAGCCTAATTTGTCCATAAAAGGAACAATTGTGTTTTTTTCTGCTACCAAGTTGTGCATCAACAGTCGAACTCATTCTTCCAGTAGGCTGGAACTGTCCCATTTGTTTATGCTTCCAAGTTGTGCATCAGTGGTCGAGCTCATTCTTCCATTAGGTTGGAACTGTCTTCACTACAAAAAATACACTTCCGTGATTATATGTGTTTTTCACAGTAGGTCGCATTTTCTGTCATGCATGTACATCCATGACGATTTTATGACAGAATCAAGATAGTCATACCTGTGCTGTCGTAGAAGTGTTCCACGACATTACCAAAATTATCATCACAGAAGTGTCCACTTCCATGACGATAAATCGTGCATCACAGAAGTGCTTTCATCAAGGGTGACTAACACGTGGCATCCACCGTAACAGAACGCCGTTAAGCTATCGGGTCCGGTTTTGGATCCGATAACCCGTTAACAGCCCCGACCAATGGGGATTTTCCACGTGTAAAATCATCATTGGCTGGAGGAAACACGTGTCGGCTCACCGTTGGGACAGATGTCATCCACTCATTGGACCCAAGGCGCTTATGATATGTCGACACGTGACACGGCCCAACACAGGCCCATTCCTGTGAAAAGGCCGGCCCGTTCGACTTGGTTAAACGGTGGTGGGCCGGACCACGAAAAGCCTGTTAACAGCATGTCCGCATATAGCCCATTTACAACCCGCTAACCCAGGGCCCATTACGCCCTATCCGAATTAGGCCCAGTAGCGTCATCTTGGCCGTGCAATATGATTCCAGCCCATTTTAACTTCTGGCCCATGTGTCACCCATGACTTCTTTCGGCCCATATGAGGCCCTTTGTAGCTCTTGGCCCATTAACGGCCCGTGGTGACACTGGCCCGTAATGAACAGTGTATCACTTTATACCCATTAACGGCCCATTATTCCACTGGGCCGTTTCCAGCCCAAGTTATCTTTCAGCCTTCTCAGGGCCCATTTATTCTTGGGCTCATTTGCAGCATTCGGTTACTTACGGCCTGTTACTGTCATTTTCTGCTTGTGGGCCAAATTCAGCCTGTCGTTACAGTCGACCCGTTTGTGGACCGTTAATACGTTGGGCCATTTTCATGTCAAAAAACCCGTTGGGCTGTTTTCATACAGTTATCAAATATGTCCCATTAACAGCCCGTTATGGTCCATGAATAGTACGGCCCATGATTGGCGAAATGAAGATACGCCCCGTAGAAGGCCCATGGATCCTATGGCCCATAGAAGGCCCATGGACCCTACGTCCCGTAGAAGGCCCATGGATCCTACGGCCCATACAGAAGGTCAATGGATCCTACGACCGTAGAAGGCCCATGGATCATACGGCTCGCAGGAGGCCCATGGTTACAACAGTCCGTGTGCTACCATGATTATGTTGGCCTAGTTACCAAAATAGGCTATTGTGGCCACTAGAAAACACAGAAAAAGAACTGCAGTGACTACAAGCAAACAACTAAACAAGACAATGAGGAAATAAATAAGCAAGCAATTAATGCTAGCCTATTACCGCTATTACACATATTACATCCACTGGGCATCAAAGTTCGCCACCAGTGCAAATATAGGGAACAAAGCAACATATTACATACACTGGCCGTCAAAATTGGCCACCAGTGCAAATAAATGCGGCAGCAAAATAAGAGCATAACTAAAACAACTTCAGAAGAGCTCAAGAAACGTTATCCTGGGTATCCACCATGCTGGCAATAAGCTTAGCAAGCTTATTAGCTTTGTCCTGTTTGGTGCTAAAATCCTCCAAGGCTTGTTGTTGCACCAGAAAGTATGCATCTGAATGCTCCAAGGACTTCCGCAGTCCTTCCGCTTGTCGCAGCACAACTGATCGATGTCTTTCAGCTTGTAGTTGAGACTCAAGAAACTGAATTGATTCAGACAGTGAGTTTGAATAGCTTGTGCAAGCGGTAGTGGCCAGTAACTCGAACACTAAACCAAGACAGGACTTTGGGGTTGTCTCACTATCTTCAAGATAGTCTTCCTTACCTGTTTTATCAGCTTTGTTGGAGACCAACAAGGATGTGTCACTATCCTGAACCTTATCTGCATTACTTCCTTTACCATTGATTAATAAGGCACTCTTCCCCAATATTATGTCAGCATTCTAAAAGAAGAAACAAGCAGACATATAACAGGTTTAGCAGGTACTAGTATATGAAAATCATTTCGGTGAACCAGTTCATTAGTAAGGTGGACAGGATTAAACTACCAATTCTTCTATTGCCAAGTACTAATACATAATAAAAGCATCAAACAAACATATATCTATGTCCTATGGTCACTGCATTGTCTTACCAAATCAAAATAGAGACACGGTTCAAATCATATCAGTTCAAGAATACAAAGCGTGGGAAACTACACAGCACAACAAGATTTCAAATGGGTACCACGGGTCTACATGTACAACAACACTATTGTCTCTGTTGTGATGCTAGTAATATGCATGATATGAGAAGTCAACTGTATACACAATTGAAATTGAAATCAACAGAGCTATTGATAAGAGCGAACCTGTTAAACAAACATGCGTGAACATACCTGCTGTGCCATTGGAGTTTCGATTTGATCCTTCAATTTAAAAATAAGTTTGTATGAGTAAATACAGTGATACAAGAGCAAAGCAGTATGCACGATAGCAATCATAGTTAAAAATGGCGCGCCTAGGCTCTAGGCATTGGCAAAACACAATGCGCATAACTATGCTTAATATGTGCATAACTGCGCATAAGCATGCACTTTGGTCAGTAAAGCGCAAGGCAGTGGCAAAATGCACAATTAACGCCTAGCGCTTTTTTGAACTATGATAGCAACGGAATCTTAAATAAGAACAATTCTTCTTCAGGTTTAGGAACTTGTTCTACATGAACAGAGTATAGTAAGACGCAAGAATATAGTACTTAAAATAGAAAATGAGCTCATAGACCTTACCACATTCTTGGTTCGGGACCAGTACAGAACAAGGCATTCCCAGTCATCGTCCAGCAAATGTGTCCTAGGAGAACGTAAGGGAATTTGATGAGTTTCTTTGCCGGTGAAGTACGTTTTCTTCAGGTAATTCCGATACTGCCACTAAGCATTCTTGAAGATAGCAGAGGTATTAGCACAGGTTACCTCATCCTGAGTTTCCAAATCGGTCCTTCTCTATAGGGAAAATGGAAAATTTGCTGTATTATAACCATCATGGTGGTAGGATGTGTGGGACAAAGCAAAGTAATTTCCATGAATAACATTACTTACACATAACTCCTGGACAAACACCTGCAACTGGCATTTTCCTTCATCTTCAGTATAATATTTCCAAGATGGGAAGATACGCACATACGATTTCACAACATAAAATGCGATAGCTGCTAAACTACGACTAGCTGGTTGTGCTTCCTCCACGGGAATAGGCTTACTAACTGGTGGAGTTGGGGTTCACCGTGGTAGTACTGGCCCTTTGGGCACTAGAGCTGCCTTACTAACTACTCTTGTTTGGGAGCTCTGTGGTGGAGATGGTGCTGTGTCAACAGGAACTGGGTTACTATCTGCTGGGGTTGGGGTTAGATTGGGTGAAGCTGGTTCTCTGTCCATTGCAGTAGGGGTACAATCTGCGAGAGTTTGGGTTATGTGTGGTAGGGCTGGTTCTTGTGCATGTACAACCGGGGTGCTATCTCCACCAAGAGGTAGCACTGTTTTATTTGAAGACCGTGTTTTTAGTCCGCTGGATACTGGCATCACCCACTCCAATTCAAATGGCCGATAAACAGGAAACATAGTTGAATGTACAGACATTGTATGAGAGACAGATGCAATATATAGTGTGGAAAAAGGGCATGAAATAGTTGACATGTATATTGTTTAACTAAAACGGATAGCATGACATAATTTCACATATATGATGTCTATCTAAACTGGATAGCATAGCATAACATAATTCAAAAATATGATGAATAACTAAACAGGATCGCATGACATAATTCACCTACATGGTATCTAAGTAATCAGGATCGCATCATTTAATTCACATATGTGATTTATATGCTAAACAGAGGGCATTCGATATGATGTCTGAACAAAGAATATGGTGTTGAATATTGTGTATATGATATCTAAACTATGTAATGCAAGACACCATATGCATGATATGAGCAGTATAACCATGCCAAGTTTGAGCATACACCTCGGTGGGGGAATAGGACTGGTCATCTGTCTCTGAATCCATCTCTGAGGAGCTATCGGGACCCAACAAGAGATCTGCTTCGACAGGTAGCACTGTCTGCTCTGAAGGCCTTGTTTTCACTCCAGATTTTTCCATCTCCCACCCAAATGGATGATTCACAGGAAGAGTAGTTTAATGTACAAACATTGTCGACAAATGGAAATGTAATGAAGAAAAGGATGGGCAAGATATCATTCAAATATATGATGCCTGGTTAAACAGGATGGCATTGCACATTTCACATATATTATGGCTGGCTAAAAGACATGAGACTGCGTAATTCCCATGTATGATATAGAAACTAAACAGGTGGCATTACAGAACATGTGTAAACTAAGCAAATGGCATATATGATGTCAAAAGTAGGCACTGCAAGGAAACATATGCATGATATGACTAACATCATCATGCCAAGGTAGAGCAAACACCTTGGGGGGTAAATAGGAGTGGTCAGCGGCATCTGAATCCGCCTCAGAACAGATATCTTCCTCTGGATTACAATCTGGAGAGGGGTGGGGAGGGTTTGCCATTGAACCCACCATGGAGCGATGTCTGCATGACATTGTATTGCCGTGCAAAACTCTTCTCTTTTTCTCTACATGTTCAGCATGACTGTGTACAATATCTGACATGCATACGAAAAAAATATGGTGAGATTATGTAAGGAGAGCATGCAGAAATTTAGAGTGATGGTAACAACTAGTGGATGGATCCAAAAATAATGATAGCAGGCTCATGATTGCTTTAAATTAATAAAAAGACAGATGATGATTGCTTTACTATTTGTTTCCCACCCAAGATGAACAACATAGGCATACCCTAGGTGAACCAGATAATAGACAGACATACTATTCATTGCTGCCTCGATATGTGCCCCACAACTAATTTAGAACGCAAGTTTGAACATTAATTTGGACCTAACTTGGAGTCCAAGAGGTGAATACGAAGATAAAGTAGCAGGTAATTTTAAGCAATGCATAACATAAGCAGAAACAAAAGAGTGCGACCTCTCTTGCGGACACGTGTACTCCTCAGATTCATCTGTTGAATCGGTGATGGTGATGCCGTTGCAGTGGGTGCCGGTGGCAGGGAAGGAGATCTGAGGCGGCGAAAGACGGTCAGGAGTCGTGATGCCTGGTTTGGTGGATGCTTCTATCGATGGAGCAGCTCAGGTGATGTGGATGACGTCGCGGTAGGAGCAGGACAAACCACACAAAGTTCCCTTCAACACGTACCTGTAGCTGAAGTAATTCTGTAAGGGCTCATTTGGCTTGCATGATTCGTAAAATGCAGGGATAGGAAAAACACTAGAATAAGATAGGAATGCACATGGTAAACAGAGCATTTGTAAACACAGGATTTCTGTCAACTTGGGTGTTTGGTTTACAGGAATTGGAAGAGCCGAGGAATGCAAAGAAACATGGCCAAAATAAAGTGAAACCATATGAAAGCGTGTGCAGTTAGAATCTTATTCTGGCACTAATGCACTTGGTCTTGTTTTCATGCATAGGATTTTGAAAAGTAGATCCAGGTGGATGTTTTGCTTCATTCCTTTCAACAAAATGCATGAATAATTGAATAGTAGAGTGCCATTGGAAAATTCCCTATTGCTATGTTTTTCTGTTGAACCAAAATAGCCCTAATGGATCGACGTGAATGTATAGTAATAAGTGATGCAACAAGTGTACAACCTTTTTGTCATAGTTGTATCGACCTCAGCATCATTGGGTTGGTCGCTGAAGTAGTTGAGGCAGAGGTGGATGTTGGAGGTGTGGAGGAAGATCTGAGGAATCTGTAGACGGCGTCTAGGGAACTGCTCTGTTGTGATGGATCGTTCTGTCATTGGAGCAGCTCCGGTGAGCCGTAAGATGTCAAGGCTGAAGCAGCACAAGATAGACATCGTCAATCTCAAGTGGGATTCTAATAGCATCTCCTATAGATGATGTAAAATAGATGTAAAATTTACATCACCAAACACCACTTGACTACAACAGATGAGGTAAAAATTGTTGACTCTGAACTTAACTGTCGAAACAGAAATTTACTATGGAATCTAAATGCTACTGTCGAAACTGAATGCAATGGTAGCAGAGAGGCACTTGACATGTAGTTTAGGGAGGGCCTGCAGTTCATATTCAACATGCACCCCCCTGAGCCGCCAGGCACCACCGGCCGAACCGCGGGCCCCAGCGCTGCCTCGCCCGCCCCGAAAGAACTCCCAACCGCTGCCCCGGCCAGCCCTCTAGGCCCCCACCCCCACCCTGAACCCTAAGATAGATAGTGGGGTACCTCTCCGGCGAGCCCCCGTCCCCGCTGCGGGTCATTCTTCCTTAACTCTGGTGAGCCCCCCCTAACCCTGAAAATCAACTGACCCAAAATTGATTAAGTCGACTGAAGTGTGGCTAAATCGGAGCAGAGCAGCAGCACGAGCGAGGGGGAGAGCAGCAGCAGCAGCTGGGCGAGCGCGATCGAGTGAGAGCCGGAGCAGCAGCAGCGTGAGCGAGCGAGCGAGAGCCGGAGCAGCAGTAGCAGATCCGGCTGGTATGGACGCCGCCGCCGAAGGGGCCTCACACTGGGGGAGAGCCGCCGTGGAGATGTCTCCCGCGGCGCCGGCTTCAAGGTAGTCGCTCCATGGGGTGCGGGATGGAGCACCATCGGCACCGAGAGGTCGAGTTAAGGAGAAGGTGCGATGTGATGAGTGTACAACCTCTTTGGTGGAGCCGAGTAGGCCTCGGCTTCGTCCGAGGAGTCGGTGAGGATGCTGCGGTTCCGGTGGAGCAGGTTAAGGCGGCGCTGTGGGGATGGAGCAGCCGTGATAGACGAGGCGATCATCGGAGCAGCTCCTTGGAGGTGGAGGACGGGGCGGCTGAACCGGCGGGACGACGAGATGGACGACGGATCCTTATCCGGGGAGGTGGACGAGGGACGTCGAGCTGTTGTGGTGGACGACGTCGTCGGGGAAGAGGCTCCATCTGGGCAGCGGTGAGGTGGCGGACGGAGGAGGGTGGTGTTTCGCGGCTGGAGCGGAGAGGTTATGGCGGCCTGGGATTTTGAATGGCGAAAATGGGGCGATGTGTCACACCCAGATTTTCATGCCACAACACTTAAGCTATTGAATCATGATAAAATGTGGTTTGACAAAAACTTTTGAGTGTTTTGGACCTTGCCTTGATTGGATTTTGTCTGTTGTTTGCAAGTGCTCTAAAAATCAAATAAATCCTCCAACTGTTATACTCCTTCTCCTTGATCCAAAACCTTTTCCCAATGATCATGCCATGTGTATAGTACAATATAGTATTTTCTTACAAAAATAATTTGGCCAAAATAGTATTTTCAAAAATTAGTTTTCCAAAAACCCCTGAATTGAGGTTTGCACTGCAAGTACTTAATTAAGGGAAGTAAAAAAAATTCCAAAAATATATTTGACTCCTATTAGATATAGTATACCCATAAACCACGAAAATATAATTTTAAAAGTTATTTTCCTATTTTATTTAAAAGCTTTTTCTTAAGGCCAGAAATGGTCTTTAATAGGGAAAAATTATTTTATTGTTTTAGAAATATTTGACAAAAATCAGGGAAACTCAGTGGGCATATATTGTCCATATATAAGAGTTTCAACACATGGTCATGTTCAAAATATTGGTCAAATCCCTCAAAAACCCTTTCTGGATATTTCAGGCTTTTGAAATATTTACAAAGGAAATATTCTCCAAAAATCCCAAGAAAATTCTAACATGTCACATATGACATTTTTGATGATCTTGCCAAGTACCATGTTATGGAGAACAGTATAACCCCATGAAACCCTCTCAAAACCACTTCTGTCCTTTTTCAAGTTTGAACAGCTTTGCACCGTCAAACATGTCCAAATGCTCTCAAACTTGGTGCACATTCTCAAATGGTGTAATAATGCATCTAGACCAAATGGCACAAGTTGGAGAGAATTTTATCTTGATCAAAGTACCCCAAAACCCTCTCTGACCAGAATCAAATTTGAACAAGTTTGTACTGCCAACTGTTTCTCCTTGACCCCAAATTTTGTGAGCATGTTCACATGACCAAATGAGGCCACTACACCAAGTGGTGCATCAAGGAGAATTGATTTGCATGACTAAATCTTGGTAAAGCCATTTCTGCTAATTTCTAGGGTTTACCAAAGTCACATTGGCAACTTTTCCCAAATGAGCTCAAATTTGGTGGCACACCCTATTTCTAAGTGTCATTCCATCCTGTTAAGTATCATAGCAAATGGAGTTCATTTGCTTGCCCAAACCACCATCAAACACCTTCTGGCAGAAACTTAAAATGCATGCTTTGGCCATTTGCACTAATCTCCATTAGCTGAACTTCTTCCCACAACCTCTCCTAGTCCCCCTCTACCTGTGGTGTGCTTTCCTGCCCGAGAGGCAATGATGAAGGGGGGCATGGATCCACTTTCCTTCTTTGGACAACACCATTTCTCTCTCTCTCAACCTCCCTCCTCACTCCAGTGGATCCCCAGGGCATCCAATGCCATATCCACATTGTTTACTCACCCTTGCAGGTACCAGACAAGAGTGGGCACGCTAGTGCGCGTGGACAAGCCGCGCATGCCGGCCAAAGACGCGATCTGGAGCGCGAGGCAGAGCAGGCAACCGTTGACGCCGCGTCCCTCGACCTCCTCGAGCCTCCCCCTCGCGCCAGTCGAGGTGCCTCGACGTCCGCAACACGCCACCACTAAGCATTCTTTAAGATAGCAGAGGTATTAGCACAGGTTACCTCATCCTGAGTTTCCAAATCGGTCCTTCTCTATAGGGAAAATGGAAAATTTGCTGTATTATAACCATCATGGTGGTAGGATGTGTGGGACAAAGCAAAGTAATTTCCATGAATAACATTACTTACACATAACTCCTGGGCAAACACCTGCAACTGGCATTTTCCTTCATCTTCAGTATAATATTTCCAAGATGGGAAGATACGCACATACGATTTCACAACATAAAATGCGATAGCTGCTAAACTACGACTAGCTGGTTGTGCTTCCTCCACGGGAATAGGCTTACTAACTGGTGGAGTTGGGGTTCACCGTGGTAGTACTGGCCCTTTGGGCACTAGAGTTGCCTTACTAACTACTCTTGTTTGGGAGCTCTATGGTGGAGATGGTGTTGTGTCAACAGGAACTGGGTTACTATCTGCTGGGGTTGGGGTTAGATTGGGTGAAGCTGGTTCTCTGTCCATTGCAGTAGGGGTACAATCTGTGAGAGTTTGGGTTATGTGTGGTAGGGCTGGTTCTTGTGCATGTACAACCGGGGTGCTATCTCCACCAAGAGGTAGCACTGTTTTATTTGAAGACCGTGTTTTTAGTCTGCTGGATACTGGCATCACCCACTCCAATTCAAATGGCCGATAAACAGGAAACATAGTTGAATGTACAGACATTGTATGAGAGACAGATGCAATATATAGTGTGGAAAAAGGGCATGAAATAGTTGACATGTATATTGTTTAACTAAAACGGATAGCATGACATAATTTCACATATATGATGTCTATCTAAACTGGATAGCATAGAATAACATAATTCAAAAATATGATGAATAACTAAATAGGATCGCATGACATAATTCACCTACATGGTATCTAAGTAATCAGGATCGCATCATTTAATTCACATATGTGATTTATATGCTAAACAGAGGGCATTCGATATGATGTCTGAACAAAGAATATGGTGTTGAATATTGTGTATATGATATCTAAACTATGTAATGCAAGACACCATATGCATGATATGAGCAGTATAACCATGCCAAGTTTGAGCATACACCTCGGTGGGGGAATAGGACTGGTCATCTGTCTCTGAATCCATCTCTGAGGAGCTATCGGGACCCAACAAGAGATCTGCTTCGACAGGTAGCACTGTCTGCTCTGAAGGCCTTGTTTTCACTCCAGATTTTTCCATCTCCCACCCAAATGGATGATTCACAGGAAGAGTAGTTTAATGTACAAACATTGTCGACAAATGGAAATGTAATGAAGAAAAGGATGGGCAAGATATCATTCAAATATATGATGCCTGGTTAAACAGGATGGCATTGCACATTTCACATATATTATGGCTGGCTAAAAGACATGAGACTGCGTAATTCCCATGTATGATATAGAAACTAAACAGGTGGCATTACAGAACATGTGTAAACTAAGCAAATGGCATATATGATGTCAAAAGTAGGCACTGCAAGGAAACATATGCATGATATGACTAACATCATCATGCCAAGGTAGAGCAAACACCTTGGGGGGTAAATAGGAGTGGTCAGCGGCATCTGAATCCGCCTCAGAACAGATATCTTCCTCTGGATTACAATCTGGAGAGGGGTGGGGAGGGTTTGCCATTGAACCCACCATGGAGCGATGTCTGCATGACATTGTATTGCCGTGCAAAACTCTTCTCTTTTTCTCTACATGTTCAGCATGACTGTGTACAATATCTGACATGCATACGAAAAAAATATGGTGAGATTATGTAAGGAGAGCATGCAGAAATTTAGAGTGATGGTAACAACTAGTGGATGGATCCAAAAATAATGATAGCAGGCTCATGATTGCTTTAAATTAATAAAAAGACAGATGATGATTGCTTTACTATTTGTTTCCCACCCAAGATGAACAACATAGGCATACCCTAGGTGAACCAGATAATAGACAGACATACTATTCATTGCTGCCTCGATATGTGCCCCACAACTAATTTAGAACGCAAGTTTGAACATTAATTTGGACCTAACTTGGAGTCCAAGAGGTGAATACGAAGATAAAGTAGCAGGTAATTTTAAGCAATGCATAACATAAGCAGAAACAAAAGAGTGCGACCTCTCTTGCGGACACGTGTACTCCTCAGATTCATCTGTTGAATCGATGATGGTGATGCCGTTGCAGTGGGTGCCGGCGGCAGGGAAGGAGATCTGAGGCGGCGAAAGACGGTCAGGAGTCGTGATGCCTGGTTTGGTGGATGCTTCTATCGATGGAGCAGCTCAGGTGATGTGGACGACGTCGCGGTAGGAGCAGGACAAACCACACAAAGTTCCCTTCAACACGTACCTGTAGCTGAAGTAATTCTGTAAGGGCTCATTTGGCTTGCATGATTCCTAAAATGCAGGGATAGGAAAAACACTAGAATAAGATAGGAATGCACATGGTAAACAGAGCATTTGTAAACACAGGATTTCTGTCAACTTGGGTGTTTGGTTTACAGGAATTGGAAGAGCAGAGGAATGCAAAGAAACATGGCCAAAATAAAGTGAAACCATATGAAAGCGTGTGCAGTTAGAATCTTATTCTGGCACTAATGCACTTGGTCTTGTTTTCATGCATAGGATTTTGAAAAGTAGATCCAGGTGGATGTTTTGCTTCATTCCTTTCAACAAAATGCATGAATAATTGAATAGTAGAGTGCCATTGGAAAATTCCCTATTGCTATGTTTTTCTGTTGAACCAAAATATCCCTAATGGATCGACGTGAATGTATAGTAATAAGTGATGCAACAAGTGTACAACCTTTTTGTCGTAGCCGTGTCGACCTCAGCATCATTGGGTTGGTCGCTGAAGTAGTTGAGGCAGAGGTGGATGTTGGAGGTGTGGAGGAAGATCTGAGGAATCTGTAGACGGCGTCTAGGGAACTGCTCTGTTGTGATGGATCGTTCTGTCATTGGAGCAGCTCCGGTGAGCCGTAAGATGTCAAGGCTGAAGCAGCACAAGACAGACATCGTCAATCTCAAGTGGGATTCTAATAGCATCTCCTATAGATGATGTAAAATAGATGTAAAATTTACATCACCAAACACCAGTTGACTACAACAGATGAGGTAAAAATTGTTGACTCTGAACTTAACTGTCGAAACAGAAATTTACTATGGAATCTAAATGCTATTGTCGAAACTGAATGCAATGGTAGCAGAGAGGCACTTGACATGTAGTTTAGGGAGGGCCTGCAGTTCATATTCAACATGGACCCCCCCTGAGCCGCCAGCCACCACCGGCCGAACCGCGGGCCCCAGCGCTGCCTCGCCCGCCCCGAAAGAACTCCCCACCGCCGCCCCGGCCAGCCCTCTAGGCCCCCACCCCCACCCTGAACCCTAAGATAGATAGTGGGGTACCTCTCCGGCGAGCCCCCGTCCCCGCTGCGGGTCATTCTTCCTTAACTCTGGTGAGCCCCCCCTAACCCCTGAAAATCAACTGACCCAAAATTGATTAAGTCGACTGAAGTGTGGCTAAATCGGAGCAGAGCAGCAGCACGAGCGAGGGGGAGAGCAGCAGCAGCAGCTGGGCGAGCGAGCGATCGAGTGAGAGCCGGAGCAGCAGCAGCGCGAGCGAGCGAGCGAGAGCCGGAGCAGCAGTAGCAGATCCGGCTGGTATGGACGCCGCCGCCGAAGGGGCCTCACACTGGGGGAGAGCCGCCGTGGAGATGTCTCCCGCGGCGCCGGCTTCAAGGTAGTCGCTCCATGGGGTGCGGGATGGAGCACCGTCGGCACCGGGAGGTCGAGTTAAGGAGAAGGTGCGATGTGATGAGTGTACAACCTCTTTGGTGGCGCCGAGTAGGCCTCGGCTTCATCCGAGGAGTCGGTGAGGATGTTGCGTTTCCGGTGGAGCAGGTTAAGGCGGCGCTGTGGGGATGGAGCAGCCGTGATAGACGAGGCGATCATCGGAGCAGCTCCTTGGAGGTGGAGGACGGGGCGGCTGAACCGGCGGGACGACGAGATGGACGACAGATCCTCATCCGGGGAGGTGGACGAGGGACGTCGAGCTGTTGTGGTGGACGACGTCGTCCGGGAAGAGGCTCCATCTGGGCAGCGGTGAGGTGGCGGACGGAGGAGGGTGGTGTTTCGCGGCTGGAGCGGAGAGGTTAAGGCGGCCTGGGATTTTGAATGGCGAAAATGGGGCGATGTGTCACACCCAGATTTTCATGCCACAACACTTAAGCTATTGAATCATGATAAAATGTGGTTTGACAAAAACTTTTGAGTGTTTTGGACCTTGCCTTGATTGGATTTTGTCTGTTGTTTGCAAGTGCTCTAAAAATCAAATAAATCCTCCAACTGTTATACTCCTTCTCCTTGATCCAAAACCTTTTCCCAATGATCATGCCATGTGTATAGTACAATATAGTATTTTCTTACAAAAATAATTTGGCCAAAATAGTATTTTCAAAAATTAGTTTTCCAAAAACCCCTGAATTGAGGTTTGCACTGCAAGTACTTAATTAAGGGAAGTAAAAAAATTTCCAAAAATATATTTGACTCCTATTAGATATAGTATACCCATAAACCACGAAAATATAATTTTAAAAGTTATTTTCCTATTTTATTTAAAAGCTTTTTCTTAAGGCCAGAAATGGTCTTTAATAGGGAAAAATTATTTTATTGTTTTAAAAATATTTGACAAAAATCAGGGAAACTCAGTGGGCATATATTGTCCATATATAAGAGTTTCAACACATGGTCATGTTCAAAATATTGGTCAAATCCCTCAAAAACCCTTTCTGGATATTTCAGGCTTTTGAAATATTTACAAAGGAAATATTCTCCAAAAATCCCAAGAAAATTCTAACATGTCACATATGACATTTTTGATGATCTTGCCAAGTACCATGTCATGGAGAACAGTATAACCCCATGAAACCCTCTCAAAACCACTTCTGTCCTTTTTCAAGTTTGAACAGCTTTGCACTGTCAAACATGTCCAAATGCTCTCAAACTTGGTGCACATTCTCAAATGGTGTAATAATGCATCTAGACCAAATGGCACAAGTTGGAGAGAATTTTATCTTGATCAAAGTACCCCAAAACCCTCTCTGACCAGAATCAAATTTGAACAAGTTTGTACTGCCAACTTTTTCTCCTTGACCCCAAATTTTGTGAGCATGTTCACATGACCAAATGAGCCCACTACACCAAGTGGTGCATCAAGGAGAATTGATTTGCATGACTAAATCTTGGTAAAGCCATTTCTGCTAATTTCTAGGGTTTACCAAAGTCACATTGGCAACTTTTCCCAAATGAGCTCAAATTTGGTGGCACACCCTATTTCTAAGTGTCATTCCATCCTGTTAAGTATCATAGCAAATGGAGTTCATTTGCTTGCCCAAACCACCATCAAACACCTTCTGGCAGAAACTTAAAATGCATGCTTTGGCCATTTGCACTAATCTCCATTAGCTGAACTTCTTCCCACAACCTCTCCTAGTCCCCCTCTACCTGTGGTGTGCTTGCCTGCCCGAGAGGCAATGATGAAGGGGGCATGGATCCACTTTCCTTCTTTGGACAACACCATTTCTCTCTCTCTCAACCTCCCTCCTCACTCCAGTGGATCCCCAGGGCATCCAATGCCATATCCACATTGTTTACTCACCCTTGCAGGTACCAGACAAGAGTGGGCACGCTAGTGCGCGTGGACAAGCCGCGCATGCCGGCCAAAGACGCGCTCTGGAGCGCGAGGCAGAGCAGGCAACCGTTGACGCCGCGTCCCTCGACCTCCTCGAGCCTCCCCCTCACGCCAGTCGAGGTGCCTCGACGTCCGCAACACGCCACCATGCTGGCCCCCTCCTTTTCCCCTCTGTCTTACCCATGCCGCGCGTGTCAGGAGCCGCCCGGCTCAGCCAATGCCCGGCCTCGCACGCGCGAGCACCAGAGCCTTATCCCGCTCCTCCTCTCTCTTCCTGGCGCCCCACTCAACTCCCACGGACGCTGTGGACAACCTCACTCCCTCCCTCCTGGCCGCCCGAGCCATTGCTGCGGCCACCCGTGCGCCACGTCCATGGTGAGCCACAGGCTGGCAACTAAAGGCTGTCCCCAGCCTCCCTCTCTGCTCCATTTGCTCCCCCTCTCTCCCGTGCACCCCCTGGACCAACCCACTCCCCTCCTCGTGCCCTCTTTCCCTCTCCATGGCTCCCGTGGTTGCCGTCGGCCACCACCCGGCTCCGGCAAACCAGGGCCTCCCCTTCCATCCTTTGGCCACCAGGAGGACCGCAGCAGGCCTTCGGAGCTTCCCCGCTCATCTTCTCCTGCTCTGGTGCCCCGTGCCACCGCAACCATCTTCTCCTGAAGCCTCGTCCGCCAGCGTCAGGGTCGTCGTCTCCCTGGACCTCCCCAGCCTGCGGGGCGCCCATGGATGGGCGCGGCTCTGCCTCCCGAGTCCGACGGTACGCCGGACGCCGTCGAGGACGGCCGGAACCGCCGGGGAGCATGCCGGCGCCCCGCTCGATCGACCTCCTCTGCTTCTGGCGCGAGGAAGGAGACAACCTGCGGGTGGGGCCCGCTCGTCAGCGGCCCAGCCTCTAGGCCATGCTGGCAAGTGGACACGGGTCCAGCTCGGGGTTGCCTCCCGTGCGGGAAGGCGTATTACCCTGGTACGCCTCCGACGTGGCCCCTGCGCGCGTGCAGCCGAGCCGCTGGGCCGGCCCGCTGCCTATCTCTCGCCTTGCACGCATGATAAGGGTAAAGTCCCCTTTCCCTTTTTCTTTTTCCCAGTAGTCTTCAAAAGCACTTAAATAAATCAAATCAACTCCAAATTTGATGATTCAAATTTCTAGGGGATCAGCAAATCATGATCTATCACATGGTGCTATTTGCACATTTTTCCAGGAACTTTCTCTTCAGAAATATTTATCAAAACCCCATTTTCCATTTCTGTGATGAATTTTAGAAAATCACAGAGAGCTCAAAATTGATCCAAATGCCATGATTCAAATTCCTAGATGTTTATAAATTCATAACTTAGTTTATGAACATTTTTCTTAATAATTTCCGTACCACGTAAAATAATGAGCCATTTCTTCATATTTGTCAAATTTGCAAATTCATAGGAAATTCATTTGAACTCTCAATCCAGTGAAACAAACTCCCAGATGCTTCTAAAATCATGATTTGCTAAATGGGTGCCTTTTCTCATTTTTCAAAAATATATTTCTGTACACTTCTTACAAATCCATAAACCCCTTGATTCCATCATATTGAAATGTTCAGAGATGTCCATTGATAAAATCCTAATGAAACCACTTTGGTCATCCCTCATATGACCAGAGGTATCCTAGAAAAGTCCAACTCATATTTTTAGAGCACTTTTATTTCCTGCCTTGTTGTGTTGCTTATTATGGTTGCTTTCGACGATAGTTGACGAAGTAGACGAAATGCTCGGAGTTGGACCAGAGATATTTGAAGACCTCGAAGACTCTGTTGAAACAGGCAAGCAGACCTTTGACCATGTCTATGAAACCCTTTTTATGCATGTCATATAGCACCATATTGTTGTTGCAACGGAATCATGATGAGGTGGTATCCACTTTGATGGTTTGCCACCGTACTTCCTCGTTGATACTTGCATTGTGCATGACCCTACCTTCTTATGAGGGTTATGACAGTGGGAGTAGATAGGATGCTAAAGTAGTGCTACGCAAAAAGGGACGGGAATATGCATGGTGATGGAGACAAAGTATTTTCAAAAGACTTTTCGAAAACCCCGTCGGGTGCCACTTATGCCCGAGGGAGATGATGAGATGGGTAACCACTTGATGACGAAGTGGTGTACCGAGGCAAGTGTGTGTGTTGTTTTCGAAAACGGATTAGATTTAAGATTTGATGACTGTCCCAACCTTACATGCGCAACCACTCTACCCTTATATGGGAAAGGGCATTATTGATTACCTAGACCGATACTAGCTTGGAGCCCGCATTACTAGTGACGGGAGAGTTGTTGGTGCGCTCTCTCGGGACGGGGTCGTGCCAGGTAGGGCGGCCATGACTGTTTTCACAGGGCACCGGACACACCGTTGGTACCCCGTGCTTGTGGTATGTGATGAATATGGGAGCGAGGCTCCACAACTTTATGATGTGAAATGTTGGGCACGGGGGTTACTACCAATGGAGTGGGCTCCATGTTAGTGTCATCTAGGGAAAGGTAGTGATCGGGTGCTTACCCCGGGTACTTGAGGTACCGCGGGTCGTGGCTGACACGGAAGTTCCCCGGATCTTGTGGGTATAGTGTGCAACCTCTGCAGAGTGTAAAACTATTCGAATAGCCGTGTCCACGGTCAAGGACGGTTGGGCGGTGCTGCTTAAACTATGTCCAGAGTTTACAAACCAGTGTGTGTGGATAACTACTTGGGTCAAGTCAAAGGACTTGACGTGATTGAGATGGGTTGGTGCCCACTCTATTTATGTTGATATCTGTAACCTGTCCTCGTGGTTACTTGAATTCTCTTGATGCATGTCTTATAAGTTGTTGAACATGTCATTGCACTCAAAACTAGCTTTCTGCAAAAATTTACCTATATCATGCATTGTTGTATCTTGAACCAAAGCATGGGTTGCCTGCGAGTACATTCAAAGTACTCATTGGCTTGCCACTGGTTATTTTATTGGCCAGGCATGAAAGAACAGGATATGATGAGGAATACTTCGGTGACGAACATGCGAGCTAGGACGCTTCCCAGTCAGAATGCCTGTAGGGTTAAGGCAGATGGCATGGGTGCATGTTACCGACGAAGATTTCCGCTGCAATGTTATACTCAAGACTTGACCATAATGGTCCTACTTGTGTAAGACGGTATGTATGGATGTAAGACTCTTGTTATTCAGCTTCTGTGTGTTCAGTGAGCATTGACCTCTGGGATCACTGTACACGTGCAATCGGTGATCACGACTTATGAGTCGGGGTCCCCACAGAGCTTGTATCAGAGCCATCCTAACTGTAGGAAGCCTTAGTTAGCATGGTCGTTAGTTAGGGTAAAACTATTTCCAAAACTACTACTAGTTTTCAAAACTATCTGTACTTCTCTTCCCTTCTCAGTTTTTCGAAAACTAAGGTATACTTTCCTTATTGATCTCTTCCCCTTCAAAACCTTTGGTCGCTAGAACCCTTATGCCCCTGACCACTGGATTCCTTGTAACCCTCGTGGATAATCTAGAAGGAAGATGCCTTGCCATACGTTCACCCACATCTCCTGAACACAAGATTGGCGACATCACAACAAGACGATACCAACAGAAGATACATCCTCAAGGAATGAGGACCTGAAGACCCCGGAGATGGTGACACCCTTGACACTGCCCCAAGACAATGCAACCTTAGCCTACGATGATCAGGGCATAGAATATGCAAGATCATGATATACATCGCTAATAGAGTAACCCTGTCACTACTGTTGTTGTATCGGCAACCACCGATGGATGAGAACCTAGCCATTTGGTCCGCCTCACCATAGTGAGCAGGAAAACGGTTCTCCTCATCCCCCGCTCTTGGTGTCGACGTTGTCATAAACGTAACCGACATGATGGACCTCTATTATGCCTTGTTAATGTCATTGCATAAAGGAGTGCCACCTGGAATCGCCAACACCTTAAAAAGGCAAAAGTGATCGTCATGATTAAGAAGACAAGAGAAGATCAAGTCAATGCCAGCCACGAGGAGCCACCTTCACCCCATCACCTCATCAGGAGAGAAGTTGTTGAAGATTCTTCAGGCTCAACCCAGATTGTTTCATCGAACAACTACAAGAGACGTAGCAACACCTGAGGAAAACTCAGAAGACTGCATGAGGCACAAGGCACGACTACTGAGTCCGAGAACCCCTAGGGTAGGATGAGTCGTGTACCCCCTATGCGCAGTCGAGTCCGTATGATAGTTCGAATAGAACCATGATTGTGTCTTGCTTGTTTTTATTTGTTTGTGTTTTGATATAGGTCGCACTTTTGCCCTAAGCGACAAGTATGCGACTATATCACCTTCCTCACCTTGTTTCTTTTGTTTGGCCCTCTTTGCACCTGTTTGTTTGCACTTGCACTATAGAACCCCCTTTAGGCATTCCCCTCCTCTATGCTACTTCTCCCTCTCATCTCTTTCCTCAACTGGAGACAAGCCACACAATATGCACCAAGGATTCCACCTCGGCGGCCAACGAGCGCTGGAGACTTTTGTTGCAACCTCCTCGACCAAGTGCAGCCCCTTAGAGTTATGGTTGCCCCTCAAGATTAGAAACCCATTCCTAGACCCTTCGAGACTTCATAAGATGCCCCATCTCGAATCCTCAACCATGTGCTCAACCCGCAGAATTGCAAGAGAACATGTTAAAGCCTCCGTAACCTTGCTTATCACTGGGTTCATTATGGGACTAGTGGGCATAGTGAACAAGCACATTATCATCCTAATATAGCCCCAGGACTGACGATGAGGGAAGACCAGTTTGAGGATATAGGAATTGAGGACAAATGACTTGGTGAGTTTATATCAGTGACCTTGAGGAATTATTTGAGACTTTGGTGGATTATGAGGCTTTCATGTTGGTAGATGAACTTGGTGGGATCATTAATATAGAGTAGCATAGCTTTCATTACCCCTGGATAAATTGGAATTAGTGGGACAATTAAGATCGCAAGCTGAATTCTTGGAAGTATGAGGATTGGACTTAGCCCGGGGATATTGATAGGAGATAGTTGACATTATGACTTTGGGGAAGCATGTAGGAACTCTCGTTGGACATGATATTTGGATTTAAATAGGTGATCCTAGTTGAGTATAGGTGGTGAGTAAGTCTACATGGTTCGGAGTAAATTGGGTTTAGACTGATGATCTCGATCATGATACCATGTTTCTTGGAGGACAATAAGCTAGGAGATTGGATTAATTGTCGGAGTTGATATAAGCTTGACCTTGGAGTTTACTGACCATGATAATGGGAATTGATGGACTTACTATAGTAGAGACAACCCTTTCAAGCATTTGGGGATTATATGAACTTTAGAAGATCATGTGGAACATCATAAACATTGGATTTGTAGAATTAAATGGATTATGTAGTGATTGATGGAAACTAATGGGTTGTTGGTTGATTCATAGGAAGGAAACAAGATCTTGGAGTGGCTTACGACGTGTTTCCTTAGGATAGAGATGCTTTACCATGGACCTTGGGTCAATAGACTGAGCACTTGGATTGTGGTGATTAAATTCAAGCTTAGCAGCTTATATGCTCTACCCATGGATTTTTAGGGGTAGCCATACATATGAGCTTGGGATAGTTGACATGTATAGATTTATTAGACCTCCCCTTGGGAGTCATGAGGATAATAATAGCATGAGTGATGATTGGAGCTGACCTACAAGAGTTGATGCTTTCGGTGGTATAAGGTTATTTGTTTAAAGGACTAGATAGAACAATTGGCATCTCAGGAACCGTGCTTAAGGATAAAGGTGACAAATGTTCACTCGCACCCTGGAATCCCTGAAACCCTTAAGCCCTACCAAGCCACAACGTAGTTGGATCATGACCTTGGGCTTTGGCTCTAGATCGATAAGACCTTGGCCAATGCTCAACCGTGACCATCCCCAATGCCTCAGCCCACTTTATGTACCCCATAGACTTCATGGAGTGCTTGGACAAGTTAGTTGTCATCCTTCTTTGATGGCATACTTGACCACCCAGAGACGGAAGAAGAACCGTTCAGCTGGTTAGGGGATTTATGAAGGCCGCCATGTCAAGGAGGAAGAACTATACCAACCACTGTCACCAAGAAGTAAACTTCCGCGTCGAAGACCATGTGTATCTGCAAGCCAGTCCTCTCTAAGGAACCAAGCATTTCCATGACAAGGAGACCCACAGCAAGATTTAACAACCCCCTCTGAGATCACTACGAGATGAAGAGAAGACAATTACTAGCTGGAGTTGCCACCTGAGTTGCCTGATGTGCACAACACTTTCCATGCATCACAACCCCGGAGGTGTTTCCAACTTCCTAACTAACCCGGTCTCTACAAGGACATCGATCACCGAGCCATCGACCTCCAGCCCAATATGACCACCGCAAGAAACCCCTTAGAAACCTGGATCGAGAAGAACGTCATACACGAAGCCACGCCATCAAGTACTTCAAGTTCAATGGAGCACCAAACAGAAGCAGAAGCAGTATGAGGACGTGAAGACTACCCCGAATCCAAGTTTCCATACTCCTTTCCGTGCCTAGTTTGGGAATCTCGGGGACGAGATTCTTGTAAGGGGGGTAGGTCTGTCACACCCTGATTTTCATGCCACAACACTTAAGCTATTGAATCATGATAAAATGTGGTTTGACAAAAACTTTTGAGTGTTTTGGACCTTGCCTTGATTGGATTTTGTCTGTTGTTTGCAAGTGCTCTAAAAATCAAATAAATCCTCCAACTCTTATACTCCTTCTCCTTGATCCAAAACCTTTTCCCAATGATCATGCCATGTGTATAGTACAATATAGTATTTTCTTACAAAAATAATTTGGCCAAAATAGTATTTTCAAAAATTAGTTTTCCATAAACCCCTGAATTGAGGTTTGCACTGCAAGTACTTAATAAAGGGAAGTAAAAAAATTACCAAAAATATATTTGACTCCCATTAGATATAGTATATCCATAAACCACAAAAATATAATTTTAAAAGTTATTTTCCTATTTTATTTAAAAGCTTTTTCTTAAGGACAGAAATGGTCTTTAATAGGGAAAAATTATTTTATTGTTTTAAAAATATTTGGCAAAAATCAGAGAAACTCAGTGGGCATATATTGTCCATATATAAGAGTTTCAACACATGGTCATGTTCAAAATATTGGTCAAATCCCTCAAAAACCCTTTCTGGATATTTCAGGCTTTTGAAATATTTACAAAGGAAATATTGTCCAAAAATCCCAAGAAAATTCTAACATGTCACATATGACATTTTTGATGATCTTGCCAAGTACCATGTCGTGGAGAACAGTATAACCCCATGAAACCCTCTCAAAACCACTTCTGTCCTTTTTCAAGTTTGAACAGCTTTGCACTGTCAAACATGTCCAAATGCTCTCAAACTTGGTGCACATTCTCAAATGGTGTAATAATGCATGTAGACCAAATGGCACAAGTTGGAGAGAATTTTATCTTGATCAAAGTACCCCAAAACCCTCTCCGACCAGAATCAAATTTGAACAAGTTTGTACTGCCAACTTTTTCTCCTTGACCCCAAATTTTGTGAGCATGTTCACATGACCAAATGAGGCCACTACACCAAGTGGTGCATCCAGGAGAATTGATTTGCATGACTAAATCTTGGTAAAGCCATTTCTGCTAATTTCTAGGGTTTACCAAAGTCACATTGGCAACTTTTCCCAAATGAGCTCAAATTTGGTGGCACACCCTATTTCTAAGTGTAATTCCATCCTGTCAAGTATCATAGCAAATGGAGTTCATTTGCTTGCCCAAACCACCATCAAACACCTTCTGGCAGAAACTTAAAATGCATGCTTTGGCCATTTGCACTAATCTCCATTAGCTGAACTTCTTCCCACAACCTCTCCTAGTCCCCCTCTACCTGTGGTGTGCTTGCCTGCCCGAGAGGCAATGATGAAGGGGGGCATGGATACACTTTCCTTCTCTGGACAACACCATTTCTCTCTCTCTCAACCTCCCTCCTCACTCCAGTGGATCCCCAAGGCATCCAATGCCATATCCACATTGTTTACTCACCCTTGCAGCTAACAGACAAGAGTGGCCGCGCTAGTGCGCGTGGAAAAGCCGCGCATGCCGGCCAAAGACGCGCTCTGGAGCGCGAGGCAGAGCAGGCAACCGTTGACGCCGCGTCCCTCGACCTCCTCGAGCCTCCCCCTCGTGCCAGTCGAGGTGCCTCGACGTCCGCAACACGCCACCGCGCTGGCCCCCTCCTTTCCCCCTCTGTCTTACCCATGTCGCGCGTGTCAGGAGCCGCCCGGCTCGGCCAATGCCCGGCCTCGCACGCGCGAGCACCAGAGCCTTGTCCCGCTCCTCCTCTCTCTTCCTGGCGCCCCACTCAACTCCCACGGACGCCGTGGACAACCTCACTCCCTCCCTCCTGGCCGCCCGAGCCGTTGTCGCGGCCACCCGTGCGCCACGACCACGGTGAGCCACGGGCTGGCTACTAAAGGCTTTCCACGGCCTCCCTCTCTGCTCCATTTGCTCCCCCTCTCTCCCATGCACCCCCGGACCAACCCACTCCCCTCCTCGTGCCCTCTTTCCCTCTCCATGGCTCCCGTGGTTGCCGTCGGCCACCACCCGGCTCCGGCAAACCAGGGCCTCCCCTTCCATCCTTTGGCCACCAGGAGGACCGCAGCAGGCCTTCGGAGCTTCCCCGCTCATCTTCTCCTGCTCTGGTGCCCCGTGCCACCGCAACCATCTTCTCCTGAAGCCTCGTCCGCCGGCGTCAGGGTCGTCATCGCCCTGGACCTCCCCAGCCTGCGTGGCGCCCATGGAT
The DNA here is from genome assembly GCF_002162155.2 of Triticum dicoccoides. Taxonomy (NCBI): domain Eukaryota; kingdom Viridiplantae; phylum Streptophyta; class Magnoliopsida; order Poales; family Poaceae; genus Triticum; species Triticum dicoccoides. The sequence continues at coordinate 236,045,995 of NC_041383.1, forward strand.
GGGCGCGGCTCTGCCTCCCGAGTCCGCCGGTATGCCGGACGCCGTCGGGGACGGCCGGAACCGCCGGGGAGCACGCCGGCACCCTGCTCGATCGACCTCCTCTGCTTCTGGCGCGAGGAAGGAGACAACCTGCGGGCGGGGCCCGCTTGTCAGTGGCCCAGCCTCTAGGCCACGCTGGCAAGTGGACACGGGTCCAGCTCGGGGTTGCCTCCCGTGCGGGAAGGCGTATTACCCTGGTACGCCTCCGACGTGGCCCCTGCGCGCGTGGAGCCGAGCCGCTGGGCCGGCCCGCTGCCCATCTCTCGCCTTGCGCGCATGATAAGGGTAAAGTCCCCTTTCCCTTTTTCTTTTTCCCAGTAGTCTTCAAAAGCACTTAAATAAATCAAATCAACTCCAAATTTGATGATTCAAATTTCTAGGGGATCAGCAAATCATGATCTATCACATGGTGCTATTTGCACATTTTTTCAGGAACTTTCTCTTCAAAAATATTTATCAAAACCCCATTTTCCATTTGTGTGATGAACTTTAGAAAATCACAGAGAGCTCAAAATTGATCCAAATGCCATGATTCAAATTCCTAGATGTTTATAAATTCATAACTTAGTTTATGAACATTTTTCTTAAAACTTTCCGTACCTCATAAAATAATGAGCCATTTCTTCATATTTGTCAAATTTGCAAATTCATAGGAAATTCATTTGAACTCCAAATCCAGTGAAACAAACTCCCAGATGCTTCTAAAATCATGATTTGATAAATGGGTGCCTTTTCTCATTTTTCAAAATATATTTCTATACACTTCTTACAAATCCATAAACCCCTTGATTCCATCATATTGAAATGTTCAGAGATGTACATTGATCAAATCCTAATGAAACCACTTTGGTCATCCCTCATATGACCAGAGGTATCCTAGAAAAGTCCAACTCATATTTTTAGAGCACTTTTATTTCCTGCCTTGTTGTGTTGCTTATTATGGTTGCTTTCGACGATAGTTGACGAAGTAGACGAAATGCTCGGAGTTGGACCAGAGATATTTGAAGACCTCGAAGACTCTGTTGAAATAGGCAAGCAGCCCTTTGACCATGTCTATGAAACCCTTTTTATGCATGTCATATAGCACCATATTGTTGTTGCAACGGAATCATGATGAGGTGGTATCCACTTTGATGGTTTGCCACCGTACTTCCTCGTTGATACTTGCATTATGCTTGACCCTACCTTCTTATGAGGGTTATGACGGTGGGAGTAGACAGGATGCTAAAGTAGTGCTACGCAGAAAGGGACGGGAATATGCATGGTGATGGAGACAAAGTATTTTCAAAAGACTTTTCGAAAACCCCGTCGGGTGCCACTTATGCCCGAGGGAGATGATGAGATGGGTAACCACTTGATGACGAAGTGGTGTACCGAGGCAAGTGTGTGTGTTGTTTTCGAAAACGGATTAGATTTAAGATTTGATGACTGTCCCAACCTTACATGCGCAACCACTCTACCCTTATATGGGAAAGGGTATTATTGATTACCTAGACCGATACTAGCTTGGAGCCTGCATTACTAGTGACGGGAGAGTTGTTGGTGCGCTCTCTCGGGACGGGGTCATGCCAGGTAGGGCGGCCATGACTGTTTTCACAGGGCACCGGACACACCGTTGGTACCCCGTGCTTGTGGTATGTGATGAATATGGGAGTGAGGCTCCACAACTTTATGATGTGAAATGTTGGGCACGGGGGTTACTACCAATCGAGTGGACTCCATGTTAGTGTCATCTAGGGAAAGGTAGTGATCGGGTGCTTACCCCGGGTACTTGAGGTACCGCGGGTCGTGGCTGACACGGAAGTTCCCCGGATCTTGTGGGTATAGTGTGCAACCTCTGCAGAGTGTAAAACTATTCGAATAGCCGTGTCCACGGTCAAGGACGGTTGGGCGGTGCTGCTTAAACTATGTCCAGAGTTTACAAACCAGTGTGTGTGGATAACTACTTGGGTCAAGTCAAAGGACTTGACGTGATTGAGATGGGTTGGTGCCCACTCTATTTATGTTGATATTTGTAACCTGTCCTCGTGGTTACTTGAATTCTCTTGATGCATGTCTTATAAGTTGTTGAACATGCCATTGCACTCAAAACTAGCTTTCTGCAAAAATTTACCTATATCATGAATTGTTGTATCTTGAACCAAAGCATGGGTTGCTTGCGAGTACATTCAAAGTACTCATTGGCTTGCCACTGGTTATTTTATTGGCCAGGCATGAAAGAACAGGATATGATGAGGAATACTTCGGCGACGAACATGCGAGCTAGGACGCTTCCCAGTCAGAATGCCTGTAGGGTTAAGGCAGATGGCATGGGTCCAAGTTACCGACGAAGATTTCCGCTGCAATGTTATACTCAAGACTTGACCATAATGGTCCTACTTGTGTAAGACGGTATGTATGGATGTAAGACTCTTGTTATTCAGCTTCTGTGTGTTCAGTGAGCATTGATCTCTGGGATCACTGTACACGTGCAATCGGTGATCACGACTTATGAGTCGGGGTCCCCACACGATGGGAGGGGGTGAACCATGACTTAGGGACGCGCTTGTCCCAAATGTAGGGTGTGTTACAAAAGTACCCCCCACCGATCTGAACTAGCGGCCCTTTCGGCTCAGGGTTAGAAGGGGGATTTCGCGTGTCGGGATTTGGCAGCTGGAGGGAGTTTTCGCATGCGTTGTAATTTCGGGATAGCAAGGTGCGGGTTGTGAAGGCGCCAGTTTTGGGAGCACGATATCTGAATTTTTGGGATATAACAAGCCGCGGGTTGAATTTTAGGGACAAGCCTAATGTGTAGTGTATTGTACTTGTACATACCAAATCAATTCGCACTTCCCTCAACCAAAAAGAAAACGAAAAAAATAAAACTATTCACACCACACAAAGAGAGAGTCTTGCCCCGTTTTACTATACAAATGCTATTCAAAGCTACTCCCTCCTTCCATCTATATAGGGCCTAATGCGTTTTTCGATGCTAACTTTGACCAAATATTAGAGCAATAATATATGACATGCAACTTACACAAAGCACACCGTTAAATTCGTCTGTGAAAGGTTCTTTCAATGATATAATTTTCACATTGTGCATGTCATGTACTATTAATCTTGTCAATAGTCAAAGGCGGTCTTAAAAATCTCATTACGCCCTATATAGATGGAAGGAGGGAGTATGAATCCATGTTATGTCCAATTAAATTTTTTTCGCTTGCTGTATAATGCATGTAACGACCTACTCATACCAACATTTTAGTGCATTCCAAATGTCTATACCACCGCTGCAATTCGAACCAAATTTGAATTCGTTTCTCTATTTCAATAAGAATCTACAATCATGATTGTTGCCAACTTCAACCATCATTCATGTATTACCTTAATAACACACCACATGATTACTATAGAGATAGATATGAACTATGTGTACTACATGAACTTGAATTCTATTTTTTGAATACACTTGATGTTGATTCCAAATAAAAGTACATTTGATGTACTAACTATATATTCATAATCTAAACCATGTTCCATACGTACACCGTGTTTATCACACAAAGTATAGTGCCCCGCCCCCTACATTATGACAAGTATTTAGACCTGAGCTGCAAAAGCCACACATTAGCCCAAATTATAATCAATGTTCTATGTATTATACGTAGTACTAGCGAGATGCCCATGCGTTCCATAGAACATCAACATGATCAAGGGGCCTAATTTGCAAATATGGAGAGGGGTGTGGGTATCTTTTTTCAAACTTGCCATAGTTTCCTTCCTATCCGCCAGACATAAATCGGACGGCCTATATTGCAGGATGGCAGGCACACCATCATCAACAACTCCGTTTTTTTATAAGAGTAGAGATAAAATATATTATATGTAGTATAGCATGTTCATAACCACACCATGTGTATCACCGTTATATATATTCACACATGCGTCGGCTTAAAACTCTATGATAAATTCTTCAAATATCCAAATTCTCTTTTTATAATGAAGTATGATCTCTATTCGTCTTTTACACCCACACAATCCTCTTATCTTTGTAGCTAGCGCTAACTTTCTCTCGTGCATGCACACGCCAGCATCCCTCTCGCCCTCCCTCAGCATTCTCTAGCTCCATCGCGCAAATTCGTCTTTTCACTTTAGGTCGTTCACCCATGGTGTGTGTAGGCCCCCCAGCTCCTTCTTTACGGCACACATCGATCGATATGCCTCTCTAGCCAGGTGTGCCTAGCACAAACACAAGCTTTTCCTCTTCTCTTATCACCGTCCATGCCTCACTCCCACTACTCTTTTCATCGATCTCGTACTCGCACACTCCTTCCCCCTCGATATAGTATGCCTCTCGTACCACCTACTAGATGCATCCCTCTCTCTCTATCCTTCTCCTCATGCCTCATTTGCTTCTAACACACACACGCATGTATACCAATCGATCTCCCAACATATACCTAGATCGACTTTAATTATCCCCCCCATAGATCGACGTACCTCACAAGTTATGTCTCCCCTTTCTCTAACAAAGGACGATTGATCTTCCTATGTAGTTATGTCTGCTTACCACAGCCATATCGTCCCACCTCATCATTCGTGCATGCCTCCTGACCCGTCTCTCACACGCACGTGCACAGACAATAAGCAGCCATCTCCTCTCTTATTGATATTGCGGGCGTGCCCTCCGTTTTTCTAGCAAGCCTATCCCACCATTTGTTAGAAGCAACTCCACTACCACCCCCTCCAACACTCTAGCTCTGTCTCTCTCCCAACCTTATTCCTCTCCTGCACATATGCATGGATGCCGATCGATCTCCCTTAATACATGAGGCAGATCGATCTCCTTAATACATGAGGTAGGCCTCTCTCCTCCTCCACACATATACCAGCCATTGTACCTCTATAGTTAATTGTGCCTCCCTCTTCCCCCACAACACACCGATAGTCGAGTGCTGCAGGTAGGTATCCATGCTACAGAGACAAACTGCACATGTCCCCTCTCACGTTCCAGTAGGCCAGCCACTCTATATCTTTGACGTGGGCACACACAAATTCGATGACACTCTTTATCGATCGCGCGTGCACACACACACACATCATCCCTCTCTTTGATTCTATGGATACCTCAAGCCGATGATACCTCCACTCTCTTCTCATGGATCGCCTCCTCTATATATATGTTATATCCAGGACACTATTTCACACACATTGCATATGTTACATTTTTTGATTGACCCACCCCCCCCCAAAAAAAATCTCACGAACCCACACACTATATCTCTGTAGGTTTGTATATCTCTCACACAACCCCAAATAGGTGGTGTACGTATACAAGAAGAGAATAGGTGCGCCGTGCACGTACTCATGCTTCGTGCCCAGCCACGCCCGCGCGGGTACACAGTGGAGCTCATTTCTTTACGAAATGGCATCCCACGTGCTAATTTGAACGCCTGTAGCGGTTATTTACCTAGGGAGGTCGTGTACCACGCGTGCACGAAACAAAGTTCGACTTGACGCGTTGCCGCATTATTTTTAAATAAAGTTATAGCGCTCAATGGCACGTACACAGAATATAAAATGATTTTTATGGAGAAAAAGGTAGTCCGCTCCACTATATACAATGGAGCCTGCCTGCCTGGTTTGTCGCTCTTCAGAGTATCTCACACAAGGCGGCGGTGGCCTCTCTCTCTCACCGTTGGTCACTGATCTGGCTGCATCCCGTCCGCCGGGGGAAAGGGAGGAAGTGCATCGTTTCTCCGTTTGACAGCGCCAAGGCAGCACATCCCGATCTGCGGTACACGCCGTTCTCTCTGACCAAGCTTCGGTGCGGCAGGGCCTACGGCACCTGCTCGCTGCCGCAGTATGGGCAGATTACGCCCGCCGCCGCTCACATAGTTACATCCCGACGACCTCCAGGTATCCCCTCCAGCCTTGCTCCACTGCCCATCTTCCTACGTCGCTGCATGTGGATCTTCCATAGTTCTTTGCCCAAAACGTAGCTCGTCCGGCATACTTTTCATATTGCAATCTCGTCCTCACACCGTTTTAGACAAACACAACCGTGTTGTTATCTTCCCTTAGGACAAGGAATATGCTTCTTTTTTGTCGTCGCATGTGTCATCAACTGTTATTGGCTAATAAATGTTTCCTTTCTACCTCTTTTTTGCGAACAGGGCTATCCATTTCACCTCGTTGCTATTGTGACCTTTTGGTGAACTGCACAAGTCACTTTTTTCTTAAGAGTGTTTTGTGCAGTTGTACTAAAATGTCACACGGGCAACGTCTCTACATTTCAGTGTGACTGCACAAAGGGAGATTGGTTTTGCTCTATCCTCCTCATCCAACTCCGAGCCTAATCTTCTCCAACTAGTTAGTCTTAAGAGAGACTGCAAAGGTGACCGGCTTCTATTTGTGTATTTATTGTTTCATCAGCAGTCCTCTATTATCGTAATCACACTTAATATCTTTGGAACAGGGACGCTCAGCTCTATTTTAGTGGAACTACACAAAATGATCGGAATGTTGCATGCTCCAGACAGCTACTTTTTTTCCCAACATGCCTTGTTGATTTAGACAGAGCTGGGGGACGTTGCTGCCAATGAAAGCATGGATCAATTTTAATTTAACACCTTCTCACAACTCTGTCTTCAGTTGTGATGTAAATATTAGCTCTGGTCTGCTAATAATTGACATGCATTAGCAAGGAAGTTAGTTTTTTATTGTTTCCGAAAGAGCATTGATGGCAAGACACACAAAACAAAAGCTGAAAGCTCACACCATTGTACAATTTCATGTCGCTGGAAAATTATTTGTATAGTATGTCAATTATGTAAACAAATGATGGAAGCTTGATAGCATTGCTAGAAGCCTTTTCAGCATCCGGGTCCATGTGCCATGCACAAAATTATACTCCTTCGTTCCTAAATATTTGTCTTTTTTAAGGGATGGCTCCTCCCACCTCCTCTCCTCTCCTCGCCCCTACTTGCCCTCCACCACACACCATCCAACCATGGAGATTTTTGATCTGATCGATCTAGACGATCACGGAAGGTCTTCTGCATTGGGATTTTTCCCCCGGCCTTGCCGTGGCAGCTCAGGTGCATCGACATTTTGGTTCTACCGTTCATTTCTCTCCTTCTAGTTCGAACAAAGAGTTCTTCTTGGTGGTGCACTTATCTTCGGCAAGTTTCCCTCTCAATGATGATTCGGTTGCTATTACACTCCAATGCTGTATTGGGGGCATCCCTTCTGGACTCAACGTGTCACATATTGATGGATGAAGATTTCGTTTTTCTGTGGCTTCCAATAAAGTTGGGCATTACATCTATGGTCTCAAGGATAGAGTATAGCCGGATTTTGTTTGCCACTTCAGTCTTTTTCGGCAGAGCAATAAGGGCATTTTGGCAATGGATTCATCTTGGCACCTTGATTCTCATATTCCAGAGGTGGCTGCTCTATCAAGTCTAAATACAAGTTCTCTACACAACAAGACATGGTTATGAACACATCAAGTCTGATTTTATCTAAATTTAGTTTCTCTCCTAAGGAGGGATTGGTTTCCAGCCTCAATCCGTCGCCGGACGGCTCACCGCCGGCAGTTCAGTCATCGAAGCAGGTTTTTCCTTGGCCGATAGATAGACAGATAGCTACTCAGGGCATTAAACAACATTCCTTGTCTTCGGCCATCATCTTTGGGGCATTCAAGTCACCCATTACTACGGGGAATAATGAGGTTAATGGGGTAAGGCCTATTAATTACAGATTTGCAGGTTGTCGGTTTAAGGAGAATGCATGGAGCACTATTCTGAATTTTATGCTCTTCCATATTTTGGACCAACGTCACTTTGGTTATTCTGATACACATATTGCCAATATCTGGTCCCTATCTTCGGTCCCTACCTCGGTTTACATTTATGGCAGGCTCAATTTGTGCTCCTCTTGTAATTCGCTAGGCCACCTGGCTTCTACATGTCCAGGAGAGATTTGCTCTATCTGTCTTAATGACAATTGTTGCTGTCCCACTCCTGCTAGTACGGTGAATCCTGTCCAGCCCACCATCGTCAAGGCTGTGGGCTCTGGGCCACAACTGATCTAGCAGGCCTGTACTATTTGTGGATCACAAACTCACCTTTTTTTCCAATGCCCGGCCTATCAAAAATGTGAGGTTTGTTCCTTCTTGGGCCACAACAAGCGCAACTGCTATGATCCTAAGGCCAAGCACTATTTTTGGAAGCCCAAGAATGCTAAGAAATCTGATCTTCATTTATCTGGAGCAGCAAATCATTTTGACAAGACATTCAAAGGCAAGAATCCTATTTCTCCTTTTTTTGAGATGGAATCATTACCCTGCTTACCTTCTACTAGCAGCACTGCCACGGCCAACTTGGGAAACGGGAGGCTAATTGATTTTGGTCCAGTCAAATCGGGGGCTGCACGGATTCCTTCCTCTAGCAAGCATTTACCTCAGTTACCTACGCTGCGCCTCACAGCTCGTCCCAAGCAATCCTCGGCCGTTCATTGCGATATCTGCGGCTGCCTTGGACACGTGCCATCATCCTGTCTCCAGGGGCGGCGCTCCAACAAAGAAAATTGGCTACACAATCAATCCATACCCCCTGCCGATACGCATTCCACCTCGCCGCGCGTGCACTCCTCTGCGCATGCTCTGCTCCTCCCTCCTCCACCAACAACGGCGAATTTCCCCATCAACATCGTCCCCTACCTGCCGCAAGGAATGATGGTGGAGCTTGGCCCGGCTGATCGGAAGGTGAGAGTGGACATGGTGGTCAGTGCGGTGCCTCCCCTGTGCCACGACTTCTTGGCTATTGCTAAGGCCAATAGGTTCATCCCACAGCATCAGAAAGAAGCCCTCAGCGATACCATCCAAGGTTTGCTCCATGAGTCTCATTTCTTCCCCACTGAAGTTGAGGATCACCCTCTAGGGATTGGTATTTTTGGATTTGATGACTCCCTCGTTAGAGATACTGTCGTCGGAACCACCTTTGAACTAGATGAGATGCAAGCTGATGAGCACACGGTGATTTCTTTTGTTCCTCATGATGCTGCGCTTAACATGAGGCTTACCACTTTTGGCCCGGAGATTTGGATCTTGTATGTTGGATTTCCCTATGACTACTAGTAGATGTGCACGTGCAACGCACGTGTTGAGAAAATTAGTTATAACAATGCGATGATTCAGACAATGTAATGATACACATAGTTAATCCACGTTGCTAATTACAGATAGAAGAGAAGGTGTTGTATTTGAACCTGAATTGCTACTGAGATATATATGGCTTGGATTTAGCTCTATGGACCCTGATAAAAGATAGATAGTGCAATTCTATCTCATCACAAGCACCTTCTCTTTCACCATGTCAGATCACACAACTCTATTTCTTCACAACCCATAGTAAGACGTGTAGAACAAAGGTCTTCAAGATAGAGCAAACAAAGGCCTTAAAGTTGCAAGAAAAAACTCTACAACACACAGGCAACTCTGGTTCTTCAAAACGTGCCAAGCTTCTATGGTTACAATTGAGAGCGACTATTTCAGGCTCAAAAAGATTTTTCTTCAGTCAGTTTTCCCTCCGCCCTCCCATATTATGCATCCAACGGACTGTAACCTTCTTCCTGGCACACGAACGCCCGCACTACAGCCTCGCCGCCCTGGTCTGCCCGAGTTGCCGTTGCTGCCACCGGTCATCCCTCTAACCCACCTCCACCCAAACCCCACAACCCGTTGCATGTCCTCCGCTGACGACGCTGGGACAAGTTGTGTCGTCCCTGCCTCCATCCAGGTCCTAGATCTTCATCTTGGGGATGCCACCACAAGTAGTGTCGTCCCCGCCTCTGTCCAGGTCCTAGCTCAGCATCTTGGAGACATTGTGGCAGGCAGTGTCGCCTCCATCTCAGCCTTAGCTCCATCTTACCTACTTCTCAGGCACATGTCGACAAGTTGAAGGCTCAAAATTCCAGTCACCTGAAAGCAGCCAGTAGGCATTTGGACTTCACGTTTATAAGAGAGAGAATTAGGAGCACATATCGACTGATCGTTACTCTCGACGGTGAGCATGTTATTGATTGTGAACTCATATTAGGCTGTTTACACAGAGGAATGAAAAAAATCACGGAAAACCGAACTATTATACAATACTTACCTTATCTAACAAAGATATATAGAGATTGTAGAAAGGGATAGGATAGTTATTTTTGCAAGAGACTTGTTGTAAATTCCTTAACTTAAAAAACAAAAAAGGGTGGTCAACATTCTGGTGCAGACTTCACTATCCCGACTGATTCCATTATAGGAACATGATATTCCAAACATGATCTCACATATGAGCTCAAAAATTAAAATAATCTACTCACATATCCTAGCTCTAGGTAATACTAAGGTTACATTTTTTATCCTACCAAAATTACATAAACCCTTCCTTTCTAAAAAAAATTCGCATCAGGACATGCGTGTCGTCCCCTTTTAAGATATTAATGTAAATCAATTGATTAACCAGCAATACTCCTATTCTTGGAAATTATAGAAATTATAGAAGTTTATTGGATTTTGGAATTGATTTCTCTAGTAAATTAAGATCAGTTCCAAATATACTCCCTCCGTTCCTAAATATAAGTCTTTTTAGAGATTCTACTATAAACTACATACAGATGTATGTAGACATGTTTTAGAGTGTAAATTCACTCATTTTGCTCCGTATGTAGTCCCTTCTTGGAATCCCTAGAAAGACTTATATTTAGGAACGGAGGGAGTATAATTCAAGCAAAACATGGTTTCACCACAACCATAGTAATTAGATCAGAAGTTCCTATCCAATCTATCACCCCTATACATACCACAAACTTCATTCAAAATACATACTGCCGAGTGCCGACTCAAAACCATCCAATACTCCTAGTCTTATACAGACTGCACACACCCGTAAACCAAACCCTCATTAAAAAAATACATCAACCAGCTATACACCCTAATGTATGTACATATATTTGTACCATCAATCTATTGCTAGGTGGTACATATATTTTGGTCCAGTGATGCTCAAGACAGATCAGTGATTGCCCCCATCCTGAAGGAAGTGAACCAACTAAGTAGAGTTTATTCTAGTTTTCAATTTAGGCTTGTGCACAGACCAGCTGCTGTTGCTGCTCACCTGTGTGCAAAAAATGCTTCGCCTGAGCGGCAAAGGTGTGCTTGGATAAATATGAATTATGGCTTCGTTTTCAGCCTTCAGCTTGACTATAACTCTACTTATTCAGTCCGGAAAAGCTCCCGATTCCCCCAAAAAAAGTGCACGTGCATGAAACAAGGATCTAGCCAAAAAACACTTAAATACAGTCAAATTCTAAAAAAAAGGAATAAAAGTATGCAGAAGGAGCAACACATCTCTGTTTATAAGAAGTACACAAACCACATATTTCATATTCAGGAAAGGAAACCAAGATATAAACAAGAAAAAGAAAACATAGGATCCATAAACGTAAGATTTTGTAAATTGATGAGGCAGCACTGACCTCATCAAAACTTTTCCCATTATGAATAGCTCGTTCGTGTCTCTCTTCATTGAGCCGTTTAAAGAGTTGTTCTTCTATATGATCGCTAAGCATGGCCCTTGGCAGATCTTTAGCCCCAAGAACATAATTTTGTGGCAAAGGCATACGTAAGCCATGCTCGATCTCCCAAACACAACATTTAGGGCAAGTTTAATCTGCTTCTTTGGAATCACCCCATTTGAAATTTAAAAGGGCACAAATCAGACACTGCCAACATTCACATTTGTCACACATTACACAACGTAGATTCGAGTATGAAGTTTATCCTTAGAAAATTGATTACCTTCCACCTGAATTTTGAACTGTGAGTCTCATTGTAACACAGGATACAGAAATTGTGACAAGTCTCAGTAGCAGTAGCAGTATAGTATGCATTTCATTTTATCCAAGCAACACAAGGAGAACAATAAATTGGTGGAGGCTAAAAAAGAGGTTCTCTACTTTGCAAAGCTTGCATATGTAATCATTTTCAGTGTATTCAATCACTTGATACTTTAGAACTTTAGCATTGCTCTGTCAAATGATGGAACATAATAAACAGTTTACACTTTGTAGTGCAATAAGCATATAACTATTTAATATGCTTACACTATGAACAATGGTAATACCAGTGAAACACGTACATAGCTATGAACATGGATCGATCATTATTGTCATAAATGAAACTTATAGAAGGAAATTGCAAATGGAACTTCTTGATAGAACATGAAAATAGATCATTGTAGACTCGTGCTTCATAGCTATGAAGAACCGGCGTTACGGATACGGCGATAAGGAAATGGGGATACGGTAATTTCAAGAAACAATAATACGGCGGTATGGTGGGTATATATAAATAATTAATAAAATGGTAAGTAAAGAAGAACAAATAATCTATGTGCGAGATGACATGAGATCAAAATACTACCCCTTTCATTGCCTTCATGCCTCTTTTTATATCATCAATGACTGAATGACCATTAATTTCCTAGACCCTCATAATTGAATGTTGTGTATCTCTGGACTCACTCCTTGGCCAGCACAGCAACAACATCAGGAGGATAGCAGCAGTAAGCAACAACATCAACAGGTCAACAGCAGCAACAACAATGTCAGTATAAAACAAAGCATAGCTGCATACAAGATGCAAGCATTATACAAATATATACAGCAAAGCAGCATCTGCTGCAACAGGCCTGCAGCGACAAGCACCCAGTGACAAGCCAACAAGCATGCAGCGTCAAGCATAGACAGCACACACACACGCAGCCGGCAAGGCGGGAGGACGGAGGCATGGCCAGGCCGGACTTGGCTGAGTCCCTGTGCAAGATAACAAAGTGAGGCCCTTTGTCGGTTCAAGTGCCAATTAGACATTATATTTGTCCTAAATTTTCTTCAATGACTTTCTATTGAGAATTTATAAACTCACGTGTTAATCTTCTCTTTCTTTGGTTTTTCATGTTACAATTACTTTTGGGATGACATCTTAAAACACAAAGGCATGAAACTTGAAAAATCAAACCTGGAGGAGGGAGAACGACCATGGTACAACACTACACAGGCGTGAAAGAAATCCAGCACTGAACGCTTGCCGATGGAGTAGTACTGCTATACAGGTCTTCTCTGAAATTAGTACAATTACTGACCCTGATTGATGTAACATGTATTGACCTTGATTGTCGGAATTAGTACATAATGGAGTAGAGTAACCTTCTCTTGCTCTCTCAAGTGGAGCATATGGAGAATTACTACAGCCCAAAAAGAAGTAAAGCACAAATTAGATCGGATACAAAGCAAAGCAACCTACTTCGCTTATAGAGGAGGATCTTTACCTGACCAATGCAAATTAGGGAGTGAATCATAGGGATCAACGAATCACTGATGGCTCGGTGATTGCTCGCACCGGCTGCACATGCCCAGGCCAGGGCCTAACCGGAGGAGAGCAGTTACCTTGTCGGGGACGATGCGGATTTCAAACCGGCAGGGGGAAGAGGGATCCGCGCCGCCGCGCCGCGGGCTCGCGTGCGGCCTCATTCGCCGGCAGCCGCCACACATGCGCCCACTTCGTCCTTTGGATGCGGCCGGAGAGGCGAGGCGGAGCGGGCGCCGCCACGCCGCGGGCTTGCGTGCGGCCTCCATGGCCAACCCAAAAGAGCGCGACCACGCCTCCCCTTGTCTCCCGGCGGTGGCCGCACTCCTTCCCTGCTCCGGCTTCCTGTGCACGCCGCTCCGGGCCGCTCTGGCGAAAAGAGCGCCGATGAGGGCGTTGTGCGGGCGGCGGGGAGAGTGCCCGGGAGGTTGTCACGGGGCAGTTCGGCTGACGATTGGGGGTTGCGTCATTGTGGGGGAAGGGAGGAGGCGGCGCTGTTTTCCTCGATCTGGGGAGAGAAAGAAGGATCGGGGAGGCACGATTCAGTTGGAATCGGCCTGAAAATTAGGAGCTGCGAGCGGAATCAAGGGCGATTGTTTCACTCGTGCGGGCGTCGGAACGGCAGAGTTTTCGTTCGCCCTGAACATGTTCTCTTGTTTAATAGTAGTGTAGATACAATTACTGACCCTGATTGATGTAACATGTATTGACCTTGATTGCCGGAATTAGTACATAATGGAGTAGAGTAACCTTCTCTTGCTCTCTCAAGTGGAGCATATGGAGAATTACTACAGCCCAAAAAGAAGTAAAGCACAAATTAGATCGGATACAAAGCAAAGCAACCTACTTCGCTTATAGAGGAGGATCTTTACCTGACCAATGCAAATTAGGGAGTGAATCATAGGGATCAACGAATCACTGATGGCTCGGTGATTGCTCGCACCGGCTGCACATGCCCAGGCCAGGGCCTAACCGGAGGAGAGCAGTTACCTTGTCGGGGACGGTGCGGATTTCAAACTGGCAGGGGGAAGAGGGATCCGCGCCGCCGCGCCGCGGGCTCGCGTGCGGCCTCATTCGCCGGCAGCCGCCACACATGCGCCCACTTCGTCCTTTGGATGCAGCCGGAGAGGCGAGGCGGAGCGGGCGCCGCCACGCTGCGGGCTTGCGTGCGGCCTCCATGGCCGACCCAAAAGAGCGCGACCACGCGTCCCCTTGTCTCCCGGCGGTGGATGCACTCCTTCCCTGCTTCGGCTTCCTGTGCACGCCGCTCCAGGCCGCTCTGGCGAAAAGAGCGCCGATGAGGGCGTAATGCGGGCGGCGGGGAGAGTGCCCGGGAGGTTGTCACGGGGCAGTTCGGCTGACGATTGGGGGTTGCGTCATTGTGGGGGAAGGGAGGAGGCGGCTCTGTTTTCCTCGATCTGGGGAGAGAAAGAAGGATCGGGGAGGCACGATTCAGTTGGAATCGGCCTGAAAATTAGGAGTTGCGAGCGGAATCAAGGGCGATTGTTTCACTCGTGCGGGCGTCGGAACGGCAGAGTTTTCGTTCGCCCTGAACATGTTCTCTTGTTTAATAGTAGTGTAGATACAATTACTGACCCTGATTGATGTAACATGTATTGACCTTGATTGCCGGAATTAGTACATAATGGAGTAGAGTAACCTTCTCTTGCTCTCTCAAGTGGAGCATATGGAGAATTACTACAGCCCAAAAAGAAGTAAAGCACAAATTAGATCGGATACAAAGCAAAGCAACCTACTTCGCTTATAGAGGTGGATCTTTACCTGACCAATGCAAATTAGGGAGTGAATCATAGGGATCAGCGAATCACTGATGGCTCGGTGATTGCTCGCACTGGCTGCACATGCCCAGGCCAGGGCCTAACCGGAGGAGAGCAGTTACCTTGTCGGGGACGGTGCGGATTTCAAACCGGCAGGGGGAAGAGGGATCCGCGCCGCCGAGCCGCGGGCTCGCGTGCGGCCTCATTCGCCGGCAGCCGCCACACATGCGCCCACTTCGTCCTTTGGATGCGGCCGGAGAGGCGAGGCGGAGCGGGCGCCGCCGCTCCGCGGGCTTGCGTGCGGCCTCCATGGCCGACCCAAAAGAGCGCGACCACGCCTCCCCTTGTCTCCCGGCGGTGGCCGCACTCCTTCCCTGCTCCGGCTTCCTGTGCATGCCGCTCCGGGCCGCTCTGGTGAAAAGAGCACCGATGAGGGCGTTGTGCGGGCGGCGGGGAGAGTGCTCGGGAGGTTGTCACGGGGCAGTTCGGCTGAGGATTGGGGGTTGCGTCATTGTGGGGGAAGGGAGGAGGCGGCGCTGTTTTCCTCGATCTGGGGAGAGAAAGAAGGATCGGGGAGGCACGATTCAGTTGGAATCGGCCTGAAAATTAGGAGCTGCGAGCGGAATCAAGGGCGATTGTTTCACTCGTGCGGGCGTCGGAACGGCAGAGTTTTCGTTCGCCCTGAACATGTTCTCTTGTTTAATAGTAGTGTAGAAGTGTAGATTAAACCCAGCATTACATGCATAAGTCTGTGGATACTTTTGGTACTTTACTTGAATGGCATAATCCCAGGAGTGACAGGCGTTTTGTGCTCCTGAAGGCCAGGGTCATTCATCTTAGATTGGTCCCTAAGAGCATTGTGATGAGGCAGATTGGGGGTGCTAGGCACTGCTGGACAGTTGCTGTAACTATGTTACGTAGTAGTGATTGGAATGCACACTTACCTGAAGTTCCACCTGCTGGGGAAAATCCACCTCCTGATGATGGTGTTCCACATCCTCTGTTTGGTGAAGGGCTGACTGCTGAGCAAATTTACCAAGCCCAGCTGCACAACTGGATGGCTCAGAATGTAGCTGCTGATCATGCTATGCATCAGGCTAATCAGGCCAATGACAATGTGCAGGTGGACCATCAGGTTCAGTTTCAGGCGCAATGGGGTGCCTGGCCAGCTCCTCCACCTCCTGCTGTGTATAATTTTCAGGCATGGTTGGCTGCTGAAGGTCTTCAGGTTTCTGATGGAATTTTACCTGAAAACAATCTGCTAGACAGCCCTGCAATGGCTTGGAATGACTCCATATCTTGGCACAGCAGCTCTGAGTCTTCTGTCAGTTCTGATGGGTTTGTTCTTGTGCCTGTCAATGTTCTGAATAATCTCTCGAGAAGTAACTTTGATAGCCCTGCCAGTATCTCCTTGGTTCCTATAATACAGCAGCAAGATTCTCTCACAATTGATCTTTCTCTGAATAACTCTGGTCTGCACTTCACCATGTCACACCATGGGAACTTGATGGCTTCTATGCTCTTCCACTCAGCTAGGCCGGTGTGACAGATCAATGACTTTCTGTGGACTGCCATTAAGCCCGTTTTGGCCACTTTTGGCCCATGGAGCTCGGGGCTGGGTTTTAGGGATTGCTTGAAAGTTCATGTTCAAGTTAGCAGCAACAATGATTCTATCTTGATTACTGCTGGGCATCAGATCACTAGGGATAATGAGGACTGCATATCTGTGGTGCATTCCTGGTCTGCTCCTGCCGCGGCTCCGACTGATCCCTCCATGGCTCTGCTCCAGGGAAACTCTAGCTCTTTGCTTATGCCTCCTTCTGATGTTGTTCTGCCTGATGGAGGCGCTTCCTCTCATCGTGGAAAAGTGCAGGCACCTGAATGTGAAGTCTCTCTTCATCGCAACGCTAGATCCAATAAATATGATGGATTTCAGGTCCATGCTCTGTGCGATACCAAGAAGAAGCAATCAAAGGTCAAACCACACCACACTCCTACTGCTCCCTCCTCGGTGATCATCAGGGAGCTGGACACTGAGGCAGCCCAGGAAAGACCACCTCCTACTCCCATTCAGGTAATTCAGCAGGTGGGTGTCCAAACATGCACCATCCCGCCAGAAGAACTTACTGAAGCTGCTCTCTTGGAGTCCAAGGAGGCAGGGTCTTCGTCCTCGGCTTAATTTGCTGGTTTATTAGCTTTATGGGTCTTTTGGTCAATTGGAATGTGTTATGTTGGAACATTCGTGGGTTAAACTCTGGTGATAAACAATTAGCACTTTCTAATGCTATCAATGCAAGCCTGTGTCTGATCATATACCGTGCGTGGTCTCCATTGAAACTTCTATTCCTAGAAGTAAGCTTTTTCGATTTCAGCCTTTCTGGATTCAACACCCTGGTTTTATGGAGGTTGTGCAGTCTGCTTGGGATAAGCCCGTCCGATCGACCAATAGTGCAACCATTCTTTGTAGAAAATTCAAGCACTTGCGATACTGCCTCAAAAATTGGAGCAAGAACATTTCCCGATTATCTATAGCCATTACTAACTCCAACAAGGCTCTAGCTGACCTGGACACGCTGGAGAACAGAAGGCCTTTGACAATTCCCGAGGCTAATTTTAGGATTATCCTAAAAGCCCACATCCTACGACTCTTGTCATATCAACAGCAATATTGGAAGAAACGGTGCACAATTCGATGGGTTCATTTTGGGGATGAAAACTCCAAAATTTTCCAAGCTATGGCCTCCGAATGCTACAGGAGGAACAATATTGCCTCATTAACTCTACATAATGGAACAATAATTGATGATCACGCAAGCAAAGAATCTGTCATTTATCACTCTTTTAAAGAAAGACTTGGAACCTCCTCTAAGCATGAGATGAAATTTGATCTTCCCTCCATTATCAAGAGAATTGAGGGGCTGGATGACCTAACTGTGCCATTTACTAGGCAGGAGATTGATCTAGTCATCAAAGAAATGCATGCGGATCGGGCTCCAGGCCCTGATGGATTTAATGGGGCATTTCTAAAATCTTGTTGGCACATAGTTAAGGAAGATTTCTATGCACTATGTGATCAATTTTTTGAGGGTGCTCTCAACTTGAAGAGTATCAATGACGGATTCATCACACTCATCCCAAAAATTTCGGCGCCACAAGGAGTTAATGACTTTAGACCGATCACTGTGCTAAATTGTTGTCTTAAGGTCATCACAAAGCTTCTAGCTAACAGGTTACAAAAAATGATTCTCAAGATTATTCACCGCAACCAATATGGTTTCCTGAAAAAGAGGTCTATTCAGGACTGCCTTGCTTGGGCTTTTGAGTACATATACCAATGCCAATCTTCTAAAAAGCCAATAGTACTGCTCAAGCTAGATTTTGCAAAAGCGTTCGACACCATCGACCATGATGCTATGCTGGAAATCATGAAACACATGGGTTTCAATGATAAATGGCTGGGATGGATCAAAACAATTTTCTCCTCTGCGAAGTCTTCTGTGCTCCTTAATGGCGTCCCGGGCAGACAGTTTAATTGTGTTTGTGGGGTGCGCCAAGGTGATCCCCTGTCCCCCTAATCTTTGTCCTGGCGGCAGATTTATTGCAGGATGCAATCAATGACTCCTTCCAAATAAATGATCTTAAGCTGCCCTTTCACCGCCCCAACCAATCAGACTACCCGGTGATTCAATACGCCGATGACACTGTCATGTTACTTCCTGCGTGTCCGGACCAAGCTTCTCTTGTCAAAACGATTCTTACTAATTATGCCACTTCGATTGGTCTCAAGATTAACTTCCACAAGTCTACTCTCGTGCCCATGAACTGTGATGCCTCCACCGCTCAGACTATTGCGCAAATTTTTGGTTGCGTCGTGGGAAAGTTACCTTTTACTTACCTTGGGCTGCCAATGGGTACTTCTAAACCTACAGTACAAGATCTCATGCCATTGGTTTGTGGAGTTCAACGGAGACTTTCGGCAACGCTGTCAATGATTTCCTATGGAGGGAAATTATCCCTTCTCAATTCGGTAATCACATCCCTTATAATCTTTGCCCTTTTCACCCTCAAACTGCCAACGGAAATTATTGATCTGTTGGATAAAATCAGAAGACAATGTCTCTAGACCAAGAAAACGGATGATGGGGAAAAATGTAACTCATTAGCTTCATGGCAAATGGTTTGCAGACCAAAAGAGTGTGGGGGTCTCGGGGTTCTTGATTTACAAACCCAAAGTGATGCTTTACTCATGAAATACCTGCACAAATTCTATAATCACTGGGATCTGCCGTGGGTTGACTTGATTTGGTCCACATACTACAATGACAAAATCCCACACGCTTCAGATCCATGCGGATCGTTCTGGTGGAAAGATGTGCTCAAACTCACACCCATCTATAGAGGAATATCAAAAGTGATCATTAGCAAAGGAGATATTGTGCTGATGTGGAAATATCTATGGTTGGATGATGTCCTTGCTGATTCACACCCACGTGCTTTTTCTTATGCCAAACTTGAAGACATCTCTGTTCGAGACTTTCTTGGGTGCACCAATCTCAATGAAACCTTTCACCTACCACTGTCCATGCAAGCACACAATGAGCTACGTCATCTCCAGGAGATCACAGCGCATGTTGGCATGGGTGAGGGTGATGACATGGAATCCTGGATCTATGAATGGGGCTCTGAGATATACACTGCCAACAGATATTACAATTTCTATTTTTGTGAGGCCACAGCCCATATTAGCTACAAATGGCTCTGGAAATCTTCGGCCACAATGAAAATCAAAGTCTTCGGTTGGCTCCTCTCTGATCGCCTCAACACAAGAAACATGTTGAAGAGAAGACACTACAACATCGGGGACAATTATGGTTGCATTCTATGTGGCAGGAATGAGGAAGAAACAATTGAACATATGATCTTTACTTGCCCCTTCAGTTCAGCCTGTTGGGACACTTTGAATATCCACTGGACAGCTAATGGAGATCGCCTCAACTGGATCAAGGAAGCCAAATCCGTTTGGAACAACCAAATGTTTATGGAGATTTTCCTATATGCCTCCTGGAGTTTGTGGAAGGAAAGAAACAACAACCACTTTAGGAGAATTGACCCCACGGTTGGGTCTTGGGCAAGAAGAGTCAAAGAGGACTTCTCTTTACTCATACATAGAGCTAAAGAGAAACACAAACATTTTCTCTCCACTTTTATTCAGTCCTTTGTTGCCACATAGTCTAGTACTTACTTAGGCTACCTACATATACCGTTAATTTTATCATGGCTATGGATGTAAGGATATGACATTGTACTAAACTTTTTGATACTTTAATTCAATATATACAGTAGGAGCCTCTCCTACTGTTTCAGGTGTCAAAAAAAATATTTGTCTTTTTACAAATTTCAAATGGGCATATTTTAGAGTGTAGATTCACTCATTTTGCTTCGTATGTGTACTCCCTCCGTTCCTAAATACTCTATTCGTCTTTCTAGAGATTTCAACAAGTGACTACATACGGAGCAAAATGAGTGAATCTACACTCTAAAATATGTCTATATACATCTGTATGTAGTAGTCCATTTGAATCTCTAAAAAGACAAATATTTGAGTAGTCACTCGTTGAAATCTCTAGAAAGACAAATACTCCGGAGTATATTTAAGAACCGGGGGGGGGGGGGTTGTGCACAACCGCATGGGAAACTCAGCCCGGTCGTTGCGCCGCATTAATAGTGAGTAATGAGCAGTCAAATCATAAGCCCCACCTTTCCCACTGTAGGTTGCTCGGAAGAAGCAACCATCAATACGATCTTCTTTGAATCCACTCATACTACTCCATCTGTCACTGTTTATAGAGCTCGCTTCAGAAAAAAGAAAAAATCTGTGGGACCAAGGCGACTAGCGATCAGCCTGGAAAATAGCATTTGTAGTTATAGCACGGTGTCTATTACTAGAGGGAATAATGTGTACACACATGCATGCAGTGCTTCCACCCCGGGTATACACATGCATGCACTTACTCCACTCCGTAGTAGTACTCCCTCCTTTCCGGTTTATAGTGCTCAATTCAAAAATCTCACCAATCAAGGTAGATGGCGAGTGGTGGAATACTTTTTGTACTTTTGCAAAAGCACCTAATTAATGCTCTTATTTTCCTCAAAAAATTATGTTTACCAATGCATTAATTGCAATGCATGCATGCATAAAGTACATGCATTGGTCAATTTTCTCTTAATACTTGCATGCAATGATTTAATGCACCTTGGAATCTGAACATGTGATGGAAAAAATCAAATTGAGCCTTATAAAATGGAAAAACTAAAATTTTAAGATAAGCCCTATAAACCGGAAAGGAGGGAGTACATCGAGAGAAAATTGTGGACTTGATTGTGGACTTGATTGCGGTTAACACACAGACGGGCTCGCACGAAGGCCAAGATATATTCAAGCATGGTTGGTTGATCGATATCATCTTTACATGTTGGGCTGCCGTTTTCCGCCCTTCTCTGGAATAAACGTGTACTTTATCAGAGATTAAAAAAATAAGCGTATAGACGCTCCACCATGTGGTTCTAGTAGTAGTACTACTCATACTACTAAACCTTGTGCTTGGCTCTTCGCCTCTTCGTGAAGTCGAACAATGATGGTACTCCGCATGTTGGGTACTACAGTGTATGCCTCTGACAATCTGACACCGAATGGACTGATGCATGTCCACCGAGGGTAGGTTGAATTAGTCAAAAGGCGTAAGCAAGCTTCATCTTGTCCTGCAAGCTTCTCCTCGTTCTGCGAGTTGACGGGACACACCAAAAAGTAGTGCTAGTCCATACTCCCTCCTTTCCGGTTAATATGGCTTAATCTTTTTTGCGGGTAAATGAGAGAGCTTTATTCATATATAAGCATTCTTAGAACGATCTGCCAAGACACTGGTCACTCGAAGCGAGGTACCCCGCAAAAAAAGAACTAGGAAGCGAGGTGTTTCATCAACCCAGCTCTCGGCCACATTCAAAGTGCAGCAAGCATGGTTCGCACGAAGATGCGCCGCAAGGTTTGCTGACCTGTTTACATGTTGAATAACAAAAAAAGTGGAAATATTACCGAGCGCTCCTATTTGTAACAGGATATGAGCCAGAATTAAGCGAGAATTGTGGCGAGTGTCCCATGCAATCAACTTCCATTATCACATGCGAGAACCCTCGAAGAGAACCAAATGTGTTGGAGATTGCTTTATCACATTTTAAAATTATAATAAGAGTGCAGACGCTCCTCCATCCGGTTCCTAGTACTAGTATAGTACATACCTCTATAGACTATAGTAGTAGTACTAGTACTACTAGTAAACTTTGCGCTTTGCTGTTCGCCTATTCGGGAAGTCGAACAATAATAGTACTAGTAGTATAGTGTATGCTTCTAGCAATCTAACACCGAATTAACTGTTGCACGTCCACCGCCTGAGCGAGGGAGAGCTTGCATTAGTCAAAAGTTTATCCTTGTCCTGCGAGCCACCGCACGCAAGCTTCTCCCGTCCTGCAACCTTCTCCTCGTTTGCAAGTTGACGGGACACAGCAAAGTAATGCTAGTCCATACTGCCTCCTCTCCGGTTAATATGGCTTAATTTCAGACAAGATAAATACACTGTTTGTCACTGTATATTTGTAAAAATACGGTCAGTGGACTTCATAATACGCTCATTACGCTCAAAATATATATATATATATATATTCTGGTGTTTATACGGTCACTAGCTCACCCTGACTGAGTATGTGTGCGCATGCACGTGTAGGTTGAGCACTTGAGCGTGACCATGTATGTTCCATCGTGTGCTCGGACATGCATGCATTAGGGCGTCGCGCGTGTTTTTGCTTCCATGTGTACGTGTGACTGTTGCATACACGTAGGGGGAGTACGTGTAGGGGCCACTAAGGAGCTGTCAAATCACAGAGTAAGTTAGTCAGAAGAAGCAACCATCATTTGACTCTTCAATGACACGTACGCAATATAAAATGGTTGATATGGAGAGAAAAATAAAACCACTATATATACACTAGCAGGAGCCTAAGCTACAAGCCTGCTTGCTTAGGTTGCTCTCTTCACAAGCATAGAACGACGGGCCTGATCCCGCAGCTGGGGAAGGGAACAATATTCTGCATAGACGCGGTCGACATCGGCGAGGGAGAAAACCCACAGTCGGTGCGTCCCAATCGGGGGTCACCGCAGTATGGGCCGATGTCGCATCCCAACCGCCCTTCTATCTGCAGCCCGACGTCCCAGGTAGTCCATCTTCCTTTTGGAGCCGGCTTGCTCCACTGTCGTAGCTCCATCTCCATGTCGATCTTTCTCTACTTCTACCTGCTTCTACTTGTGATGAGTTTATGTCTCATGAACTAGTGCCAGTACTATTATTCTAATCACACTTCTTCAATATCTTTGCCATCAGGGATGCTCAGGTCGATTTTAGTGGAACTGCACAAAAGCATCGTATGATTCGAGGGTGCCAGTCGTCTTTCCTTCGACAGGTTCTACCTGGCCAGGAAATTAAATCCTGTTTAGGGTTTAGGATTTAAGTCGTAGTGACCCCATAGTAGTTTTTCTTTCGTACACGCTCTCACAACTTTTGTCTTTAGTTGTGAAGTAACTATTGTCTATGATCTGTGAATCATTGAGATGCATCGGCATGCTTGTTAGTTTTCCTTTGTATTTGATGGAATGTTGTAATGGTGCAACCTTGGAATAGGAATGAAAATGGAGTGGAAAGTTTCTGTTTTTACGGAGAAAAAATGGAAACAGAGAGAAACCAACGTTTCGTTTCGTTGGATTGCGCCATCGAGCAAAACCAACGTTTAAATCATGTATGTCGTGTTTGTGTCTCACCCTCCTCCACGGCTCGACCCCACATGGTCGCTCGGCATGCCACTCACCGCAAACCGAGTATATGATAACTTCCCCGCCTGCTTGTCGATGGATCACGCCATGGAGTACTAGCACTACTGGAAGAGATTGACGAGTTGGGGGAGGACAGCTAGCTATAGCACGGACTCCCAAGAACTTTTTACATGCATGTTGTAGGCGGCTATTGCGACCTTTGAACATGGAGCAGTCGCGTGCACCAGGAAGCGGCACGGGCGACGCTCTCTCGGCCGACGTGCCGCTTCAATGCCGGCGCCAGTGAGAGGTCGCGTCCGCTCTGGCTGGGCATGAATGCGGCACAGACCGTTTCGGGCGGGAAGCACGCACGGGTGATGAAGAGGGTTCGGGTTGGTCAGGACCGGCCGTGGCAGCGGTCCGGACGTCCGCAAACAAGAGATGGTGTACGTTAATATTGTTGCGTATATAATTAACAATGTAAATAATGTGCTAATTGGACAAATATGATTGGAGATGGAGATGGAAATGGAATTTTACGTAAACACGGATATGCATGTCTATGTCTATGTGTGTGTGCGCGACGACTCTCACGACCTGGAAGCGGGGGTGTGTTTTTTGATCGAGTTTTCTTTCTTGGTACGTTAAAAAATTGTCCGCCAGTTTTCGCTTCTTTTTTCCGGGAACGCGCGTATTCTATTTAAAACCACTGCTATGGAGAGATTTTTTACGCCATTATAGCCTCTTGTTTGATAAAGTTTCTCGCATCTCGCTCTCTCACCCTCTCCATATCAAAACAAGATGACAGTGTCCACGCTATCTCTCTCCTCACTGGTGGTCACAGATCCGGCCGAATCCCGTTTGCTGCGGGAGGTGAGGAGGTGCAGCGTTGACGTTGTCGCCGTCAGTGATGGAGGAAGCCGATGCGCATCGTCCTCTCGAAGCCGGCGCTGGCACAGACGAAGATCCTCCGCGCCCTTGTTCGCTGCCGTCATGTGGGCAGATCCCGCCCTCCCACCTAAACGACATGTCGCCCACCTGAGGTATAACTTTTTGTACTGGTCCAGCTCCCCAGGTCGCTGCGTGCGGGTTTTGTTCTATGCAACTACTCCCCGGCTCCCCATGTATAGTAGCTAGGGTTCATCGGGTGGTCTAGCATCACCTACTAGTACTACTCCCTCCTTTCCGGTTTATAGTCCTCAGTTCAAAAATCTCACCAATCAAGGTAGATGGCGAGTGGTGGAATACTTTTTGTAGTTTTGCAAAAGCACCTAATTAATGCTCTTGTTTTCCTCAAAAATTATGTTTATCAATGCATTAATTGCAATGCATGCATGCATAAAGTACATGCATTGGTCAATTTTCTCTTAATACTTGCATGCAATGATTTAAAGCACCTTTGAATCTGAACATGTGA
Organism: Triticum dicoccoides; assembly: GCF_002162155.2. NCBI lineage: Eukaryota > Viridiplantae > Streptophyta > Magnoliopsida > Poales > Poaceae > Triticum > Triticum dicoccoides. Next base: position 236,071,482 of record NC_041383.1, read on the forward strand.
TGGAAAACAACCAAATTGAGCCTTATAAAATGGAAAAACTAAAATTTTGAGATAAGCCCTATAAACCGGAAAGGAGGGAGTATTATAGAGGAAATGCCACTCGAAAAGTTGTCCTGATTTATGCCTCGGTGGAGGTATACATGTTATTTCGACAAAAAGTACATGGTGGTTGTGCGGTCATTGTCCATATGGTGGTAGTACTATCACTGGTTAAATGAAGAAATGCTTTTTTTCTCGGGTATCCTGGTTTAGTTCCCATCAAGATAATTATGATGCTTCTATTTGTTGGTGTAATTTTCATTAATTCTTATTGATAATTGAGATATTGTTGCTAATCTTGTAAAACAAAGTAACAACACTATATCCCTTTTTTATATTTTTGGAAACAGCGATGCGTATCTCCATACCCGGGCATGTCTTCCTCAATTTTAGCAGAACTGCACAAAATTGGATGGCCATTGTTGTTCCGCCTCACTGTCCTCTGCCACATGGTTCTTCCTTCCTCGAGCTTGATTACTGAGAAGAAACAGACCATAGTGAGGATTTGTCAAACTTCATAGGTGCCTCACCCAAACTTGATGCCAAATGGATGATGCATCACCACGATGACCTATCGATGCTCATGGTTGCGCCTCATGGTTGCGTCGGCTGGCCAAGGTGATCGATTTTCAATGAAAAACAAGTTGTCTTCCATCAGTGCTCTTTGCTTGTTACGAACAAAGATGATATCCTTCGTCAGTTCACCTTGGTTGCGTTGGAGACGCAGTCGTCTTTCACGTTGGTGCAATTTTATCACACAATTGGCTATGAACCAAATGTTTCCTCGAAGAAGGATCGACGTTGGTACTAAGAGCATAAGTTTTGTCTTGATTTCTAAGCCTTCTCACAACTTTGTCTCCAGCTCCCCTGTAATTTTATTTGTCCAGCTATTAACTTTGATTTAAAAAATCGTGTGGACTAAAAACCCGAATGGACGTAGTAGCCCTCCATTTTTATTTACTCCGCATATTAGATTTGACTAAAGTCAAACTTTGTAATACTCTCAAACCTTTCCGATAATTGAAATTAAAATTCTTTATTTGTACACACTCTCACACGTTTCCGATAATTTGGCGCATGTGTGGTTGTTCACTTAAGGGAGGGTAGTGTACCGCACGTGAAGGACAGGAAGTGCGACCAGGACGCGTGGGCGTGGATCATTAGTTCATCGGGAGTAGTAGTTGTTTTCTTCACTGTATGTTAAATAAAGAGTTTCGTTTCGTACTTACACAATTTAAAACGATTTGTTATGGAGAGAATAAGAAAACCACTCCACATATATTAGTCGTATACACGAGAGTACTATATGGATGCAGCTTCATTGACTTAGTGCACCTGCCTTTGGGTTTATGACAGGTGGGCCCAAGATGTGGCTGGCTCACCTGTCATACAGCCAAAAGCAGGTGTAATGAAGGCACCAGAGCTCAGTCTGTACTACAGTACTATATATATAAGCTGGAGCCTCAGTGCTTGTTCGCTAGGGTTTGCACTCTCCACACTCTCGCCGCACTACATATATATACACGTTGGAGGCTCAGCGTTCATTTGCTAGGGTTTTCTATATTCAATGTCCCTCTTCACCAGATCTAAACAAGACTGTGTTGGCCTCTTGTCTCTCTCTCCCCCCTCACAGCTGGTGAAGGAGGCGTCTGTATCCCGTCGCACCGGGAAGGGGAGGAGGTGCAGCGTTCACTCTATCGCCTTCGGCAAGGGAGGCAATCCACTGCTGGCCGCGCTGTTCTCTTTCACCCAGCGCCTGTGCGGGAGGGCCACCGACCCCTTCTTCCTCGCTGTCGTACGTAGTGTGGGCAGATCTGGCCTCCCGCCGCACGCCTTGCCACATCCCAATGACCCTAAGGTATAAGTTTCTTTGAAACTGTCGTTGCTCTAGTTGCATGTGTGTCAGGACCCTGACTCAATGCCACACTGATCTAGCATGTAACACCTCATATCACTTTGCGACCTCAGTCACGGTATTCCCACGGGTGTCGCCTTATCAGGCCCGGGATTGTTTGCGCCTTTTGGCACACGTATATGATAGTGTCGCTAGCATCGATATGACAAGGAGCCCGGGCTGACATGGCTAGTCGTGAACCCAGAGTGGCACTAACTTACACGGATAGGCATACATGACCCAGCAACGAACGTGTCAGTCATCAGCGAGTGAATCCGGGCTGTAGCAGTTGGGCTAGCAGGACTCCGGTAAACCGGGCTGTAGCAGGCTAACAGGACCCCGGTAGACACCGCGTAACATTTCCCCGAAGGGACAGACACAGGAACGAAGAAGGACACATGCCAGCCAGCCTAATTGTTCCAGAGCAGTAGCAAGCTACCAAGCCTCAGTGGAAGCACTAGGATACATTTCCCGGTAAGAGAGGCTACCAAGGATAAACAACTAGATAGTCAGATCCCACATATACCAAGCATTTCGATAACATACACACAATATGCTCGATATGTGCAAATACAACATGGCATCACAACATGACTCTACAACTCAAGTATTATATTTAATAGGCTCCAAGGAGCGAGATATTACAAACATGGGTCTCTCGACCCAGCATTCAGAGCATACAAGTCAAAGCACAAGCGGAAGCTTAACATGTCTGGGTACAGACATCTATAAATGAAAAAGGCTGAGAAGCCTGACTATCTACCAGATCCTGCCGAGGGCACAAGATCGTAGCTGAGATAACAAGCTAAAACGTTCAAGTCCACGCAGAACTACTAGTGAGACTGAAGTCTCTCTGCAAAAAAACATAAAATAGGCAAACGTGAGTACAAATGTACCCAGCAAGACTTACATCGGAACTAACTACATATGCATCATTATCAACAAAGGGGATGTTGGGGTTTAACTACAGCAAGCCAGCTTTGACTCGGTGGCTATCTTGAACTACGACTGCAAGTAACTCTTTGAGGTGGCGCACACGAGCCCACATATTCACCATATCAATACACCACTATGGATCCGCTCCCGTCTCCCTACGAGAACGCCATCCATAGCACTCGCGCTTATCTTGCGTATTTTAGAGTATCCACTTTCACTGTATAGGCAACCCAGAAGTCCTTTACCGCGGACACGGCTATTCGAATAGATGATATTAACCCTGCAGGGGTGTACTTCTTCATACATGTTTCCACTACTTAGCGTCTGCACACGACATGTGCTCGGCAGACTTCAAGCGAAAGCTGATGTGGGTGTAGACCACGACCTACCTAAACACTCAAGTCTCTAGTCCAGGTTTATCGCCTATTCAGGTTCCATCTGTAGGGAGTCCGGCCGAGGTTTCCACATACGGCCCCGAACGATGTGTGCAGGGTTTTCGAGACACCAAACGGGCGCCCGGTACACCGTGCCACGTGCCTACCGCATCACAGCCCACCCCTCGGGTCAGCGCTGCTCACGGCCTCCAGCATACTACAAACACCAAAAATTACTTGCAACTCCTGGGCAGAGGACTAGGGTGGTTAAGAAGTCGAGCGGGGTCATATTTCAGGGCCCAATGCATGGTAGTAGCTGTTTCATGGATCACAAACACATAACTCAGTTCCTGAGGACGGCTTTAATGAGACAACCCACCATGTACTCCTACATGGCCTCTCACCGCTACCTTTACCAAATCATGTTCACACACTTAGCTCACACACAATAGGACATGTTCATCACCATTCAAATTCATTCCCGATGAATCAGACCTGACTCAATCTAAGTAGTAGCAGGCATGACAAACAAGCATGAATGAGTAGGTACAACAGGTCTCAAACAACTCCTACTCATGCTAGTGGGTTTCTTCTATTTACTGTGGCAATGACAGGTCATGCAGAGGAAAAGGGGTTCAACTACCACAGCAAGTAACAGATGAATCGTTGTTGTCCTAATGCAGTAAAAGAGAGCAGGAGCGAGAGAGTCAGATTGTATCGGAATGAACAAGGGGGTTTTGCTTGCCTGGCACTTCTAAAGATAGTATAGTTCTTCATCGGTGTCATCGAACTCATCATCGGTACCACGCCTATCGAGAGGGGACAAATACCGGCAAACAGCAAAATACACAATAAATGCAATGCATAATATGATGCATGAACATGACATGGCAATATGATGTGGTTTGAGCTAATGCAACTAGCAACAGATTATATGGAGTTGGTTTGAATCCAAGATTCAAATTCAAACTCCATATGTGAAGGTTTAAATGCCATTATAAGATTTGGCCTAAACAGTAGTCATAAGTTGTTCTATCATGCATGAAACTAGTACAGATGGATAGATTGGATTTTTTGATCATTTTTCATCTATAAATTATTTCATTCTGATTTACGGTTGAATTTATATGAATTTTTGAAGTTTAGGGTATTTTCTGAAAATAAATAAATCATTTAGATTTATTTAAATTCCAGAAAAGGCTTTGTGACGTCAGAGTGACATCATCACTATGTCAGCAAGTCAAAGGCGCTAGCCCAGGTCAAACCTGACCATTTGGGCCCACTAGTCAGTGACTCGGTGCTGCCTAGGGTCACAGACACGTGGGGTCGGGTCAACGGACAAGTCAGCACAGTCAACTCTGACGCGTGGGTCCTGCTGTGTTATAAACTAATCAAAACAAGAAATAAACCCGGTGTTAATTAGGCGTGGGGCCCAGCTGCCTGTGTCACTGGAGGGTTTAATTAGTGGGTCATTAGCCACTAATGATGCCCACGTCATCGCCGCCGGTGCTAAGTAGGATGCGGCGGCGCTCCTCGTCCGGGCGACTCCGGCGACAAGAGCGTGCACGGCTGGGCTCTATGGGTGCAGCGCGACGAGGCGCGTCGGGTGGTGGCATCGAGGCGGCTGGAGGTGGAGTGAAGCGATGGCAGCAGCGACAAGCGTGGCGGCCGAAGTTCGGATGGGGTCAGGTTTGGTGTTACACGGCACTGCGAGATCAGCTGAGGGGCTCTACGGGTTCCTCGGGTCACCAGGAGCACGCCGGTGCAATGAACGCAAGTGCAGGAGCTCGGGAGCGCGGGGCTCGCCGGCCATGGCGGACGGCGAGCTACAGCCATGGCGGTGCAGCTAGGTAGGGGATGGACCAGAGAGGGAGAGGTGAGGGGAAATACTCCGGGGCTCACAGCGAGGTCGAAGAGCAGCTCGATGGTCTCGGGGAGGCGTCGGAGACGGCGAATCGACCGCGGCGATCGCCGGATAGATGCGGCGATGAAGGTGGCAGGGATGACGCTACGGTGCGCCCGGCATCACGTGGGTTGGTGGAGACGAAGAGGAAGGCGCGGCGGTTCTTCTGGAAGCATCAGCGAGGCGAGGGGTGGACAATGGCCGCGGTGGTGCTCGTCGGTGCTCTCGGGTGCTCATGGTCGAATGCGGGAGAGAGAGAGCAGAGGAGGAGGAAGGGTCCAGAGCGAGAGGGGGGATCAGGGGGGTGTCGTGGCGTCTCCCAAAGGCGTCCAGGCATCGAGGGGGAGCGGCAAGCAGGAGGTGGCCGGGGCGCGTGGCCGCGCGCACGGGGCACACGCCCGGCGTCCTTCTGTCGCGAGGAAGACGACAGGGGGAGGCCAGTGGGCTGGGCCGCACAGTGCTGGACCAGCACAGGAGCTGGGCCGGTTGGTAGGTGCCAGGTTAGTCCTTCTCTCTCTTTCTTTTATTTTTCTTTTCTATTTCTATTATTTTGTTTTGATTTAGTTTGGAAACTAAACCATTTTAAAACTTTCTATAAATTTTTGTGTGAGCTCAGAGAGCTAGTCCAAGGTCACATGCAAACTTACAAAATATTTGAACATTATTTCTTATATAACAGAAATAATTCCAACCCAAATATATTATTGATTTAAATCAAAGGCCCAAAATAAATTATTTCTGTGACTCCAAAAATATTGGTTTGAATTTCACCTCATGCCAATATTTTCACAGAATAACAGGACCATTTTCTTGGACTCATTTAATGAGATTTAAATGTTGGTTATTTTTAGAGGTTTTCTGAGGCTTTTGAAAATTCCTCAATTCAAATTTGATTTGAATTTAAACATGAGGCTCACATGGAAGCTAGCATAGATCAGACCAGAATTAGGGATGTGACAATGTGGATCTTTTTCAATCTGTAGTCGAGGTCTTGGTTCAAAGAGGAAAGAAGGGTGCGGTGGGCTAGAGCAAGAATCTAGGACATGGTTCAATGAGGAAAGGAGGGACGGAAAGTAGTATAGACTGGCTATCTAGCCACTTTGTTGGTCGAAAAGGGAAAAGGGGGGTAACCCAGTACACACATCTGTAAGGAACCGATCTCTTTGTTGAAAAGGGGAAGAAACTGGGGGGTCGGGTAGTTTGTGCAGGACTAGATTTGCTGCCCTCACATAGGAAAAAGGTTCAAAGAGAACAAATATGGGACCAACGCATATATGCTGCTTGGATACAACTCTGCATCACCCATTTATACGTGTGGACGCACATGGTGCTGACATGTCCCATACAGCTATTTTGCTGTTGTTAATCTAAGAATGCCGCCGGAAAATTGAAGCAATGCCACTGTTAAAAGTAAATTACATTTTTTAACGAATGTTGTTTTAAGAGAATGTCTGTGTTAATATGAAACAATGCAACTGTTTTAGAAATGCTACTATCCTACTTTGTTTTCCATCCAAGATAAGTTAGATGCTTCTTTCTGTCATCGGTTGTTTCATCCTCCTTTATCGGCAAGTAATTGTTTCCTTTTTTGCCTCTGTTAAAACAGGGGTATCTATTCAACTTGTTGCTATTGCGACATTTTGCTTTGCTACTCGAAACACTTTGCTTGATTTCAGTGCAACTGCACAAAACAAGATTGGATTTCCTATTCGTGTTGGCATATTCGTACATGATCTAGTGTGCGTCATGACAGGTTGGTACTTGCCTTCATCCACATGATCATGCAGTGTGTTTTGAGATGTTCTTCTACTTGTATTGGTACTGTTTTAAATAAATGTTGAATTGAAGCTATTGTATTGCTCTCTTTTCCCATTAAGTAGCGAACAAAAATGGTACCAACCCAGAAATGATGCTTGTTGCTCTGTTACAACAAACTCTGCATCACCCCCTTTATAAGTAGATGGAAGCACATGGTGTTGTTGCGCCCACTCTCCCCTGGAATTGTTTATGATTTTTGTTAATATAATGCCGCTGGTAAATTAAGCAATGCCACTCTCAGAATTAACTACTGAATCTTATTTCAAAACTGCAACACATGTTAGGGATTGGCGGGATTACCATTTTTGTGGCCGCATGTTTCATCCTCCTTTATTAGCCAGTAATTGATTCCTTTTTGCCTCTGTTTAAACAGGGATATCTATTCAACTTGTTTCTATTGCAACATTTTGCTTTGCTACGCGAAACACTGCTTGATTTCAGTGCAACCGCACAAAACGATATTGGATTTCCTATGCGTGTTGGCAGATCCGTACATTATCTTGTGAGCATCATGACAGGTTGGTACTTGCCTTCATCCACATGATCGTGCAGTGTGTTTGAGATGATGTGCTGCTTGTATTGGTACTGTTTTAAATAAATGTTGGATTGAAGCTATTGTATTGCTCTCTTTTCCCATTAAGTAGTGAACAAAAATGGTACCAACCCAGACATGATGCTTGTTGCTTTTTTACAACAAACTCTACATCACTCTCTTTATAAGTAGATGGAAGCACATGGTGTTGTTGCGCCCACTCTCCCCTGGAACTATTTATGCTTTTCGTTAATCTAATGTCGCTGGTAAAATTAAGCAATGCCACTCTCAGAATTAATTAACTACTGAATCTTAGTTCAAAACTGCAACACTTGTTAGGAATGGTACTATCCTGCTTTGTAGTTCTTTCTACATGTTTAACCAAGGTATTGTTAAGATAATGTCTTTGTTAAAATGAATCAGTTGCATTGTTTTAGGAATGGTACTTTTCCGCTTTGTCGTTCTTTATACATGTTGAAACAAGGCATTGTTAAGATAATGTCTCAGTCAATATGAATGAATCACACTGATGGAGAATTGCTACTCTCCTGCTTTGTTTCCCATTAATATAAGGTAGATCACAAGATGCTTTTCTTCTGGGAGTACAAGTCATCAACCGTTATTTCTCAGTAATTGTTTCCCTTATACCTATTGTTGCTTATAGGGATATCAAAATTAAAGCTCGGTTTTATTCTGACTTCGATTTTAGTTGAACTGCACAAAAGGAGCCAATGTGTCCAAGGCAAACTGCTGCATTACTGGGTCTAGTTGGTCGTTCCACTTTGCAGAAAGAAGCAGTCACTGTTTGCGCTACATTACAGAAGGAATGATCGAGAAGCTTTACAGAGTATTATTAGACGCTGGTGACATGACTAGTCTACAGAGAGCATTGGCAATTCTACAACACGTGGAGTGCACTGGGTAAAACGTGCCCAAACAAGTACAAGAAGCTACGATAGGACTCCACGATCATAGGCATTACATATTTTGAATGGGAAAAGCTTGTCAAAGTTTAATCATTGATGTTGGCAAGAAGATGTTAGTTTAATATATTGGAATTAGAAAACCTTGTCAAAATTTGCTCATTGATGTTAGCCAGAAGACATGCATTTGATATTTTTGAGTGGGACGCCCTTGCTGTGAGCAGCGTCTATTGTTTTTTCCTATTCCCGTGTTCAGTTTGGAAGTAAATAGTTACTCTGCTGAGATATTCCTGTGTTAAGAGTTTGTTCTGAATATTGTCTATGTAATGCCAGGCCTTGTGTTTGATTGCAAAGTTGATCTTGGAATGTTGTGTCATGCGGCATCACGAGCTGTTCACCGTGCCTCCTCAGAATAATGCTTCGTATTGTTTTGCATGTCGATCTAATGCCAGTGATTTGCTTGTTAAGAAGATCATCCTCTTCTGTTGTTTCCGTGCTTAATTAGTTCATCGTCTTATGTTTCATTCATAGCCTATACGACAAGTCGGGTAGGTTAGACGTGAAACCATATGATCTTCCGACCAACTCATGATATTAGGTTGTGATTGGATCGTTGTTTTCCAACCAAAACCGCTTGTAAAACTGACGCTTGTAAATAAAAGCAGATGGTCTCGGGCAAAGCGCTTGGTTGGTCGATTTCGACTAGTAAAATATTGGAAGTACTTCACACACGATAAAAACGTTGAACGACACTCGGACAATTGCTAATCCAGCTGTTAGCTGCTATTTCAGCCTTGCCCATGGATGGCATGATACGCACGTCGTGCATGTATCGTCTGGTGATGTCGTCCATATAGCAGTGCTCGTAAAATATACACTGGTCTCTCAAATTACACGCGTAACCCACCGGTTTTACTTACAAACCTCGGGCCCTTGGTTTCATTACGCCTATATTTTATGCGTTGTTTTCGATGACGAGTAAATTACACTTGTATGTTAATACAGGTTTGAAATAAACCAGAGCTCCCAAGCGTGGCCTTACCATTTCATGCCGTCTCAGTTTCTCGAAGGTGCTCATAGGTGATAGGTGTCTGATGATCCTGGCTTCTTGAATGAGCAGCGGGCGCTGTATCAAACCATCCGTAGGGCCCGCGAGGCCCTCTTTGTCGTCCTTCGAGTTGTTGCGCTCATCGTGGCACCGAGCATTGTTAACATCGTCAACGAACATGAGGATTCAGGAGATGACTTTATTTTTGACTGGATGACACTAGGGACCCACTAGGTCCATAGCCGTACATACACAAGTGCCTCCTTATTATGTAGAACTATATTTTTTTTGCTTCCTCCTGGTTTCCTGACATCACGGTCCCACACCATTGTCAACCTATGTAGTTAATATAAACAAGAGAATTGCATAAGGTGTGGCCGACAGCTGGGACCAAGCAGCTCAAACAGTATTTGTGTTTTTGAGGCGTGAGCACTGCAGAGTTTTTCTTGGCGATGATTTCGTTGTTGTTGTTGTTCAGAGGAGGAGCAGGGTATTAACTGGGCGGGCTGTGGCCCGTCTAGCCCAGGCCAGATATCCAGCCCAGATATTAATTTTTTCAATATGAAAATGGCTAGCCCAGCTATGCGTTTTTTGAGGAATACCCAGGCAAGGTCAACTTGTTATTCTCCGCCCCGCTGGGCTGCAAATCTTTCCTAGGAGGGATGCATTAGGCTTAACAGGAAAATGGGCTTTAAAAAATAATAAATGGGATGTAATTATAAAAACTAGGCAGTAACTATAAAAAATGCACCAAACACGAAATTAGTTTATAAAATATTATCTATGGATTTTGAAAATCTTAAATTTTCATTGTTGCGCGTGCAATGTTTCGTTGGATTTTTACGTTATACAAATTTATATTTAATCTGACTAGAAATTTTGGGATAAAAATATTTCAGATCCCATCAAATGTGGGAAATTTTATTGAATTATGTCTTCAATGGTTGGTTGAAATTATTAATCATTGTCCTAGCTAGAAATTGGGATGTACTTTTAACAAACTGTAAATGGGTTGTAGTAAATTCCATTAGAATTCAAAAATGGTTGTACATTCTTACAAATCGCAAATGGGCTATAAGTTCTCTGCCACACACTTGTGGGCCTACTAAGTTGACGCGTCCCCTAAAAAATAAGTTGACACGTATGCAAGGCTTTGTCAACTTATTATAGTCAACACACGGTTCTAGCAGCAATGGCCATTGGATGTCTATCCAACGGATGTCGTGCTTCTTCTTCAATCTCGGATATTCTTAGCTTGGGCTGCCCAAAAAATGTTTCCTCCCCTGACTTCTGGGGTGCACCATTTCGGAGGCTGACCTGTGGGCCTACTAAGTTGGCGCGTACCAAGGGCTTTGTCAACTTAGTCAATATAAACGATTCTAGCTTCAGTGACCGTATGATGTCCATCCAACGGCCGTAGTGCTTCTTCAACCTCTGGTCTTCTTGCTCCAGCCGCCCAAAGCAGCGGCGGTCGTGCCGCCTGCTCCTGCCTCCCGTGGCCGGCTGTGCTGCCGCGGAGGCCTCACCACCCCCATACTACTCCCACCGCTGGCCAGGCCATCCCTCCACTCACCCACACCCCCTGTTATTCTGCGGCAACGGCAGCCTCACACCGCAGCCGAACCAGTGAACCCTCATACTCCTCTTTGTGCGGGCTTCCACTGTTGCGTCTTCCCTGGCTCCGCGTCGTCCCCTTCCTAGGACTCGCCGTTATCAACCGCCCTGGTGCTCTCGGTGCGGCATGGTCAACGTGGTCAACATGGTCAACCACCGACTTCCATCGGAAGAGTACTGTATATGGAGAGGCTGACAGTTGGGTCCACGGCAGCCGCAAGGAAGTGCCTCCTTATTGCGTGCAAAATAATTATTCCTCCACCTGACAGCAGGGACCCACCGGACGGGCCACCTTATTTCGCAAAAAAAAGTTCCCCCGCTGTCATCTCGGACCCACCGGAAGTGCCTCCTTATTACGCACAAAAAAATGAATACTCCCCCTACTAGCTGGGACCCACCTTGGTTGGAGGCTGACTTGTGGGCCTACTAAGTTAACATGGATGGAGGTCTTTGTCAACTTAGTCAATATGAACGATTCTGGCTCCAGTGACCGTACGATGTCCATCCAACGGCCGTAGTGCTTCTTCAACCTCTGGTCTTCTTGCTCCAGCCGCCCAAAGCAGCGCCGGTCGTGCCGCATGCTCCTGCCTCCCGTGGCCGGCTGCGCTGCCGCGGAGGCCTCACCGCCCCCTGCTATTCCCACCACTGGACAGGCCCTGCAACGACGGCAGCCTCACACCACAGACGAACCAGTGAACCCTCGTACTCCTCTTCGTGCAGGCCTCCACTATCGCGTCTTCCCCGGCTCCGTGTCGTGCCCTTCCTAGGCCTTGCCGTCGTCCACCTCCCTGGTGCTCTCGGCGCGGCGTGGTCAATGTGGTCAAGGAACGACTTCCAACGGACATGGACTGTACGTGGAGAGGCTGACAGCTAGGTCCACGGCCGCAGCAAGAAAGTGCCTCCTTATTACGCGAAAAATAATGATTCCTCCACCTGACAGCAGGGACCCACCGGATGGGCCACCATGTTTCGCGAAAAAAACATTTCCCCCTGACTGCAGGGACCTACCACCTACATCTTCGCACGCAAGGAAGTGCGTCCATATTACGCTCAAAAAAATGATTTGCCCCTTGACTGCTGGGACCCACTAGCTACATCTTCGCACGCAAGGAAGTGCGTCTGGGCAAAAAAATCATTTGCCCCCCTGACTGCTGGGATCCACCAGCTACATCTTCGCACGCAAGGAATTGCCTGACAGTCGGGACCCACCTGGTCGAAGCGTACGTAGCGTTGTCATTCTGGTCGCGGACGTGTACGTACATACTGGTCGATGTAGAGGCGCGCACGTGTCGTAGTAAAGGTGCGCACGTAGCATGTACATGTACGTACAGCGTCCAGGGTGCAAGAAAGTAAATACAGTCATGTACGTACATACGGGCGGGGTCTCGAACGCCTACTCGCGCATACATACGGCCAGGGCTTGTGTACATGGCTGGGTCGGGACAGAGAAACTGCGTTGTCGTCGTGTTCATGGGGAGGCAACGGAATGCGTCGTGTTCATGGGGACGCAACGGAATGCGTCGTGTTCATCGGTAGGCAACAGAACGCGTGGGAGCCAACCGACTTGGATGGAACAGGTGATGGGAACAAGGCCTGGCATACCGCAGAACGGAGGAAACGGCCCTGTGTTCGACCGGCCACGTTCAAAACGGGATCCTGTTCATCAGGAGGGGTCTGGTGTACCGCGAAACGGAGGAAACAGACCTCCTACGGTCGAAATGGGGGTCCTGTTGATTGGGAGGGGTGTGGCATACCGCAAAACAGACGAAACAGACTTGTGTTGGAGCGCTACGGTCGAAACGGGGGTCTTGTTCATCGGGAGGGGTGTGGCGTACCGCAAAACGGGACTCCACGAGATACTATTCATCTCCACCGTCGACCTCCTCCAGCCTTCACGGGCTACTGTTCATCCACGGTCGACCTCCTCCAGCCTCCACGGGCTCCTGTTCATCCAGCCTCGACCACGCGCTACTCCAGCGGCTACTGTTCAACCACCCCTCTCCACGGCCTCCTGTTCAACCACCCCTCCACGGGCTACTGTTCATCCACCCCTCCACCGTCTACTGTTCATCCAGCCCTCCACAGGGTCGTCATGTTCATCCAGCCCTCCACGGGGTCCTGTTCATCCAGCCCCAACCGGCTCGATCGATCGGGGTCCTGTTCATCCAGAGGCAACGCCACGGGGTCCTGTTCATCCACCCCAACCGCTCACGGTTCATCCAACCCCCCCCCACCCCCCATGCAACGCTCACTTTTCATCCAGAGGCAGCATTGATCGGCTTCAGTTAACAACCATCAATCGATCGGGTTCAGTTAACAGCCATCGATCGATCGCTCGGGTTCAGTAACGCGTAGCCTGCAGTGCAATTGCTCGGGTTCAGTTAGATCCCAACGCCTCGCTCGGGTCCAGTTAGAGCTAATGCCTCGCATACACGCGCGTACGTGTACGAGAGAAACGCGCATCGCTCGGCCCCCGACCACCCACCATAACCGGGAACTCCCCAAAATTTTCCTCGCCCTCGCTTCTACCACGATTTTTTCCGTCATGGACGGCCCAAAGAATGTCATGCAGCTGCATCTCCGGCCCGCCCAGGATGAAAAGCCCATTTTCTGTCATGATTTTTTTTCATAGAAGTAGGAGCCCACCACATCTATGATGATACCAGGTTTTGTCACAATTATCGTCATAGAAGTGTCATAAGTATGACAGAAAAAAATTGCGTTCGACCCAAAATGTCACAAATGTGTCTTTTTTGTAGTGCTTGTTTCTTTCTGCTGCCAAGTTGTGCATCAGTAGTGGAGCTCATTTTTAAAGTAGGCTGGCATTTGCTCATAGATAATTATGATCTGTTATTTCTCAGGGACAACCAAGATAAAGAATCCGGACTCCGGCTCGATTTCGGCTTCTATGGTATTTCTGTGTGCCTTGACCCCGGATCCATGCTTATTAATCAATTTAGCGAGCTTTAGGGCTTTGAAAGTTTTCATTTGGAGGAGCATGAGTTTTTGGCCGAGATGGAGTCCAAATACGAACTACATTATGTCTGATTCTTAAATATAATGCTCTCAATTCTTGCATGAACATTTTGGTGCCCTCTTTTTGGGGTTGAAGATTGGCAATGCATGTGAACTATATTTTTTAAAGCAACACTATTATGGAAGAAGTTTTGCTCCATTTTTAGTTCCACTTGATCAGTAGCCTGTTTGTTCTCACCTCATCATTGTGGCCTTTCTTAAGGGTGTTTAGGCATTTTTGTTTCTTCTGTAAATTAGTGGCATCATTATGTGGCACTAAATTAGTGGTCTTCTATTCGCGTTGTGAACCCCAATATGGCATCTAACCAGTCGCCATGATCCACACATTAACTGGATTTATTTCATGATAATATGATATCAACTGCCTTTTCTTTAGGATAAGGTGACACCTAATAAGGATCTATAGAACAACAGAGATGATAAGAAGAGACGATTTATGAGGCCGAAGAGTGCTTCAGTGGTGTCTTTTGGTTCTTGAAGCCCTGCACTTTCTTGGTGGAGCAGCAAAATAATCCAAAGGCTTTAAAGCTACTACACTTCATGTAGTTAGGATCGATTCTTTGTTTCGGTTTGAAATACCCCAAGTTCCTCCTATTTGATTGATTCATCTAATGGACATTCTGTCAGGCAAATAAAGAGAAAGCATATGTATTGTTATCAATGAAGCCATCCATACAGGTCAATATATTAATAATCCCATATGTGGAATTCAATATATAGAGGAATGTTATTGTTCTGCTAATCGATTGTTTGACCAAATGTACTACAAATGATGTTATTATTGATCAGGATACAGATAATTGTTATTGTTCTTCATTGTAGTGAATGATATACATCCCAATTATTGAGATGATGAAAGTACTATTGAGGAATTCGTCTCTGACTGAAAGGAGTTGCCGAGGAAGAAGGGACAAATAAATCACTTGATGTCCTACCGTTTCATATTCCACTCTAAGCGGGCCAGCCCAAGACAATGGCTCACACATAAGTCTAAGTGGCACAGAAATACTCTTCCTTTTAAGTACACACAAAAAAAATTGATAGGAACACTACTTACTTAAAAAAGTATAACTCATCCTTAACTGGTTTTATACATGGTGTTAAGTATACCTATGTTCTTAGGCAAAAAGATATGTACTTTCCTATACAAAGGGTCTAAATTCAAAGATTGTACTTTTTATATAGAGGGGTCTAAATTCTTACTGTGTATTTGCTCAAACAAAAGATTACTGAAAAATACACATATTTCTAACACGACATGGTTTTGAACGAGGCTCTATGCTACAAAAAAATTGTACATGTTATTGTAGACAACAAACCTATATTCAACTAAACAACTGATACATATTTATTATTTTCAATGCGCATATGTATTCGACGTGTCTCTGCATCATTTAGTGCAACGGGTCACAGAAAGCATTGTTCATGGGCTGAGATAAGCGATCTTATGGGCCACTACTGCTTCATATTCTACTCCAAACAAGTCACACACAACATCGTTCTTGGGCTGGGCTAGGTGGCATATGGACCTCTCACAAGCTTGTGCATCCAAAAGCACAACACAAAGAGGTTTTTTTTCTCCTGCACATGGAAAATAAAAGTTTAGTGCAAACGATGTTAAAAAACCCTTAATTGGTATTTACATCTTATACAAATATGTTTTTTTAACTTAGATTTCTCGTCGTGATAATCGGCTAAAACAATGCTTCCTTAGCTAGTTCATGTTATACAAATACACTTTTTATTCAAACTCGAATTTCACAACGTGCAACGTGGTAAACATATTTTCAACATGGCATGGTTTAAAATGGGCTTTCTACTACCGATGTCAAATATGTTCTTACAAAATGAAACTATTTTTGTTGACAACATGGTTTTAGTGGGTCTCTGCGCCATTTGGCGCAACGGATCAACTAGTATAGCAGAAGATGGGCATGGGCACCGAAGGCCTGCCATGGGGCCCACAAGGCAGGGGTCGCGCCCAGGGGGGTAGGGCGCACCCCCACCCTTGTGGCTTCCTGGTGGGGCCCCTCTAGTACTTTCTTCACCCAATATTTTTTATATATTCCAAAATAATTCTTCGTAAAAAATTTGGACTTTTGGAGTTGTGCAGAATTGGTCTCTTAGATTTGCTCCTTTTCCAGCCCAGAATTCCAGCTGCCAGCAATCTCCCTCTTCATGTAAACCCTGCAAAATAAGAGAGAAAAGGCATAAGTATTGAACCATAATGTGTAATAACAGCCCACAATGCAATAAATATCAATATAAAAGCATGATGCAAAATGGACGTATCAACTCCCCCAAACTTAGACCTTGCTTGTCCTCAAGCGAAAGCCGATATCGAAAAATATGTCCCCATGTTTAGAGATAGAGGTGTCGATAAAATAAAATATGAACATGAGGGCGGGCATCATGATCATCTTTTAGAACAACAACATATATTGTCAAATAATTTCTTATGATAAAGTAACAACTCATTCACAAGGTAAAGTATGAATCAAAAACTTCATTAGAAACTAACAAACTATGATCTCAGTCATTGAAGCAATTGCAATTTGTCATAACATCGGAAAGAGCCAATGCACGAGCTTTTCAGCAAGTCCACATACTCAACTATCATTTAGTATTTCATAATTGCTAACTTTCACGATACTTATGGGTTCAAAGCCTCAGTCAGACACAGAGAAAGATAGAGGCTTATATTTTAGCCTCCCAACCTTTCACCTCAAGGGTAATGTCAACAATAATACTTTATGATAACCTACATCTCAGTGGATATATATATATAGGGTGGGACTATTTAGGAAACCCCCCCCCTAGAGTTCCTAAATAAGCTTATTTAGGAACCACCCCTCCTAACCTGTTTCTTTTGCCAAAGGGAGCTAGCGAGGGAGCGAGCGGCGCGGATCTGACGCGAGGGAGCGAGCGAGCTCGGATCTGCAGGCCATGGCACAAACCCGCCACCGCGCGCTGCCACCTAACCCAGCCACCTCGCTCGCGAGCAACCACGGTCCCCTGCTGGATAAAAAGCACTGGAAAAGCAAACTAAATCCCCAAATCCAGCACCATCGCCACCCATCTCCTTCCTCGCCACCACTCTCTCTTCCCTCTGCATGCTAGGCGGACCACTGCCCATCCTCTCACCCCACCGCCTACCGCCATATCCCCGCACCACCTCCCAACTCGACGACCGTGGTATTTGGCCACCACGAGCACTGCTACCACGGCGAGCAGGACAGCCACAACTCCTTCCTGAGCAGATCGACCCCGCTGCTCTCCTTGGCACTCCTGCCATCCATGGTCTTCCCAATGGCCCAGGAGGTGGGCGCCATGGATTCCGGCAACAGGCCTCCCTGGGACCCCCGTGCCTTCCCTCTCCTCGCCTCCTTCCTCATCGGGAAACCATCCATGGGATTTGAAGGTCCACGCCATCGATTGGATCCAGCAGAGGCTCGCGAGATCCAGTGGAGGCCCTGCGCCCTGTGGCACTCCTCCCCCTTTTCAATCAACGGCCATGGCCACATCTCTAGTGCCTCTTCACCAGTTGACGAGAAAAGCATCTGTCGTTCCCCTCCTTTCCTCGTGTAGGTGTTGGTCGCTCTTACCAATGGCCGTTGCAGCAGTTATCAGATAGGTGGGCGGGAGGGGGCCTTTTGGGTGGCGCACACGGGGGAGGTTGCTGATCGCGGCACACCGCCGGGGTGGGCCGGGGTGGCGCACCGGCAGCCATCATCGCCAGGCCCAAGGACTCAGCGCTGGCTCTCCCGCCCGAGAACTCCATCACCTCCTCTGCTCCACCCATCTCTTCCTCTACCATCGGCTAGGGTGACCTGATTCATCGCAAGCACGGACGGATATACTCCAACGCAGCTTGTCTGATCCACAAGTGCTCTCCTCCACGTCATGCTCCACCCGTCGCGAGCCATCACCGTTGGCTTCGCCGACCACGGGCTCCCCTGCATCATCCCCCCACATCGCCTTCGACCAGGGACTCATCACCTGCGCCGGATCCGCCGCCCACCAGTGCCTCCAGGATTGGCCGGCCCTCGCCCTCCGCCTCCAATGAGGCCTCCTCCTCCGGCCTCCGGCTCAAGGGGCGATTAATTTTGCTAAACAAAACTGTTGTTGCCTTCGGGTGCGTGGGGTTGCAGAGTTAGTGAACTAAAACTATAGCAGTTGACTTATGATTAGATTAGCAGTTGACTTATGTTACTGTAGCCGTTAGTTTCTTTAGAAGTTACTATCATTTTTAGGTGGAGCAGTTAATCCATGATAATGTAGCAGTTAACTATTAAAAAGGTGAAAAAAGCTTTTACTTAAATAAACAAGGAAGTTAGTGTTTTGTGACGTGTCAGTCAAGTGCACGAAGTGCAATAGTTAAGTGTTTCAAAACTATAACAGTATAACAAAGTTTTTTATACTGTTAGTCCAATTTTTATTGCATATGGCAGTTAAGTGGGTGAGTTGTGGAAGTTAACTTGAACACTTAAATGCCATGCGCACTCGAGCAGTTAGCGTGACCTTGGAAAAAATAACGAAACAAAAAAAGTTGATATCTTCAGTCAAGCAGTTCACTAGTTCTGTCGTAGTCCCAGCAGTTAGCTATTTCAGGCCCCGCGATTGGAATGACCCAAGGAAAAATAAAAAAATCAGTACCTTCAGTCATGTAGTTAGCTTGTTGTTAACTACCACAATCCCCAACAGTTAGCTATTTCAATACCGACAGTTAGCTTCATTTGGAAAAAACCGAAAAAAAGAAAAAAAAATGTGTCTTAAGTCATGGTAGTTAGCTTTGTCATCATACGTCAGTTAGCTATTCTAGTCGAGTAGTTAGCTTGTTCACAACAGTTAACTAGGTGTAATTAACTTTCGCAATCTGTGGAGTTAACTTCTGAAAAATTGCGGCAGTTAATGTGACCCGTGCAAAAAAGGAATTGTTTTTTTTTTGCATATTCGGTCCAGCAGTTAACTTGGTGTACTATCGCAATCCCAACAGTTAGCTATTTCAATCCCGGCGGTTAGCTCGACCCCCAAAAAATGAAAAAAACCTAGGTCCGATAGTTAACTTGGTGTGCAATCCCGACAGTTAGCTATTTCAGTCCTAGCGATTAGCTTGACCCGGAAAAAAAAGAATGAATTTTTTAAGTATTTTTGGTCCAACAGTTAACTAGGTATTAACTGCCCCGATCTTCAGCAGTTAGCTATTTCAGTTCTAGCAGTTAACTTGAACTGGGAAAAAAGAATAAAATAAAAAAATTAGTTTATTTCGTATGGCAGTTAGCTTGCTCAGCATGGGGCAGTTAGGTATTCTACTCGAGCAGTTAGCGCGTACTGTAGCAGTCGGGCAAAAAATGTCAAAAAATAATGTTAGTTTTTAGAAAACTGCTCTTAAACCATAGCAAATGTGAAAATGTGTTATATATGCCAAAGTTCGAGCTAATCGATAACTTTCTAATGGTATATCATATGCATCGTTCCAATAATTTTTTTAAAAATTCCTTTCACAAAAACATTGAAAACTCGTTTGATGGATTTTCAGTTTTTTTTTATTTTCTTTAAAAACCGAATCGATTTTGGGAAAACGGTCAACATGAATTTTTTTGCTCCTCTTCAATAGCTATCCAACGGTATATCATATGCATCATTCCGATGAACGGTTCAATAATTATGACTAAAAACAATGCAAAAAAACAGTGCCAGAAAAAGTCCGCCCGACAGTTAACTAGTATAGGTTGCATAGTTAGTTGTCTATTCTCGGGCAGTTAGGAAGGGTTTCTGAATAGCTTATTCAGGAATGGGTTGCAGAATAGCTAGGATATATATATATATACCCTTTTTGAACTGACGGTGTCAGGTGGTTGTACTGATGTTTTCGAAGCGCTTGAACTGATGCTTTCAGTTGTGTTTA
This sequence comes from Triticum dicoccoides, assembly GCF_002162155.2. Taxonomy (NCBI): domain Eukaryota; kingdom Viridiplantae; phylum Streptophyta; class Magnoliopsida; order Poales; family Poaceae; genus Triticum; species Triticum dicoccoides. The sequence goes on from NC_041383.1 coordinate 236,091,507, forward strand.
AAAGATCATCTTCTTTAGTTCAAAAACGTTTTGTAATTTTTTTTGTCGGAACGGGGCGTGTAATATATCGTTGGAAAGCTCTTGAGAACTATATTTCAAGTATATTGAACATTTTTGCAAAATCATTATGGTTTAAGATCAGTTTTGAAAAACCCGTTTTTTTAACCAAAAACGTGAATCGTATTTTGGACTCAATTTTCAAACGGCTTGTTGGAATTGAGAAACTAAGATGGCGTTGAAAATCTGGTGAAAATCCGCATCTTCCATATATGTATTGTTTTTTCTAATTCTATATGATTTAAAAGTAATTTGAAAAACGGTGAAATTATGGGTGAAACGTATTTTCGTGATTTTTTGCAAAAGGTTTGTCAGATTGACGCAAATGATACGGTGTTGGAATGCTATGGAAAATGTGCAACTTTTTTGTATAGAAATGTTTTTCTAATTCCTTATAGTTTAGAAATGAATTCGAATACGGTCAAATTTGATTTTGAACGCGATTTTTTTAAAAAGTTTGTCGAAATATGGCAAATAATATACCGTTGGATAGCTATCGAAAATGCGAAACTTACTCATGTTGAACGTTTTCTATACTTCGCAACCGTTTAAGAGTAATTTTGAATACGGCATGACGGATCCTGCTATTTTTTGTAGAGTAATTTAGAATGATTCCGACAAAGGGTACTTGTACTGATGCTTGCATGTGTTTGTACTAAGCGTGTTTTCACTAACTAGACTTTGCTCTGTTTTTTGGGTAATATTTTTCTCGTAAGTTTTCAACGGTTTACTGTATCGTCGCCCCTGTACTTGTATGGTTTGTATCATCGAACTGAATGATATTTTGTTCAAAAAGAAAATGTGTTTGTTTTGTTGTTTTTTAACTTAACATTTTTTTGACAACGTTGTTCTGAACTTCTCTCATTTTACGACTTGTACTGAGGTACTTACTAAGCAGGATTTTCATGGGGTTTCTATTTTTGCTTGAACTTTACAATTTGAATTTCTGCCATTTTTTTATTCCGAACGGACCACAGTTTTTACCTCGTACTGAGGTACTTATTACGCCCGAACTGGGGTGGTTGTCGCGTGTCTCAGCGTGTTTAACTCGATGATATTTTTTCATCAATTTACTGCCCATTTTTTTCATCACTTGAGAGAGTGATTAATAGGTTTACTTACTGGCCAGTAACACATGAACTCCTCAAGCAATAATACATGAACTACTAGGAACATAAAGTTTCATCGAGCACTTGAAAACATAAAACATTACATAAAGAGAAGCTCGAACAGTGAATGTAAAAATAACTCCCACATCCATCATGTACTGGGAGCTTCCACTTGAATAGGAAAATTTATTTATCCCTCACCAATTAAAACACGAAACCAGAAGAAAAGAAGTATTGGTTTCTCATTGACATAATAACAAACAGGAGCACAAAATCATAGCTTTTCATCAATGTCAGCATGATGCATCGTTGCATTTTTCTCGTTGTTGTTGTTGTTGTTGTTATCTTCCTGGACTATTGAAAGTGCTCTTCTTGGTCATTTATTGTCATGGCCAATAACGCCTGAAAGTGCTCTTCCAGGTCTCCACTCTCCCAAAATCCCTAAAATATTAAAAATCAACAGATTTACACAATGAATATAGAAATGCACAAATGAATCTCCTCCTCAAGATCAGTGATGAAGGATGCAATAAATATCATCGACCAAATGCCAAAGCATATTATAAATGAGATACATGCTTCTCAAGCCTTAAGGAAGGCAAAAAAAATTGATTTTTCAATGCATTATAGGCAAGAACGGATCCAAGTCAGAACTGATGCGATTTATTCCATCGAACCACTAGGAAAGTTTCTCTTACGTGTTTAACACACAAGTATTGAACTGTTTGCTGCCTTTCCATCATGAATTGATGGCATAATACATGTTGAACTGTTACTCAAGAGTGAAATTCACAAATACATATATATTGGCATACTCCAAATCATTGCATTTTCAGGAACAAAACTTTCTGAACCTTTTATACGAAAGAACTTGAACAATCAGTCCTATGTTGAGTAAGGATCTCCTTCTTCCATCTGGACTGACAGTTGCAGAACTTCCATCAGGCAACTCATGAAACAAGCACGAATACAGCAATATCAACGAGAAATCGTGAGGGGGAGGTGTGGTCGCAGCGGTGGATGAACTTGCACGAATACAACATGGAAAAGCTTATGTAATTAGACTTACAACTGGCAAGTAGATGAAATGAACAGAATACAAATACCCGTTGTACTATACACAAATAACATGGAAACATAGATAAAATCGAACTTATGACTGAAGCTACTTCGTAAGTTGTACTGATCAGTACTGTTACTTTGTTGTACCGATGAGCACTAGTACTGATACATGAAAGTTTGTTACTCTGTTAGTCCCCACCCTAAAAGCATAGCACTAGTACTAAGTGTGGACTGAGCAGTTTTTGAGCACTAGTACTGAGTGTTCTGAGAAGGCACCCGGCCGCCCGAACCTCCATCTCTCAGCTCTGGTGAACTAACAGAGGATTTGTTTCCAGCAACCTTCCCAGTGGTTCAGGTTTTTTTATTTCTCGAGCTCTAATTTTTTAGCTTGCCCGACATCTAAACATGAACTAACATGATACTTCTGCTGATATTTTTTTGTCAATGAACTTATACAATTTAGGTACTAGAACTCACTGATGCCATTTACTCTTCGTTTTCCAGGCATTTTTAGTACATGCCAAACATTAGTTTTTTAAACACATCCACAGGTTAAACAGATCAGTACATGATGAAGAATGTCAGTTTTCAGAAGCAAAACTTGCACTGAATATGTTCAGAGAACATGAGGCTCTCATGTACTCTAGGCTACACACCAAACCTAGCTTTTACCATGGTGCACCTTCTACTATGGAATGTAGACACGGAAACAAAACAATTTCTTATAAAGCTTCCTAGCCCATTCACTTCAACCTTTAGAAGACAAACTTATTTTTTGGGAGAATAGAAGATGATTTCCAAACTGCAGTACTTACCCCAGTGCAAGAGCTCATGGGGAAGAGCAGTGGACAAAGGAAAAAACATTTATGTAGGTTGTCTGCCATGTGAATTGGCCAAGGTATTTTTTGGGCAAACCTTTCTACCTAGTTGTTTGTACTTCATATGAACTTCCCAGCATTTTTTGTGCAATGAACTTGCTATCCCGGACTACTCTCTTCCCCTATCATCCTAATAAAACATTATTTTCTGGAGGAGTGCTCTAGTACCTGAACTACTCTCTTCCCACTTTGTCAAAACTCTGTTCCCGCTTTGTCAAAATTATGTACTTTTCTCGACTCTTGTATTTGAACTACTTAGAATATTTTAGTTGAACTCTTTCTAAAAGCAGTAAAACCAAGTGATGCCGTGGTAGCTAGGAACGAAAAAGAAAACAAAGAGAGCTAGCGAAAATGCACTGCACTGTTTCGCTTTGCCATGAGATGGCCATGGAGCTAGGCGATCTTTGATGGCCCTACAAAGGCACTACGTAACTGAATGTGCAAGAAACAGGAGAAAAAAGTTCAGTAGCGACACTGGCTCACCAACAAAAAAATACATATACTACAGAATGTGCCAGAAACAAGAGAACCAACATTTTGGCACTAAACTATCACCACTCACTGTCGTAAAATGTGGAAGAAATAGAAGAACCACCATCAATAAAATTGTATGTGCAGTGGAGTGTTAGTTGGAAAGATTAAATTTAGTATAACATGCATTTTATTATTTCAATATTCTAATTCAGAATTAAAATGTCCCAGGAGAGACAATTACCAGCTCATGGCAAGACCTAAATCTGCTTGATCAGACATTATACAATTGTGCACTGAAATTCAGCTACTTAATTTTGGATAAGAATCACAATGTTGGATTTGAATGAAGATACAAATAGTATTAGACAAACCTGAGGATATAGCTCAGAGCTTCATTCGGCTGGGTATCATCGGTACACCCTCCATGTCAAGTTCTGAATTGAACATGTTCTGAAGTTGAGACAAACAACGTCGCATTGGAGTTGACAGAGGGTGTTGATGCACCGGGTTGTCGAGGCCGCGTTGAACGGGCAGTGGTGGCAGAGGTGAACATTCTGGGGTGGCGGAGGTGAACGGCCTGCACGTTGAGGTGGCGGGGCGCATCGCTGGGAGGAGTGGGCGCGTCGCCGGCAAGAGGCGTGGGGGGCGACCGTGTCCTTGGGAGGAGGCGCGTGGTGGCGGTAGAGGTGTCGGGGTGGCTCCAACGGCAGCTGGTGGAAGCAAGTATGCCACGAGGGCGGGTGGAAAGCGAGGAGCCTACGATGGCGGGTGGAAGAAGGAGGCGACGGTGGCGCGTGGAAGAGGGAGGCCGGCGGCGGCGCGTGGAAGGGGGAGGCTCGCAGCAGCGCATGGAAGAAGGAGTCTGGCGATGACGCATGGAAGGAGGAGGCCGGTGACGACGCGTGGAAGCGGGATGTCGGCGGTGGCGCGTGGAAGGAGGAGGCCGGCGACAACGCCTGGAAGCGGGACACCGGCGGCAATGGGAGTTGTGGGTGGGTGGATCGGGATCTGGGAGATGCTGGAGGTCAGGAGGTGGGGTGGGCTTTTTTTGCGGGTTTTTTTGGCCATCGGCTAGCAGCATCATGTCTATATACGGACTGAAGGTAACAGAATATTATTCTGTTACTAGTAACAGAATATATATATATATATATATATATATATATATATATATGGATCTTTCTTCAACACATAGTGCTTGCAAAAAAGAAAAGGTATAAAAAGGAAAGCTAAATATCACCATGACTCTTGTATAAGGGTAGAATATAAAAGTAAAAGATAGGCCCTTCGCAAAGGGAAGCAGAGATTGTCATGCAGTTTTATGGTTGGATGCACAAAATATTAATGCAAAAAAACGTCACTTTACATTGCCGTTTGTCATAAAGAACTTTATTATGCAGTCTGTCGCTTTTATTTCTTCCATATCACAAGTTTGTATAAAGCTTATTTTCTCCACACTAAAAGATCATACATATTTAGAGAGCAATTTTTATTGCTTGCACCGATGACAACTTACTTGAAGGATCTTACTCAATCCATAGGTAGGTATGGTGGACTCTCATGTCAAAACTGGTTTAAGGGATATTAGGATGCACAAGTAGTATCTCTACTTGGTGCAAAGGATTTGGCTTGCATAAGAGGGAAAAGCAAGCTCAACATGTTTGAGGATCCATGACAATATAACTTCTATTTGGATATAAGAAAACATAACCCATTATGTTGTCTTCCTTGTCCAACATCAACTTTTTAGCATGTCATATTTTAATGAGTGTTCACAATTACAGAAGATGTCCAAGATAGTATATTTATATGTGGAACCTCTCTTTCTTTATTACTTCCTATTAATCGCAACAATGACCAAAACTATGTTTGTCAACTCTCAACAACTTTTATTCATCATACTCTTTATATGTGAAGTCATCACTCTCCATAAGATCATTATATGATCTTTTTATTTCTTTTTATTCTTTCTCTTGTTTTATTCCCTCAAGACCATAGCAAGAAAGCAAAGCCCTCAACACTAATCTTTATTATATATATCTTGGACTCAATTACATAGAGGGAACATAAAGTAAAACTCAAGGCTAGATCATACTAAAAACTTTATTCTACTAGATCAAAATATAACCAAAAGGATCGAACTAAGAAAAACGATAAAAGTAAAGGTGTGATGGTGATATGATATCGGGGGCATCTCATCCTAGCTTGGCAGTTGCCAAGGGGAGTGCCCATACCCATGTATTTATGTCTCTTTCTTCGAGGGTGGTGATGATGGAGTTGTTGATGGTGTAGTGTGACACATCTCCAACATATTTATAATTTTTTATTGTTCCATACTGTTATATTATCATTCTTGGATGTTTTACAATCATTTTATAGCAACTTTATATCATTTTTTGGGACTAACCTATTGATATAGTGCCCAGTGCCAGTTGTTGTTTTTGCTTGTTTTTTACATCGCAGAAAATCAATATCAAACGAAGTTCAAATGCAGCGCAACTTTTTGGAGATTTTTTGGACCAAAGGACATCTAGTGGGCCAAAGAAGCACCTGGGGGGTGCCCCGAGGGGGGCACAACCCACCAGGGCGTGCCTGGGGGGCTAGGCGTGCCCAGGTGGGTTGTGCCCACCTTGGTGGCCTCCTGCACTACCTCTTCGCTCTATAAATGCCCAAATATTCCAAAAACCCTAGGGGAGTCGACGAAATTTTGTTCCAGACGTCGCCAGTTCTAGAACCGCAAGATCCAACCTAGAGCCCTTCTTCGGCACTCTGTCGGAGGGGGAATCATCGCCGGTGGCCACCATGATGAGGAGGGAGTAGTCCTCCCTCGGGGCTAAGGGTATGTACCAGTAGCTATGTGTTGTATCTCTCTCTCTCTCGTGTTCTTGAGATGGAATGATCTTGATGTAACACAGGCTTTGTTGACACAGATGAATCATGTGGAGTTTTTCCCCTCTCTATCTTCTTGATGAATTGAGTTTTCCCTTTGAAGTTTTCTTATCGGATTGAGTCTTTAAGGATTTGAGAGCACTTAATATATGTTTTGCATGAGGATATCTGTAGTGACATTGGGATATCTAATTGAGTTACTTGATGTATATTATTGTGATCAACTTGCGGGTTCCGTGACTTTAGGGCCTATGTATAGGGGTTGGCACACGTTCTCATCTTGACTCTCCGATAGATATTTTGGGGCACTCCTTGGGAATCAAATAGATGAATCTAAAATTGTGTGATGCTTATCGTATAACCAAACCCACGGATATTTGCGGTGACATTGGAATCTCTAGGTGACATTAGGGCTTTGGTTGATTTGCATCTTAAGGTGTTATTCTAAAGAATAGCTTTGTGGTGGTTTCGTGACCAACAACAATTTCTACACAGCAAGTAATTTTGGAGTGAACTCTACACCGCACTTGAGGGATTTGCATATGATTCAACTATGTCAACATTGTTGGGAGATCACACTAGTGAAAGTGTGGACCCTGGGCCTCATTTTCAAGCATTGCAATACCGTTTGTGCTCACTCTTATCGATTGGTACCTTGTTGTTTTTATTTATTCAGATTATAAAAATATATTTCTACCATCCATATTACACTTTTATCACCATCTCTTCGTCGAACTAGTGCACCTATACAATTTGCCATTGTATTAGGTGTGTTGGGGACACAAGAGACTCTTTGTTTTTTTGACTATATACTGCAAGGCAACAGCCTCACAGCTCTTTATTCAAAACCAAAGAAAAACCAAAGGTTCTCTGTACAACTGGTATCAAAAGAAAGAAAAAACAGGAGACACAAAGAGAGCTATCATACTTACAAAGAGAGTTAGGGTAGAGAAGCTATCCAAGCTAATAGACTGTCACTATATTTACATTTGATTCTGTGAGCTAATAATGAAATGTCATGCACAAAGTTCCTCCTCCAAGCTCTAAAGCTAGGATTCTCATTTATAAAGATTTTGCCATTCCTTTGTGTCCAAATGTTCCAAGCTGCTGTAAAAACTACCTCAGAGTAGAAAGGCCTATTGAAGTCCTTCCTAGAAGCTGAAGCCATCATGGAAGTAGACAGGTTGGGTGCTGCTGGCCAGGTAATCCCAAGATAATTCCAAACTCTTTGACTAAAATTGCAGGAGAAGAAAAGGTGGACTCTATCTTCATGGAAGGAAGCCTGGCACAGGACACAAGTATCATCCTGGATATTCCAATGCCTTCTCTACATCATATCCCTTGCGTTGAGTCGATCCATCAATAAAAGCCAACCAAAAACCTTGATTTTGAGGGTACAGAAACATTTCCAAATGTACTTGAAAATTGGGTCAACCCTCAAATGAGAGAAGCTGAACTCATAGTATAGCTTAGATTGATACTCTCTAGATTTAGATGGCCATTTCCAAACATCCTTCTCATCTGGGTGCAAGCTGATGGGATGTAGCAGAGTTTGTAGCTGAGCCAGTTCCAGATATGCCTCTAAAGAGAAAGGTAGATGAAAACCTTCAATAGCTGACTGGTGGGAAAAAAAGTCATTGAAAGTTATCGTATCATCAATGGCAAATGAATGAAGTCTAGGGAATCGATCCTTAAGAGCAATCATTCTGTTGTCAATTTGCCAACTATCAAGCCAAAAAACCACAGTGTCTCCAGCATGCACTTGTGGTGTGGCTAGCCAACAGAACTTATCATACAACTTGAGCACATCACGCCACCAAAAGGAGCCACAAAGCTGAGTAACTTGTGGGGGTGAATAATGATAGTAGGAGTCCCAAATAAGATTAACCCATGGGACATCTTTCTTATAGAAGAACTTGAACAGATGCTTGATCAGGAGAGCCTCATTTTGCACTCCCAAATGAGTGACTCCCAGCCCACCATACTTCTTTGGCTTACAAACCAACTCCCATGCAGCTAGAGATTGTCTAGGAGTTTCAGTATTCCCCCTCCAAAGACATTGTCGTTCAATCCTTTCAGTTTGCTTGAGGATGCCCTGCGGTATAGATAAGGACCAGAGAAAGTAAATGGGCATGGACGTGAGCGCTGACTGCAAGAGCTGGAGCCTACTGCCTTGGTTGAGGAGACAAGAAGTTGCAGATAACATTCTCTCAATGCGATCAACAAGAGGCAACAGATCGTAGATTGTCGGCCTAGAGGTGCCCATGGGTAAACCAAGATACATGAAGGGCATTGATCCAACAGAGCAGCCAAGTAAAGCAGCAATACGAGCTCCTTCTTCCTCAGACATGTTCATTAGGATTAGTGAGGATTTACTGAAGTTGACCCGCAAGCCTGTGGATTCAGCAAAATTGTGTAACATATCCTTGAGAGCAATCAATTGGCTGTCAACCGCAGGCAAAACTATCAGTGTGTCATCTGCGCACTGAACAACCGGATAGTCATTAGACCTAGTTGGGATTGGTAAGCTGAGGATATGACGGCTGCACATGTCGTTCACAACAGATTGCAGAAGATCCACCGCAATAACAAAGAGAAGAGGCGAAAGAGGATCACCCTGACGAACACCACACTTGCATTGAAAGTGTTGGCCAGGAACTCCATTTAACAGGACTGCAGAAGAACCAGATGAAAGAAGGTTACTGACCCAACCATTCCAATGATCATCAAAGCCCTTATATTGGAGAATTCTCATAATGGCATCATGCTCAATTGTGTCAAACGCTTTGGTAAAATCCAGCTTCAATAAAACAATGGGCCTCTTTAAGCTTTGCATTGGTGTATATATTCAAAACACCATGCAAGGCAGTCTTGGATTGAGCGACATTTGAGGAAGCCATATTGGTTTCGGTGGATGCATTGGAGAATTACTTTTTGCAATCTATTCGCCAGGAGCTTGGTTAAGAATTTAAGGCAAGTATTGGTTAAATATACTGGCCGAAAGTTACCAACAGACTCAGGGTTTAACTTCTTGGGAATGAGGGTAATGAGGGAGGTGTTCACACATTCCAAACTGCATTTTCCCTCATAAAACTCTGTAACCAACTTCATAAAATCTTCCTTAAGAACACTCCAACATCTCTTCAGAAAAAGGCCTATAAATCCATCCGGTCCAGGGGCATGGTCAGATGGTAAATGTTTAATTACCTCCTCCACTTCATCATAAGCGAATGGCCTGGATAAATCCTAAAGTCCATCGACTCTAGTTAGGAGGCTATTAAGATTGAAGTTCATTCGAATACCCTTGGCTTGGCCCATGCGCTGCTTGAAGTCAGACCAAAACATGGAAGCTAACTGATGATGATCAGTGATGACCTCACCTGCATTATTTTTGATGGAGGTGATGGTATTCCTTCGGTATCGTTCTGTAGCCATGGCGTGGAAAACTTTCGTGTTTTCCTCACCCACTTTGATGGATCCGATGGTACAACGTTGTTTCCAGTAGATAAAATGCAAACGAAGGATATCTTCAAGATGAAGCTTAACAATTTTACGAAAGTTTATCTCTGGCCAAGTGAGCACCCGAAGCTCCTCCAAGCCATCAAAGTGCAGGATCACCATGTTGCAATCAACAATGAGGGCTTTAACTTTCGAAAGGCTTACATGCCACTTCTTAAGAGCATGACGTAGGGCTTTAAACTTGGCCGAAATTGTACCAGCAGCAGAAGATCTCTGAACAGGCCTGTTCCAAACTTCAGAGACACAATCAGCAAAACCTGGGAGATTGACCCAATAGTTTTCAAAACGGAAGACTTTGGCTTTCGGGATAGAAGTGGCAACATAAACCACACAAGGTACATGGTCTGATGTCGTCCGTGCAAGGGGCGGGACCATAGTATTAGGGTGATCTGAGGTCCAAGATACCATGGTGAAGAACCAATCAATCTGCTCCAGAAGTGGATTTGTTTGCATATTGGACCATGTAAACTGTCTTCCTTTTATTGGTAGCTCCACCAATCCTAGGTGACCAATGATTTCGTTAAAAAGAAATATATCATTAACATTACCTCCTGGTAGGTTACGGTTTTCCGAAGAACGCATGAAGTTAAAATCACCAAGAAGCAGCCATTTCTCATCAATTTGTATGTTCAGGTTATATAACCACTGAGCAAATTCATCTCTAGCAGGATTCTGACAAGGACCATAAACTGGCACTAAAGACCAAACTTCAGAAGTGTGCACGGATGTAAATTCCACAATGATGCCATAGGAATGGGCTTCAATTAATTTCCCAGGGAAGAAAGCCGAATTCCAAATAATCAAGAGACCACTAGAAGCCCCATGGCATATACACAAAATTATCAAAGCGTCGAGGACAAAATTTCCTAAGAAAACGTTGATCGATATGCATGCATTTAGTTTCTTGCAAACAAACGATAGAGCACCCACTTTCCTCTATCTTTTGCTTAACTGCAAGTTGCCTCGCTTCAGAGTTAAGGCCACGCACATTCCAGCACAGTATCTTCCAGTCTCTAAAGATTGTCTGATTCATTACAAACTAAAGAGAAGAAAAGCAAAAGTAGATCACGCAATGACCTACAACATCCACTGAACAGCAGCATAAAGTTCAATATCTGGTAACAAAAGCAACGATAAGTGGCGATTAAATGGGTTCGCCAGTGACCCAAGGTGTGACAGGCTTCATTCATCATCAGAATCCTTGGAAGTACTGGCTTCAGAAGGATCAGCTACAAGCCTCTCCGTCGTGATCTTCTCTAGGGCAATCTGCAGGCGAGCACCAATGCGTTGAAGGTCAGAAATTGCAGTTGGAGGTGGCACAACTGGCTCATCAGGAGTGGATGTAGTCTGGGTCGGCCGGGCACTGGTTTTGCGCTTCTTATTGCGCTTGACAGGCTGTGGGCTGATTGATCCTAGAGGCGCATGACAAAAGCCATCACGCAAGGCACTAAGTCGTGCACTACGACGGACTTGGGAATCCAGAAGAATCGGCCCAACAAAAGCAGATTTACGAGTTCTCTTGTTGCTCATAACACGCATAGCAGAGAACTGAAACTTCTCTGAGACAGGTTCAGACAATGCAGATGGTTCATCGAAACAGAGGGCGCGAGCAACTGGGCGCTTAACAGGCGGAAGCTGACAGAAAATCTCAGGGGCAGTAAAAGTAGGCAAACTGATATCTGAACTTCCAAGAGAGATACTGTGACTTCAAGCATGTTTGATGAAGTTAAATAGAGGCATCTGCAAAGATCGCGGGATGACTACCGAATCAAAATGCTGCATGTACTTACAGAAAGTACGAGTCCATTGCATCTGCGGGGGCAGAACTAGGCCAAAAACCGTTAGAACCTGACCAATATGGAGAACCTGCTGAGCTGGAAGTTGTGCTTCATGATGGAGGGGTGCAATATCAGCAATTTGCACAACAGCAGGGCCATTGTCATTGTTAACTGAATCATCTGAAACTTGCAGTGCCATAGACTCTTGAGACTGAACTTCAACAGGTTCTTCAGGTGCTGCAGCATTGTCAGGGACTGCATCATGCTGAACATTATCATTGTCAACAACAGGAGGAGGCACATCATTCCATCCGAGTTCAGGAAACTCCGGCAATACCCAGTTGTGATTGTTAAAGTGCATCTGGACAGGGAGAGGATGTGGGTTTCCATCTAATGGCATTTGATCTTCATCTACAGGCAACACATCCGCAAAATCCGCAGACAGAACATAAACTGGAGCAGACCATGAAACCCTAGTACCACCAAAATCTTCGAACTCCCGATAAACCACACCTCGAGGCACCATAGAGGGGGCAGCGAAGGACACATATGCCAGAGTCCGCACCATCAGAGGATCGGCATGATGCCAATAGTGGAAACGGCCAAAAGTGCTAATCACATCCTCAATATATTGCTGCCTACGATAATCCAGAGGGATTCCCAAGAGCATCACGCAACCACGGTGAAAACCCTGAATAGCTCTGTAATTTATCCCCTCGTCATGCGGAATAAAATGAACAAAACGACCGTTGCCCAAATCAAAGGGTGGATGATCCACCATAATTTGTCTAGAGATTGCACTACGGAATCGGAACAATCCAACTCCCTGGATCCATGGCTGAGTCTCAAGAACCTCTCTCTCCAATTGATTAACAACAAAGTCACTAACCATGTTACAGTAGAGCTGAATCTCCTCAGGCAGTGGCGCTGGCTCGACGATGCCAATCACATACTCCTCGTGCCTTCTGTCAGGCGCAGCAACTGGAGCAAAAAAGGTACGAGGGAGATGTAGCAGCCCCCCATCAATGATCTCGAAGCCCGCTGGCACGTACGACAGAGGGTCCAGCTCAAAGTTGGCCATCTTCGGCGAAGGTGCTGATGGCGAACGGGGCGATGACGGCGGTGGTGTGCTTGGAGGTGGCGGCGTATCTGGTCGTAGGGCGGATGGTGGTGGAGCTATGGGGGATGGTTGTAATGGTGGTGGTGGCGGAGGCGGAGCTGGAAGGGATGGAGGTAATGGGGGTGGCAGGGGTGGAGGCGGAGTAGGCTCTAATGACGAAGCTAGATGCAACTCGTCGACGGGACGTATCAATGGGCAGGCTGCAGCGGTAGGTTGGAGGGAACTCGAGGCGTCAAGCCGTAAAACCGGTGGTGGGCTGTCAGATGGACTCTCAATGACGCGTGGGACCCACCTAAAACCTCCTACCGGTGCAGATCATGTGCAAGATTTTGCCCTGTGGCCTGACCGAAAACAATGGCGACAGCGTGTTTGATTGGTGCAACTGGAGGTGATATGTGTCATAGAAAAATAATTGTGGCATTTCCAGACTTTGAACGCCATTTCATCAACTATAGAAGAAAATCCATCCAAATCCTCAACAGACTGGCCCAAAATCCGGGTCGGCGATAAGTTATGATTCTGATTGACTTGCCATGCATTGGGAGATTCAGCAATGACTGGGTTCTGAGGGCTTACGCATGTCTCAGAAGGTGGGCTGTTGGGCTGGACAGTGATGGTCCTAGAAGAAACAATGGGCCCATCAACTACTGATAAGCCAGGAGGGTTTGAAAAAATCCCAGACCCGCCCAACAGATGTTCCGAAGATTGAGGAACCAGCTCAGGCGAGATTGACGCAGATCGAGCGGGTGGCGGAAGAACCGTGCCAAAACAGATCGGCGGAGTGGCCACCGTCCACCGGAGCTCCGGCGTCGGAGGAGAACGAATAATGACACGCTCATGATGATTAAGAACATAACCCGCATCCTGGACAGTGTCAATGCATGATTGTGTGGCAGGATATTGATAATCCTTGCATGTAGGATAGTTTTGAAACGTAGCAAATGAAAGTTTCTTCCTGCAACTAGGGGCAGACTTCAAAGAAGATTTAACAGGGGGCTTATGCATGGCCATCATACCTATTGTAGCACGACGTTTTGTAGGACTAACAAAAATCCATTCAGCATCACATTCTTTTCTCCAAATCAAAACCTCACGTCTCCAATTAGGTCCACCATGGCCCCAAAGGTGGAAGAAACACTTAAAATGCTCACAAGCAAAAGATCTAAGAGCAAGAACGTAGAGGCCAACTTTTTTGCATGAAACATGAAAGGAGAATACCTTGTCACGTATAATGGAAACCATGAACTCAATCGCTGATCCACCAATAGCGGCCTCAAGAGCTGCTGCAACCAAATCCTCTGATAGGCGGAAATCATGCCTACTAAACGAGACCACCATAATGAAAGGATCCGTCCCATCCGATGGATGAACCGAGACGCCACAAGATCTATAGATCTCATTTGCAAAAACCAGCCCCTTGGAGAAATCCAAGCCAAGGGTAGAACCAGAATCCTGATCCATCGAAGATGGTGATCCTCGTAGAGAGGAGGAGACGCCGGAGAGGATGAGTAGATTGGTTTGGGAGATTAGTGGCTAGAGGTGAAGATCGCCGGAGAGCCTATCGGCATGGGTGGGGGTGGGGTGGGAGCCATTCCACTTATCAGAATCTACGATGGAAGTATTTTGTGTGCATAATAGTTAATGGCTCTTTGTTATTTTGTTGCAGGGTTGTTTGAGAGAGACCATCTTCATCCTACGCCTCCCACAGATTGATAAACCTTAGGTCATCCACTTGAGGGAAATTTGCTACTGTCCTACAAAACTCTGCGCTTGGAGGCCCAACACGAGTCTACAAGAACAAGTTGTGTAGTAGACATCATAGGGTCACACTTCAAGCTTAGGAGGTACTCCAATCTTCGAATGATGCTCTGGAGGGCGATGATATGCTCTTGCAATAGAATATTTTCACGAGTGAGGTTTTTGCACACGAAATGTTTCAGTGATCTTAAAAGCTGAAATTTCGGTAGGGGTAAGATGATTGTAGTATGGTTGAAGGATGTCTTCTTCTTCTATTGTTGCTGGAAGTTGATCTTCCCTGACCTTCTTAATCTTATCACCCCAGATGGTGTCCCCAGGTTCTTCCCCCTTCATCCCCATCTTCATCAGCCAAACTTCCCCTTCTTCTTTGTTAGAGGGAGGAGAAGACATGATGCCTGGCCTTAAAACACTGGCACAAAATAGCTCAAAACAAAAACAGGAGATATTATCGTAATACGGTGGTCAAAACCTTCGAGAGATTATATAATGAATTTTTACCGACCAAAAGAAGTATTGCGCAAGAAAACGGAGTCCAGAGGGCACACGAGGTGGCCACAAGGCACACGGGTGCGCCCAGAGGGGGTAGGGCGCGCCCCCTGCCTTGCCGCTTCCTCGTGCAATCTTCGGACTACCTTTAATATTTCTAATTTTTTAAATATTCCAAAACGGAGAAAAATTCCATTAGAACAGTTTTGGAGTCAGTTTACTTACTGTACCACATACATATTCCTTTCCGGAGTCTGAGACGTTCTGGAAAGTGTCCCTTATGTAGTCCTCCAGTGTTAGGGTATTAATAATATTTGTCTCAACATTTATGGGAGTACCTGAAACATAATGTTTGATTCTTTGACCATTTACCACCTTTGGGTTAGTGCCTTCAGCATTGTTAATCTTGATGGCACCGGAACGATAAACCTCCTCAATAATGTAAGGACCTTCCCATTTAGAGAGAAGCTTTCCTGCAAAAAATCTTAAATGAGAGTTGTATATCAAAACATGATCACCTACATTAAACTCACGCTTTTGTGTCCTTTTGTCATGACATCTTTTAAGTTTTCTTTAAACAACTTGGCATTCTCATAGTCTTGGGTTCTCCATTCATCAAGCGAGCTTATGTCAAATAACCTCTTCTCACCGGCAAGTTTGAAATCATAGTTGAGCTCTTTGATTGCCCAATAAGCTTTATGTTCTAGTTCAAGAGGAAAGTGACATGCTTTTCCATAAACCATTTTATATGGAGACATAACCATAGGATTCTTATAAGCAATTCTATAAGCCCATAATGCATCATCAAGTTTCTTAGACCAATTCTTTCTAGATCTATTAACATACTTTTACGAAATCTATTTAATCTCTCTATTGCTCAATTCTACTTGACCGCTAGACTTAGGGTGATATGGAGATGCAATTCTATGGTTGAAATAATATTTAGCAAGCATTTTATGGAAAGCACCATGAATAAAATGTGAACCACCATCAGTCATCAAATATCTAGGGACTCTAAACCTCGGAAAAATAACTTCTTTAAGCATCTTAATAGAGGTGTTATGATCAGCACTACTAGTTGGAATAGCTTCTACCCACTTAGTAACGACTAAAATATGTGTATACCTATTAGAGGAAGGAAAAGGTCCCATATAACCAAAGCCCCAAACATCAAACGGTTCAATAACAAGTGAATAATTCATAGGCATTTCCTGACATCTACTAATATTGCCAATTCTCTGGCATTCATCATAGGACAAGACAAACTTACGAGCATCCTTGAAGAGAGTAGGCCAATAAAAACCAGATTGCAATACCTTGCGCGCAGTTCTATCTCCAGCATGGTGTCCTTCGTAAGCCTCGGAGTGGCACTTGCGTAGGATCTGTTCCTTTTCATGCTCAGGTACACAACATCTAATAACACCACTACTCCTTTATAAATGTGTGGATCATCCCAAAAGTAATGTCTTAAATCATAGGAAAACTTTTTCTTTTGCTGGTATGTGAAACTAGGTGGTATAAATTTAGCAACAATGTAATTAGCATAATCGTCATACCATGAAGTATTACGAGAAGCAATTATGACAGCTAATTGCTCATCGGGAAAGCTATCATCAATAGGCAGTGGGTCATCAAGAACATTTTCTAACCTAGACAAGTTGTCTGCAACGGGGTTCTCAGCTCCCTTTCTATCAACAATATGCAAATCAAATTCTTGCACCAAGAGAATCCATCTAATAAGTCTAGGTTTAGCATCTTTCTTTTCCATAAGATATTTAATTGCAGCATGTTCAGTGTGACAAGTTAATTTGGAATCAGCAATATAAGATCTATACTTATCACAAGCAAAAAACAACTACTAAAAATTCTTTTTCATTACTAGCATAATTTCTCTGGGCACTGTCTAGAGTTTTACTAGCATAATGAGTAACATTCAATTTCTTATCAACTCTTTACCCTAGAACAGCACCAACAACATAATCACAAGCATCACACATAATTTCGAAGGATAAATTTCAATCAGGTGGTTGAACAATAGGTGCAGAAATCAAGGCTTTCTTAAGTATTTTAAATGCTTCTACACAATCATCATCAAAAACAAAAGGAACATCTTTTTGCAAGAGATTAGTGAGAGGCCTAGAAATTTTAGAGAAGTCGTTAATAAACCTCCTATAGAAACCAACATGACCATGGAAACTTCTTATACCTTTGATATCTTTAAGACACGACATCTTTTCAATAGCATCTACTTTAGCTTTATCAACTTAAATACCTCTTTCAGAAATTTTATGCCCCAAGACAATACCTTCATTAACCATCAAGTGGCACTTCTCCCAATTCAAGGCAAGATTAGTTTCTTTACATCTCTGCAAAACTCGATCAAGGTTGCTTAAGAAATCATCAAAAGAAGTTCCGTAAATGGATAAATCATCCATGAAAACCTCAACAATCTTTTCACAAAAGTCGGGGAATATAGCAGTCATACATCTTTGAAAGGTAGCAGGTGCATTGCATAAACCAAAAGGCTTACGTCTATAAGCAAAAGTACCAAAAGGGCAAGTAAAAGTGGTCTTTTCTTGGTCCTCTTTTGACACAGGTATTTGAGAAAAACCAGAATAACCATCTAGAAAGCAAAAATGTGTATGTTTGGACAGTCTTTCTACCATTTGATCAATAAAAGGTAGAGGGTAATGATCTTTTCTAGTAGCTTTGTTTAATTTGTGAAAATCAATTACCATTCTATAACCTGTAACAATTCTTTGTGGAATCAATTCGTTCTTATCATTAGGAACAATAGTAATACCTCCCTTCTTAGGGACATAATGAATGGGACTTACCCATCTACTATCAGCAATAGGATAAATTATACCTGCCTCCAGAAGCTTTAGTATTTTATTTCTTACCACTTCTTTCATCTTAGGATTTAATCGTTGTTGATGATCAACAACATGTTTAGCATCAGGCTCCATATTAAATTTGTGCTGACATAGAGTGGGACTAATGCCCTTAAGATCATCAAGAGTATATCCAATAGAGGCATGGTGCTTCTTCAGAGTTTTCAATAATTTCTTTTCTTCATGCTTTGAAAGGTTAACACTAATAATAACATGATATATCTTCTTCTCATCAAGATGAGCATATTTTGAAGTGTCAGGTACTTGTTTAAGCTCAAACACGGGGTCACCCTTGGGTGGAGGAGTATCCCCAAGGATTTCAACAGGCAAGTTGTGTTTCAAAACAAGCATTTGGTTAAAGAATATTTCATCTAATTCCTTTCTTTCATTCATAAACATCTTATTCTCATGTTCTAGCAAATATTGTTCTAAAGGATTAGTAGGAGGCACAACAATAGAAGCAAGACCAATAATTTCATCCTTACTAGGCAATTCTTTATCATGGGGTTGTCTAAGAAATTTAGAGAAATTAAAATCATGAGACACATCCCCAAAACTTATAGTAACAATTTCTTTCTCACAGTCAATCTTAGCATTGACAGTGTTCAAGAAGGGTCTACCAAATATGATGGGACAAAAATCATCTTGTGGGGAACGAAGAACAAGAGAATCAGTAGGGTATTTTATTTCCCCACAAGGCTTCAACATCTCTAAAAATCCCAATTGGTGATATAGTATCTCTATTGGCAAGCTTAATAGTAAGATCAATATCTTCTATCTCAGTAGGTGCAATACCATTCATAATTTCTTGATATAAAGTAAAAGGAATTGCACTCACACTAGCACCACATCACATAAGCCATGATAACAATGATCTCCTATTTTTAAAAAAACAACAGGCATGCCAACAATAGGTCTATGTTTATCTTTAATATCGGGTCTAGCAATTCTAGCAACTTCATCATAGAAATAAATAACATGCATGCCCATGAATATTATCAACCAAGAGATCTTTAACCATAGCAATACTAGGTTCAACTTTAATTTGTTCAAGGGGTATAGGTGTTCTAGTATAACTCTTACGAACCACAACTGAAGCTTTAGCATGTTCCTTTATTCTAAAAGGGAAAGGTGGTTTCTCTATATAAGCAGTAGGAACAATAGGATCAACATTATTAGTAATAGTTTCTTCTTCAACTTTAATAGGTTCCACTACTTTTACTTCAATGGGAGGATGATATTTAAACCACTTATCCTTCGGGAGATCAACATGAGTACCAAATGATTCACAAAAAGAAGCTACTATCTCAGAGTCAAGTCCATATTTAGTGCTAAATTCACGAAAAGCATCGGTATCCATGAAAGATTTAACACAATCAAACTTAGGGTTTATACCTGAATCATTACCTTCATCAAGTTCCCAATCTTCAGAGTTGCGTTTAATTCTTTCCAATAAATCCCATTTGAATTCAATAGTCTCCTTCATAAAAGAACCAGTACAAGAAGTATCGAGCATGGATTGATCATTACGAGAAAGTCGAGCATAAAAATTCTGAATAATAATTTCTCTTGAGAGCTCATGATTGGGGCATGAATATAACATTGACTTAATGTCGTGGGAAACCACGGCCACCTATGGGGCCATGAGCCCCTTTTTGGTTTGGCGGGGGGATAGGCACGTTGCACAAAGAGCAAAGAAGCGTAGCACAGCACGGCAGAGATCACACGAGAAGTTTTACCTAGGTTTGGGCCGCCGTGAGGCATAAAACCCTACTCCTGCTTTGGTGGATTGATAGTGGAAATGTGGTGGTGGACGTAGCGCACTTGCCCGGCAAGGTTGCCCCAGGGCGAGAGTGGCTACGCGCGTATGAGTGTATGCGTCAGCTCACCAACCAACACTTTCTACGGTCGCCATGGGCCTCCTTTTATAGATTAAGGGGTCACCACAATGGCAAATCAGTCTTTACACACTGATTAGATAGCAAACAGTGCTATCACACCTAACTCTGCAGGCTGACAGGCGCATTAAATGCATCATCTAGTGTCACATCACAGCGTGCCCGGCAACCCTTGTCGGGCTATTTTGCCAGCTTTGCACCTGCTTGCTTGACACGTCTCAGGACAGGTGTTATATGGAGGCGTTTGCTGTAGGAAGTGGCTGCCATGTGGCAAGAAGCAGCCACTTAATCACTTAGGGGCTTGACACCGCAATGATCGGTGACTTGGGTTGCTTGTGAGGTGGAGTGGTGGCGCCTTGGCGGGGTGTTGTGCTTCGCAGGCCTCAGCATGCCTGCGGGGCAGTTTTAGGGATTGTTGTCGGGACGATCCTCGTCCTTGATAGGCTCGCCTGCCCAGCAAGGGAGTATTTTCCCTTAGTGGCATCTCGTCTCTCTGGCTTCGACTTGGCCTTCTTGGTTTGTGCTTCGGTGTTGTAGCCTTGTCGTGTCGGTAGCTCATCGTCCGTGCACAAGTCAGGGGAAAACAAGAACCCCCCCTTTGTGTACCCCGACATAAGCCCCCGGGCCTGAGCCAAACATGTCGTTGGGCACGTTGGGTTAGGCCCCTGCTAAGTCTTGAGCTTGCGTTGGTTTTCCTTGAAGAGGAAAGGGTGATGCAGCAATAGTAGCGTAAGTATTTCCCTCAGTTTTTGAGAACCAAGGTATCAATCCAGTAGGAGGCTCCTCAAAAGTCCCACGCACCTACACAAACAAACAAGAACTCGCAACCAACGCAATAAAGGGGTTGTCAATCCCTTCACGGCCACTTGCGAAAGTGAGATCTGATAGACATAATATGATAAGATAAATATATTTTTGGTATTTTATAATATAGATAGGAAAAGTAAAGATGCAAATAAAAGTAGATTGAAAGCTTATATTATAAAAGATAGACCCGGGGGCCGTAGGTTTCACTAGTGGCTTCTCTCAAGAAGCATAAGTATTATGGTGGGTGAACAAATTACTGTCGAGCAATTGATAGAAAAGAGAATAATTATGAGATTATCTAGGCATGATCATGTATATAGGCATCACGTCTGTGACAAGTAGACCGACTCCTGCCTGCATCTACTACTATTACTCCACACATTGACCACTATCCAACATGCATCTAGAGTATTAAGTTCATAAAGAACATAGTAACGCATTAAGAAAGATGACATGATGTAGAGGGATAAACTCATGCAATATGATATAAACCCCATCTTTTTATCCTCGATGGCAACAATACAATACGTTCCTTGATGCCCCTGCTGTCACTAGGAAAGGACACCGCAAAATTGAACCCAAAGCTAAGCACTTCTCCCATTGCAAGAAAGATCAATCTAGTAGGCCAAAGCAAACTGATAATTCGAAAAGAATTGCAAAGATAACTTAATCACACATAAAAGAATTCAGAGGAGATTAAAATATTTCTCTTAGATAAACTTAATCATAAACCCACAATTCATCGAATCTCGACAAACACACCGCAAAAATAGTTACATCGAATAGATCTCCAAGAAGATCGAGGAGAACATGGTATTGAGATTCAAAGAGAGAGAACAAGCCATCTAGCTAATAATATGGACCCGAAGGTCTGTGGTAAACTACTCACAACTCATCGGAGAGGCCTTGGAGTTGATGTAGAGGCCCTCCATGATCGATTCCCCCTCCGGTAGAGCGCCGGCGAAGGCTCCAAGATGGGATCTTGCGGATACAGAAGGTTACAGCGGTGGAAATAGTTTTTCGTGGTCGCTTCTAATGTTTTCGGGGTACATGGGTATATATAGGAGGAAGAAGTAGGTCGGTGGACGCCTGAGGGGCCCACGAGAGTGGGGGCGCGCCGGGCACCCTCATGGCTGCCTCGGTTGTTTCTTCACTTCCACTCCAAGTCCTCTGGATCACGTTCGTTCCAAAAATCACGCTCCAAAAGGTTTCATTCCGTTTGGACTCCGTTTGATACTCCTTTTCTTTGAAACACTGAAGTAGGCAAAAAAAAGCAATTCGGGCTGGGCTTCCGGTTAGTAGGTTAGTCCCAAAAATGATATAAATGTGTAAAGTAAAGCCCATAAACATCAAAAACGGGTAATATAATAGCACAGAACAATCAAAAATTATAGATACGTTGGAGACGTATCAAGCATCCCCAAGCTTAATTCCTGCTCGTCCTTGAGTAGGTAAATGGTAAAAACAGAATTTTTGATGTGGAATACTACCTAGCATAATTCTCAATGTAATTTTCTTTATTGTGGCATGAATGTTCAGATCCAAATGATTCAAAATAAAAAGTTCATATTGACATAAGAAATAGTAATACTTCAAGCATACTAATCAAAGCAATCATGTCTTCTCAAAATAACATGGCTAAAGAAAGTTCATCCCTACAAAATCATATAGTTAGGTCATGCTTCATTTCGTCACACAAAAATGCTCCCATATTGTACACCCCCGATGACAAACCAAGCAATTGTTTCGTACTTAAATAATCTCAAACTTTTTCAACTTTCACGCAATACATGAGCGTGAGCCATGGGTATAGCACTATGGGAGGAATAGAATATGATGATGGAGGTTGTGTGGAGAAGACAAAAAAGGATAAAGTCTCATATTGACGAGGATAATCAACGGGCTATGGAGATGCCCATCAATTAATGTCAACATGAGGAGTAGGGATGTCCATGCAACGGATGCACTAGAGCTATAAATGTATGAAAGCTAAACAAAATAAACTAGTGGGTGCGCATCCAACTTGCTTGCTCACAAAGACCCAGGGCATTTTGAGGAAGCCCATCGTAGGAATATACAAGCCAAGTTCTATAATGAAAAAATCCCACTAGTATATGAAAGTGACAACATATGAGACTCTCTATATGAAGAACATGGTGCTACTTTGAAGCACAAGTGTGTAAAAAGATAGTAACATTGCCCCCTTTTAATTTTTATTTTCCTTTTTTTCCTTTTTTTTCTTTGGCCTTTCCTTTTTTTT
>NC_041383.1:236114684-236193617 GCF_002162155.2 Triticum dicoccoides
ATCACACTTCTATTTATTTACAACTCATGAATTACAACTCAAAACTAGAACAAGATATGACTCTATATGAATGCCTCCTCGGTATACCAGGATGGGCAATGAATCAAGAGTGACATGTATGAAAAATTATGCATGGTGGCTTTGCCACAAATACGATGTCAACTACATGATCGTGCAAGGCAATATGACAATGATAATGTGTGTCATAATGATAAACGGAACGGAACGGTGGAAAGTTGCATGGCAATATATCTCGGAATGGCTATGGAAATGCCATAATAGGTAGGTATGGTGGCTGTTTTGAGGAAGATATAAGGAGGTTTATATATGATAGAGCGTATCATATCACGGGGTTTGGATGCACCGGCGAAGTTTGCACCAACTCTCAAGGTGAGAAAGGGCAATGCACGGTACCGAAGAGGCTAGCAATGATGGAAGGGTGAGAGTGCATATAACCCATGGACTCAACATTAGTCAAAAAAGAAATATACTTATTGCAAAAATCTACAAGTCATCAAAAACCAAGCACTACGCGCATGCTCCTAGGGGGATAGATTGGTAGGAAAATACCATCGCTCGTCCCTGACCGCCACTCATAAGGATGCACAATCTAAGAACACCTCATGTTTCAAATTTGTTACACAACTTTTACCATACGTGCATGCTACGGGACTTGCTAACTTCAACACAAGCATTCTTTAAATTCATAATCACGCAGCTAGCATGACTCTAATATCACTACCTCAATATCTCAAAACAATTATCAAGTATCAAATTGATCATAGCATCCAATTCACTTCCTATGATAGTTTTTATTATACCCAACTTGGATGCCCATCATTCTAGGACCAATTTTATAACCATAGCAAATACCATGTTGTTCTAAGAGACTCTCAAAATAATATAAGTGAAGCATGAGAGACTAGCAATTTCTACAAAATTAAGCCACCGCCGTGCTCTAAAAGATATAAGTGAAGCACTAGAGCAAAAACTATCTAGCTCTAAAGATATAAGTGAAGCACATAGAGTATTCTAATAAATTCCAATCAAGTGGGTTTCTCCCATAAGGTGTGTACAGAAAGGATGACTGTGGTAAACTAAAAAGCAAAGACTAATATCATACAAGACGCTCCAAGCAAAACACATATCATGTGGCGAATAAAAATATAGCTCCAAGTAAAGTTACTGATAGACGAAGACAAAAGAGGGGATGCCTTCCCGGGGCATCCCCAAGCTTAGGCTTTTTGTTGTAGGGTGGAACCCTATGGGGAGATCTTTCATGAATTGGAGGGGGAATCCTCAAGAACAAGATGAACATAAGAGGGAAAACAAGAGGAACACTCAAGAACAAGTCCAATCACAAATCCACTAGACAATCAAACACACAAGATCCACAAGGTACATGAACAATCAAAGGGAAACAAGATACATGGTAGAGTTCATCCCAAATCCTATGAAGGAGATGAGGGCTTGATGATCTAGATAGATCCTTCCCTCAAGGGGGGCTTTATCCACTAGGGATCTTCTCCAATGGAGGCCTTGAACTCCAATGGAGTGTCTCTCTCTCAAGAGGAATCCCACAAGGGAAGGTGCATGAGCTAAGCTCTAGTGTTTAGATCTATTCTTAGATAAGTCTAAATGGAGTAGGGAGAGGAGTATATATAGGTCCAAGGGATGAAGGGGTAAGTAGGGGCGAAATGGGGATTACATGGGCAAAGCCCGCAGCAACACTTAGGGGGCCCCGTGTGCACGGGGTAAGTGGAGCCCATGCACACGGGGTATCTAGAGACCTGACGCATGAGCCCGTGCGCACGGGGTCCGTGAGGCCCGTGGACACGGGGGTCCCGTGGGCACGGGGTCGGAGGGACCCGTGAGCACGGGGTCGCCTGGGAGCTGCTGCCTTCTTCTTGGCGCTTCCTTCTCCGCTTCCAGGCTTCCCTCTTGGATGGTGTAGATGTTCTCTTCTTCTTGGACTCCTCCTCGATGAATGTGTAGCTCCGCTCACACCTATGTATGCACACGAGGGAGGGGTCAAGTAGTATACCATCCTCGAAATGTACAAGTGAACACGTGTAAAGGAGATGATTCACCTTTGTATGCATGAAGTAGATGTGGCACGTGTCACTTGCCAAATGGACTCTTGACATGGTGATGACCATAGGATGCTCCGCGTCATCCCCTCCCCCTTGGGAAAGATCCGACCTCGGATCGAAATCCAAATCACCATGGGAAAGAGATGATGTCATCGTGTAGAAGTGGACGACCACCAAGCATTCGTCATCTTGTAGTTCCAAGTTGGCACTCTCCAATGTCGCACCGTCTTGTAATTCCTTCAAAAGTAGCAAAGATAACAAGCACTTGGAAAAAACAAATGTGGTTGGCATAAGACCAAAACCAAGCATTCAAGACGTGATTCACCCAACAAGTGTTGTCATCAAGCATAGCATATGGTTTGACAAAGAAGTGTGGCATGGCATTTAAGCATATAAATTGAGCACATCAAGTACATCATGGGAACAAGCATGCAAATGGGAGGTCGAGATGAAAATATATGTGATAAGTGAACAAGCATCTACCTCAAGGTCATAGCAAGCATGCATAAAGTGCTCAATGAACGGTCTATGGTAGGCATAAGAGTCATTCACAACACCAAATATAGTGAAATGTCTAAACACATGGGGCAAGTGCAAGACAATCCAAGCATAACGTGCATAGGGTGTAGTGAAGATATCGTGGCACTCAACACAATGGAAAGAGCAATTGTTCAACATGTGTGAGGCAATCAAGTCAAGCATGTGATAAGCAAAGGGACATGGCATATGTGAAGAACTAGATGCAACACACAAGGCATATATGTCATGGGGCATGGCAATGTGGTAATGATAAGTCGAAGCAAGATTGCTAGCATGTGTGCAAAGTGTCATGGAGCAAACAACACATGAAGTATGATCCACAATATGCATGCTCATGGTTTGTGTGTTCTCGAGATAGAATGATATCACCTTGAAACCATGTCCTTGTGCATTCTTCACAATGTCGAAGTGGTAGGAAATGTGGTGTAGAAGCGAGTCATGGTCGAATGTATAAGGCTCGCTCTCAAGAGCTCGAATGGTCAACTCACGTGAAGTGGAAGTCGACATGAAGTCCAAGTATCCTACACATGCACACAACAAAACAAAGAGCGTATGCGCATGGTAGATAAACACATCAACCATCATGATGGTTCTCTTCTCTTGCACATAACCATTAGAAGCACAAGTGCATGAATAATATGATGCAACAATGGCGATATTCATGGCACTAGGTATATGGTGCAAGGAGGTAAGACAAGCATGCTTCACAAGGAATATGTCAAAATCTCCAAACATATGTGAGAATGCTATGGGGGCAATCTCATGAGCAAGACTATAAGCATTGTTGCACTCAATACATGGCAAGTCATCTAGCATGAGAGAGGCAACATATGGAGATATGTGACAAGAAGCAATAACAATCATGTGCAAAGCATGTAGATGGTTGTCATCAACCGCATGAAATGAGCAAGTATGAGTCATTGGTGATGCAACATAAGCAAGCATATCAATCAAGTCGTGCAAACTAGTGGAGCGAAGATGCAACACACTAGAGTAAATCATGGCAATCATGTCATGTGAGCAAATAGTGGATATAGGCAATGCACATGACATATCGCAAGCACGAACACAAAGCAAGATCATAGTATCATAATAGGAATGGGTCATAGAAGGAACATGGCAATAACAAGCAATATCTCCACCAAACTTGCAAAAACACCTAGAAGTACTAGAATCAATCATCATGTGTAATGTGAAGCATGGGTCACAAATGCATGACAAAGGCATAGGAATGAGCATATCATGCAAAGTGAACATGGCAATATGGGCATAAAGGAAGAAGTGATATATAACCCATAACCATGTGAGGGCCATGTAGAAGAGATGTGAGAAGTCTTTGCGTGAAGGGAGCTGTGGGAAAGACAATCCATGTGATCTCAAGTCATCATTGCTCTCTAGAGCTTGTTTTGTCAACTCATGGGATTGTGAGGTTGACAAATATTCATGGGTACCTACACAAAATAGACACGAACCAAAGAAAGTGTGTGCGTGGTAAATGTACACATCATCCATCATGATGTGTATGTGCACGTGTGAGTTAGCACAAGATAAGAAATGCTCAAAGAAATTTGAGGCATGGTATATGAACATGTCATCCATCATGCAATGATAGTTATTGTGTTCAACATGATTAGGATGCAATTTATAGCAAGTGTGAGGCACAACAATAACATTTTTATTCATGGGGAGCATATGGTGCACACAATCATGGGAATCATGTAAATCATAGGATGGATCAAAATCTCCTAATAGGTATGCGGAAACTATGGGGGTCTCCTCATGAGCAATATCGGAAGCATAATATGGAGAAAATGGACAGCATCCAAAACAATGCATATCCGAAGCTAGGTGGTCATGGCATGGCATATGAGATAAATGATGCAAAGGAAGCATATCAATATCATCACAAGAAAAAAATGCCAATAACCATGGGCTTGTCATCTATGCCATATGTGCAAATTGGGTTTAGTTTAATGGCATATGCATAGCCACTATGATGAGATTGCAAATAATACATACGGGAGATCTCATGCATAGCATATGACAAGTCAAGCGGATGATCAAACATGATGTGACCAAGAGAATTATCACAAGAAATCCTATGTAACATGGCATCACAACTACTAGACTCCTCATGGCAATCATCAAACTCATCATAAATGGGTAAATCATCGCATGGGGAAATCATACTAGCATGAAGCATGGTAATAGGTGGATCAACATCATGCAAGCGATCAAAATCAAGAATGTCCACTAGTGGGACTAGAGCATCACCTTCACCTATGTTACCTTTCTCGTTCCACTCAAGTGGTGTAGGTGAGGTGGGAAAGACCAAATCGTGGTCATCTTCATCGTGATGGAACCATGTGGGGGGTGCATCATAGTCCACCATGGCCATCGTCATGTCCAAAGGGAGGACGAAGTCGTCGAGGATCGGCGCGTCATCATATATGGGACCTAGCACCAAATGAGAAGACACAACAGAGGTAGAGGTTAAGTTGTTAGAAACTGAAATGGCCTCATATGCCTCATCAACTATCTCACTCTCTCTATGTGGCGGTGGCTCACTCACTCCCTCAAGGTAGGTGCACTCAATGTCGCATATGGTGGAGTCACTCAAATCACTCAAGTGGTGGTGGTGGTGGCTCTCCTCACATGGCAATTGGGGCAGCTCATCATATATGGGGCTAGTGGTGAAGTCACTCTCACTCTCAATATGGTGGCAAAAGTCACTCAAGTCATCATACATCGTCGTGGTCGAAGGGAGAATCCCATGCTCAACCATCTCGTAGTCGTCGCCGTGGATGAATGCCGAAGATGGCACATCATCACTCTCGTCATGGATGAAGGTCGAAGATGGAAAATCATCACTCTCGCCGTCTTGTAGCATGGTCGTTGTGAAGTGAACTCGGGGTCGAGTAGACTTGGCCTTCTTGATTTCTTGCTCTGCCTTGAGAGCACCAAAGTAGTTGTCGTCGAGCGACTTGTAGTTCTCGAGGAATATAGTCTTGGAGATGTCGTTGTTCAATCCCATCATGAAGTAGAACTTCATCCAAATGGAGTCGTCCACGCCAGCACGTCGCAAGGCTTCCTTCATGTTCTTGAAGTACTCGTCGAGGGACTTGGATCCTTGTATGGTGTTCTCCAATTGGCGTTGAAGATGTTCCGTGTAGGTGGAAGGCACAAATTCTCGCCTCATCGCTTTCTTCGTCTTGGACCAACTCATGTCGAAGCTCCTCGCAGGGTGAGTGAAGCCACCAAATCAACGGGTAGTCGTGGAAGGTACTTGTGGCGCACTTCGCTTGAACTTTGGAGGGTACTTGATGTAGCTTGAGGTAGTCGTCAATCTTGCACTCCCATTCGAGGTATTCATCGGGGTCATTAGTCCCAAAGAATGGAATCTCGTCGGTGATGTTGAAGTTGTTGTAGCTCGAGGGACTAGTGGACTTGAGATCGTGGAGTAGGCGAAGATGCCATACGTCCGAAGGCGAAGATGCCTTGAAGTCACTTGGCGAAGATGCAAAAGGTGTTTTTAAGAAGCCGCAGCCTTGTAGTTGATGTCACGGCTCTGTATAGCCTGTGTGCACGGGGGTGCAAGAGGCCGTGTGCACGGGGTCCCGTGTGCACGGGGGTCGAGGGCCCGTGTGCACGGCGTTGGCAGCGAAGCCAACTCTCGTCCAGAAGGTCGCTCTTCATGGTCCTGTCGATGTCGATGCTTGTGTGTACTTGCCGGAGATGGTAGCTCGAGAGTCTTTGCACTTGAGCGTCTTCTTGAAGATGAGGAAGAGCGCTTGCGGTTCTTGATGAGGGCCTTGAGCTCCTCCATGCGCTTGTCCATCTTGGCGTCGATGAAGTTCTTCATAGCATCAAACTCGTCGTTGTTGTTGTAGACCGGAGATGATGTGCTTTGCCTATCCATCACAAGACTCGAGCAAAGGTGAGTAGGAAATGAGATAAACAATACCAAGCTACCTTTTCCCAAAGTTGAGGATGTATCTTGCATCACTCAATGTGAAATGAAAGAATAGTGGAATTGTTAGCGGACTTGTTCACTCACACCTACAAAGTAAAGCTTGTCAAATGGCTTGGTTAGGACAAGTGGCACAAATTTCATGCAAATTGAAGTCTAAGATATTTTAAATGTTGAAATAAATCCAAAGGACTCAAAATGCAAAGCAAGTGATCACAAATATAGAGGAGGGCAATAAAGAAACACACACGGTGGGATAATGGGGCTTGTGCAACTATAGGGATGAGCAATACAAAATTGCCTGACGAAGACTAAGCTCGTGTTGCACAAACACTAGAAAGCACTAGCTTGATTGCACACTTGGGCACGATTCACCACTTGGCACCAACCTATATGTATGCAAGCTAAATGTTTCCTATTCCATGTATCCTCATGCACAAGTATCTCTTTTCATGCTCAACTCTCTTTTGCTTATAAGCTTTTGATCTTTCTCTTTCTTGCTTAAAAGCTTTTTTTTACTTTCCTTTTCCTTTCCACTTTGCTTGATGAGCCTCAACCACAAATATGGGACAAGTATCACAACATATGCACAGGAGTAAAAAATGGCACAATATGATATATCTAATGATGCAACGATATGATATCGTATCACTATGGTGCACAAGTTTTCGCGAAGCCCGGCAATACTTGGATAGCTAGTCTCACTAGGTATGAAGGTATTCACAAAGATGGTGGGGCTATAAAGATGTAATGGCAAGGAAGGAAAAGTTTATGACGGAATGGATACCTTCGTCACACTTAACCTTTCACGAAGTTGGGGGTAACCAGCCTTGCTTCTGGTTGAGGATGGTCTCGAAGGATGGATGGTCATCATCGATGTGGAAGCTCGTGGTGGATGTAGTCGATGGAATGATACAAGTCACCGGTGGTTGATGTAGATGTAACCGTCCCTAAGTAGCCGAAACCCCTTAGGAGACTCAAATCACAACTCAAACAACCACAAATACCAAAGGAACCAAAACTGGTTAGTTTGCAGAAGTTTTATGTGGTGGTGCGGAAGTTATGGCGGAGGACCGATGCAAAAGATGAAAAATGGACAAAATTTGATGGAGTCAAATGGTGGTAAAACCAAGATTAGCAGCTCGGGCACGTCGCTAGCTTTTCAACGAGCCAAAGAACACCCAAATCGGAGTTCGGATGCGAAAGTTACGGCCAAAATGGTGAAGTCCGGGCGGCTGCTGTAGGGGGGCCGTGCGCACGGGGTCCAGGGCCCGTGGACACGGGGTCCCGTGTGTATGGTACACGTACCAAAGATACGGGGTCACCAGGGACTTCGCGGGTGCCCGTGGGCACGGGGTAGGGAGCCCGTGGGCACGGGGTAGGCGGAAATTTCGTGATTTTCTTGTCAAATTCGATGGGGGAAAGAAAAATTGGGGTATGGGGATGCAAGAGGGGGTAGATCTACTTGCTATACATCAGATCCACGGATCAAAATCAACAAAAACTCACAAAAACTTCAAATCACAAAAAATTTGGTATGGCTCTTTTTGTGGGGAATTTTCGAAATTGGGCAAGAACAAGCAAAATTAGGCTAGAAAACAAAGAGGGGGGCTCCAATTTCGTGAGAAACCATGGCTTATGATACCAAGATGTTGTAGGGTGGAACCCTATGGGGAGATCTTTCATGAATTGGAGGGGGAATCCCCAAGAACAAGATGAACATAAGAGGGAAAGCAAGAGGAACACTCAAGAACAAGTCCAATCACACATCCACTAGACAATCAAACACACAAGATCCACAAGGTACATAAACAATCAAAGGGAAACAAGATACATGGTAGAGTTCATCCCAAATCCTATGAAGGAGATTAGGTCTTGATGATCTAGATAGATCCTTCCCTCAAGGGGGGCTTTATCCACTAGGGATCTTCTCCAATAGAGGCCTTGAACTCCAATGGAGTGTCTCTCTCTCAAGAGGAATCCCACAAGGGGAGGTACATGAGCTAAGATCTAGTGTTTAGATCTATTCTTAGCTAAGTCTAAATGGAGGAGGGAGAGGAGTATATATAGGTCCAAGGGATGAAGGGGTAAGCAGGGGCGAAATGGGATTACATGAGCAAAGCCCGCAGCAACACTCAGGGGGCCCGTGTGCACGGGGTATCCAGAGACCTGACGCATGAGCCCATGCGCACGGGGTCCGTGAGGCCCGTGGGCACAGGGTCGGAGGGGCCCGTGCGCACGGGGTCTCCTGGGAGCTGCTGCCTTCTTCTTGGCGCTTCCTTCTCCGCTTCCAGGCTTCCCTCTTGGATGGTGTGGATGTTCTCTTCTTCTTGGACTCCTCCTCGATGAATGTGTAGCTCCGCTCACACCTATGTATGCACACGAGGGAGGGGTCAAGTAGTATACCATCCTCGAAAGGTACAAGTGAACACGTGTAAAGGAGATGATTCACCTTTGTATGCATGAAGTAGATTGGCACGTGTCACTTGCCAAATGGACTCTTGACATCGTGATGACCATAGGATGCTCGGCATCACTTTTGGGTATCCTTGAATATCTTGGGGTGCCATAGGCATCCCCAAGCTTAGGCTCTTGCCACTCCTTATTCCATAGCCCATCAAATCTTTACCCAAAACTTGAAAACTTCACAACACAAAACTCAACAGGAAATCTCATAAGCTCCGTTAGTGCAAGAAAGAAAAACCACCACATAAGGTACTGTAATGAAATCATTATTTATTTATATTGGTGTTAAACCTACTGTATTCCAAGTTCTCTATGGTTCATACCCCTACATACTAGCCATAGATGCATCAAAATAAGCAAACAACACACGAAAGGCAGAATATGTCAAAAACAGAACAATCTGTAGCAATCTATAACTCTCGAATACTTCTGGAACTCTAAAAATGCTAAAAAATAGGAAGTCCTGGGAAATTTGTCTATTGATCTACAGCAAAAAGAATCAACGCAAAAGCACGTTTCTCTGAATTACTAAAATTATTTTCGTCCGCGCAAAGTTTCTGTTTTTCAGCAAAATCAAATTAACTATCACCATAGGTTATCCTATAGATTCTACTTGGCACAAACACTAATTAAAACATGAAAACACACCTAAACAGAAAGTAGATGCAAAATTTATTACTAAATAGAAGCAAAAATAAAAAAACTAAAATAAATTTGGGTTGCCTCCCAACTAGCGCTATCGTTTAACGCCCCTAGCTAGGCATAAAAGCGAGGATAGATCTAAGTAGTGCCATATTTGGCACTCGATTCATAAGTAGCTCGCATGATAGATTCATAAGGTAATTTGACTTTATTTCTTGGAAAGTGCTCCATGCCTTTCCTTAATGTAAATTGGAATCTAATATTCCCTTCCTTCATATCAATAATCACACCAATTGTTCTAAGGAAAGGTCTACCAAGAATAATAGGACATGAAAGATTGCAATCTATATCAAGAACGATAAAATCTACAGGCACCAAATTCCTATTTGCAATAATGAGAACATCATTGATCCTTTCCATTGGCTTTTTAATGGTGGAATCCGCAAGGTGCAAATTTAAAGAGCAATCGTCAAGATCATGGAAACCTAGAATATCACATAAAGTTTTCGGAATCATGGAAACACTAGCACCCAAGTCACACAAAGCATAACACTCATGATCTTTAATTTTAATCTTTATAGTAGGTTCTCACTCATCATAAAGTCTTCTAGGTATAGAAACTTCCAAATTAAGTTTTTCATCATAAGATTGCATCAAGGCATCAACAATATGTTTGATAAAAGCTTTATTTTGACTATAAGCATGAGGAGAATTCATAACGGATTGCAACAAGGAAATACAATCTTCTAAAGAACAATTATCATAATTAAATTCCTTAAAATCCAAGATAGTGGGTTCAATGCTATTTAAAGTCTTGACCTCTCCAATCCCACTTTTACCAAATTTAGCATCAAGATCTAAAAACTCCGAATCATTGGGACGCCTTTTAACTAAAGTTGACTCATCTCCAGTCCCATCATTATTAAGATTCATATTGCAAAACAAAGATCTAATAGGGGACACATCAATAACGTTAAGATCTTCATCATTATTTTCATCTAACTTTTTTGGTTTGGCAGCCATCTTATTGACTAAGGTAGCTTGCTTATCAGAAATTTGGGCTATAGATTTTTCAAGCCGAGTAATTTGAGAGTTCAAACCATAAAATTCTTTAGACATATCATCAAGCTCTTTGTTCATAAACCCCATAAAACTTTTTTGTTCTTTAAGCTCCTTTCTGAAGAAATTATTATGCTCAGATTATAAAGTCATAAAACTTCTAACACTTGATTCAATCTCTTCCAACCTTCTAAGATGAAGGTCGGTGTTCTTAGGAAAAGCCATAAGGGCAAACAGGCACACAAGCAAACAAAAAGGCAAGCGAAAAAGAGAGGAGATTGGGAAAGAGAGGGCGAATAAAATGGCAAGGGTGAAGTGGGGGAGAGGAAAACGAGAGGCAAATGGTAAATAATGTAAATGCGAGGGAGATGAGTTTGTGATGGGTACTTGGTATGTCTTGACTTGAGCGAAGACCTCCCCAGCAACGGCGCCAGGAATCCTTCTTGCTACGTCTTGAGCTTGCATTCGTTTTCCTTGAAGAGGAAAGGGTGATGCAGCAATAGTAGCGTAAGTATTTCCCTCAGTTTTTGAGAACCAAGGTATCAATCCAGCAGGAGACTCCTCAGAAGTCCCATGCACCTACACAAACAAACAAGAACTCGCAACCAACGCAATAAAGGGGTTGTCAATCCCTTCACGGCCACTTGCAAAAGTGAGATCTGATAGAGATAATATGATAAGATAATTATATTTTTGGTATTTTACAATATAGATAGGAAAAGTAAAGATGCAAATAAAAGTAGATTGAAAGCTTATATGATAAAAGATAGACCCGGGGGGCCATAGGTTTCACTAGTGGCTTCTCTCAAGATAGCATAAGTATTACGGTGGGTGAACAAATTACTATCAAGCAATTGATAGAAATGCGAATAATTATGAGATTATCTAGGCATGATCATGTATATAGGCATCACGTCCGTGACAAGTAGACCGACTCCTGCTTGCATCTACTACTATTACTCCACACATCGACCGCTATCCAACATGCATCTAGAGTATTAAGTTCATAAAGAACATAGTAACGCATTAAGAAAGATGACATGATGTAGAGGGATAAACTCATGCAATATGATATAAACCCCATCTTTTTATCGTCGATGGCAACAATACAATACGTGCCTTGCTGCCCCTGTTGTCACTAGGAAAGGACACCGCAAGATTGAACCCAAAGCTAAGCACTTCTCCCATTGCAAGAAAGATCAATCTAGTAGGCCAAACCAAACTTATAATTCAAAAAGACTTGCAAAGATAACTTAATCACACATAAAAGAATTCAGATGAGATTCAAATATTTCTCATAGATAAACTTAATCATAAACCCACAATTCATCGGATCTCGACAAACACACCGCAAAAAGAGTTACATCAAATAGATCTCCAAGAAGATCAAGGAGAACATGGTATTGAGATTCGAAGAGAGAGAAGAATCCATCTAGCTAATAACTATGGACCCGAAGGTCTGTGGTAAACTACTCACAACTCATCGGAGAGGCCTTGGAGTTGATGTAGAGGCCCTCCATGATCGATTCCCCCTCCGGTGGAGCACCGGCGAAGGCTCCAAGATGGGATCTCGCGGATACAGAAGGTTACGACGGTGGAATAGTTTTTCGTGGTCGCTTCTGATGTTTTCGGGGTACATGGGTATATATAGGTGGAAGAAGTAGGTTGGTGGACCCCCGAGGGGCCCACGAGGGTAGGGGGTGCGGCCAGCCCTAGGGGGCGCGCCGGGCACCCTCGTGGCTGCCTCGGTTGTTTCTTGACTTCCACTCCAAGTCCTCTGGATCACGTTCGTTCCAAAAATCATGCTCCCGAAGGTTTCATTCCATTTGGACTCCGTTTGATATTCCTTTTCTTCGAAACACTAAAATAGGCAAAAAAAACAGCAATTCAGGATGGGCCTCCAGTTAGTAGGTTAGTCCCAAAAATGATATAAATGTGTAAAGTAAAGCCCATGAACATCCAAAATGGGTAATATAATAGCATGGAACAAACAAAAATTATAGATACGTTGGAGACGTATCAGCCCCAAACCATGCACAGACACATGTCGAGGAACGCTATGCGTGCAATGGTTCGCTCATGATGACCGGGTCAATCCAACGTCCACTCTGCAATTACTGCGAGTCGTGGGGTCGTGGGACTATTGCAGTTAATGTGAAACAGTAACTTCTGAAGCGCCACGCCCCTGCTCCACGCCTTTTCCTCTTAAGATAGGAAAACACGGAGCGGCACGGTTCACTTGTCGTCTGTTCTGCCCTCCCATCATCTTCCTCAGCAAGCTAAACAACTGCCCCTCCTTTCTCTCCCCTTCCCATCGTCGTTCCCCCACCTGATTCCTTCCCTCATCCGCACCGGCGTTTGAGGGAGTGGGGAAGAAAACCGCAGCAAAAGGGAAGTAGACAGTCGTGGTGAAGGAGGTGGTCACCGAGGGAAGCAAGAGGGTGACAGAGTTGGACAAGAAGCGGAGGGGGCGTTGTCTTCTCCCCATCGAATCTGGACGGCATGGTTCTGCAGAGAAGGTATGGATACCTGTGGGAGAGGGAAGTCCCGAAAGGGCACGACGCGCCCAATGTTTTGGCGGAGAGGGAAGAGGATCCGCCGAAGTCATACCGATTCTTCTGCGCATATTTTATCTTCGGCCTCTGCCCCCCTTTCTCTGATTTTTTGAGGCAATGATGAAGATTTATGGATCTTACCTCCTGGACTTCACGCCAAATGCAATGGCGACCATTGCCATTTTTCCCATTTGTGCGAGAACTTTGTTGGAGTTGCCCCCAGCGTTGATCTATTCACGCATTACTTTGCCCCATGGGTGGAGAACAAAACTCACCGCTCCGGGAACATCAGCTGGATGCCATGGGTGACAAGGAAGTCCTGGGATTACATCTCTGGTCTGCAGCGTGAGAGGTGGGATGAGTGGAGAGGAGACTGGTACTAGATTCAGGACAAAGAGGCCCTAGAGTTCTGCGAAGCAGTGGCATCGAGCGCAACAATGAATGGAGGGCATTCGGCCTCACCAACGATAGGCTCCGCCCGGCAATAAATGGGATCACCCGCTTGAAGGCTGCCAGGCTAACCATTGAGCATGTGGGAGCCGATTTTCTCCTCTGCCACATCTCGCTGCTGCAGAAGAGGGACAGACCCGCCTCACTGTATGGTGATGCTAGGGACAGGATGAGATTGCTCCCAGGCTTGGCCAATAACTTGTCTGTGTATGGCCACGCCTGGCTATGCGACCAGCTATTTAGCCGCTTTGAGTTGTTCAAGCTTCCAGCAAATGTCATCCCCCTGAATGTCAACTCTGCTCGGGATCAGATCTTGAATTGGATGCCGGATTGTAATTCTTATGGGGTATCAGGTGATTGGCGGTTGCCCACTCTTGATGAAGAACTCGAACGGTCCAACGCCCTGGCGGAGAGGGCTGTCAGGGTGGAGACCAATGTGTACAAACGCACCTCCACTATGGAGGCAGCGTTTATCAAGAGGAGGATTAAGGAGGACAAAGCAGCTCAAATGGCTGCAATGGCAAGGACCGCAAAGGACGGGAAGGGAAAAGCTGAGGATGAGAGTTCCTCTCATGGTGGTAGCGAGGTGCGGGCTACGGAAGAGGTTGTCGGGGAAGATCTCATCGAGGACGATCTTGCCGGGAATGAGACTCTCGGACTTGAGGCTCTAGCTACCGTGGCAGCAGAGCTCCAAGAGGAGGAGGGGCTGATGAGGCAGAGGAGCCCGAAGCAGAGTGGCTCGCGGCTGGTCCTCAAGCCCCCGAGCCAATTTTAGATCAGCACCCCCACAGGCGTTCTGCTAACCGGGGAATGGTGGCCCCAAATCCAGTGCCTGCCGCCAAGAGGGTGAAAAGACCGCCACTAGAAATACCAAGACAGAGGTGGCATGCCGCTAGTCTCCTCGCCTTGCCGAGATCAAAGCTTCTCCCGCCAAGCAATCGGTGGACGTGGAAGCCGATTCTAGCCCTCACTCTAGATCGAGCTCTTTGCAAAGCTCGTCTTCATCGGAGCCCCTAGCACCTCAGCAGGCTTGGAGTTGCCAAAAAGCTTTGCCCCTCTGCCCTAGAAGAGAGGCAGGGCGTCCCCACCGCCCATGGAATTTGAATTGAGCTCCATGCTCATTGATGAGGAGTAAGGGAGATTTCCCTTTTCGTAATAGCTTCAGTATATTTGATTATCTTTGCTGACTGACCTTTTGCTTTGCTGTTGCTGGCAGGGAGGAGTAGGAGGATACGGAGACGCTCATCCATCGATCGAAGAGGCCCTGGTACGCTGGGTCGCCAAAGATTGTGGAGAGCTCGGGCTTGGCGGGGAGCAATACGGAGGATCCCGCACCGAGCCCCCAGCCCAACCCTCGGCCTGAAAGGGGAGGGCTGGTTCCTTCTGCTGGAGGCGATGGTGACGAGCTTCCACCCCCCACCCCCCCCCCACCCAGCTCGAGGAGGCGGAGGAATGACACAAGATAGCCCTCCCTACAAGGTCACGTTCCTACTACTGACCTAGCCGAAGAACCCCTGGCGAGGTCCTCTGTGGGCGAGCCCGCACAGAGCGTCGTCGTGGCTGCCGCAGCAGGGGGTGGAGTTCATGGCCCGACAACTAATGCTGCTAGGAAAACTGAGGCCCCTGCCCGACAGGCTTCTCCCTGTACTCAACCTCCACTCTTCTTCATCTTCTTTTCATATATCTCCTCTCTCTATATTTAGGCAATCTAAAACTTCTGCCTTTTTGCCATTCGCATGTCCTCTCATCTGCAGTCCTCCAGGCCAAAGAACTAGAACTGTTGGAAGAGGTGGCCAGCATAGGGAGAGCTGCCACGGATGAGGCCGCCAAGATTGCCACCGCGGTGGGATAGGGCCCTGTTGCTGGGAGTGTTTAGGATTCCTTGGCGATGGCGGAACATACTCCTGAGAACGCCCCAGAGGTGGGAGTGGTGGTCGAGGGGAAGATTCCCCTCCAAACCATGTGAGGGAGTCATGGATTAGGGGGTGTCCGGATGGCCGGACTATAACCTTTGGCTGGACTCCTGCACTATGAAGATACAAGATTGAAGACTTCGTCCCGTGACCGAATGGGACTTTCCTTGGCGTGGAAGGCAAGCTTGGCAATACGGATATGTAGATCTCCTACCATTGTAACCCACTTTGTGTAACCCTAACCCTCTTCGGTGTCTATATAAACCGGAGGGTTTTAGTCCGTAGGACGAACAACAATCATACCATAGGCTAGCTTCTAGGGTTTAGCCTCTCTGATCTCGTGGTAGATCTACTCTTGTACTACCCATATCATCAATATCAATCAAGCAGGAGTAGGGTTTTACCTCCATCGAGAGGGCCCGAACCTGGGTAAAAACATTGTGCCCCTTGTCTCCTGTTACCATCCGCTTAGACGCACAGTTCGGGACCCCCTACCCGAGATCCGCCGGTTTTGACACTGACATTGGTGCTTTCATTGAGAGTTCCTCTGTGTCGTCATCTTTAGGCCCGATGGCTCCTTCAATCATCAACAACAATGCGGTCCAGGGTGAGACTTTTCTCCCCGGATAGATCTTCGTATTCGGCGGCTTTGCACTGCGGGCCAATTCGCTTGGCCATCTGGAGCAGATGGAAAGCTACGCCCCTGGCCATCAGGTCAGATTTGGAAGTTTGAACTACACGGCTGATGTCCGCTGAGACTTGATCTTCGACGGGTTCGAGCCACAGCCAAGCGCGCCGCACTGTCACGATGGGCATGATCTAGCTCTGCCGCCGAACAGTGCCCTGGAGGCTGCACCAGTGTCCGCTCCGACCCTTAGCTCGGAGCCGACTGCGCCGATCGAGGATGGGTGGCTGGACACCGCCTCGGGGGCTGTGATCCCTATGGCGATTGAGCCGAACACCATCCATGTCCTTTGCAAGGCTCGTAACTCCAAGGTGTCGGACTCCTCTCCGGACTCCGAACCTTCTGTGCCCCTGCCAATCAAATCCGATTGGGCGCCGGTCATGGAATTCACCGCCATGGACATCTTTCAGCACTCGCCCTTTTGGCGGCATCCTGAATTCACTAAAGTCTCTCTCTTTATCAGGAGAGCCCTGGCCGGACTATGGTCAGGAAGGTTGGGATGCGGACGACGAAGAAATTCAAAGCCCACCCACCACCCACTTCGTATCCACTATCGATGATTTAATCGACATGCTCAAATTCGACTCCGAAGACATCGACGGTATGGACGACGATGCAGGAGACGACCAAGAACCAGCGCCTACAAGGCACTGGAAGGCCACCTCGTCATACGACATTTACATGGTGGACATCCCAAAAGATGGGAATGGCGATGGAACAACGGAGGATGACCCCTCCAAGAAACAGCCTAAGCGCCAGCGTCAGTGGCGCCGCTCTAAATCCCGCCATAGCAAAAACAGTGCTGCCGGCACGGGAGACAATAACACCCCGGACAGTGCCGAAGACAACCCCCTCCAGCAGGATTCAGCGCAGGAGGATGGAGAAGCCAGCCCTCATGAGAGAGTGGCAAACAGAGAGGTAGAGGACGATAATTACATGCCTCCCTCCGAGGACGAGGCAAGCCTCGACGACGACGAATTTGTCGTGCCTGAGGATCCCGTCGAACAAGAGCATTTCAAAGGCAGGCTTATGGCCACGGCAAGCAGCCTCAAGAAAAAGCAGCAACAGCTTAGAGCTGACCAAGACTTGCTAGCCGATAGATGGACTGAAGTCCTGGCGGCCGAAGAGTATGAACTTGAATGCCCCTCCAAGAGCTACCCAAAACGCAGGCTGCTACCCGATTAGAGGAGGAAGCACCTAAACCTACATCACCAGCGCATGATACGGCCGACCGGCCACCTCGTGGCCGCGACAGAGAGGCCTCTCGGCCCTCCACTCAAGCCACACCCCGGCGCCGCTCAAAAAATACCAAGGCGCGGGAAAATGCGCCAGACCTGCGGGATATACTGTAGGACAAGGCAAGGCAAACAAGATCGATCAACGGATCATGTGGGCGCCCCACGATACATGATGATAACTGTCATGCCGGATATTGCAATTCCGGCCGGGCCGAACACAGTAGACAAAGCTCATTTGAGCTGCATCATGATATAGCCCAATACAGAGGCACCGCACACCCACTATGCTTCACAGACGAAGTGATGGATCATCAAATCCCTGAGGGTTTCAAACCCATAAACATTGAATCATACGATGGCACAACAGATCCTGCG
Organism: Triticum dicoccoides; assembly: GCF_002162155.2. NCBI lineage: Eukaryota > Viridiplantae > Streptophyta > Magnoliopsida > Poales > Poaceae > Triticum > Triticum dicoccoides. The sequence continues at coordinate 236,132,671 of NC_041383.1, forward strand.
GTCTGGATCGAGGACTATCTCCTTCATATCCATATGGCCCGCGGTGATGATCTACACACCATCAAATACCTCCCACTCAAGCTTAAAGGACTTGTTGGGAAGACCTGGAAGCCGCATTCCTCGACAACTTCCAGGGCACCTATGTGCGACCACCAGACGCCGATGACCTAAGCCACATAATTCAGCAGCCAGAGGAATCAGCCAGACAATTCTGGACACGGTTCCTAACCAAGAAAAATCAAATCATCGACTGTCCGGATGCAGAGGCCCTTGCAGCCTTCAAACATAACATCCACGACGAGTGGCTTGCCCGGCACCTAGGACAGGAAAAGCCGAAATCCATGGCAGCCCTCACAACACTCATGACCCGCTTTTGCGCGGGAGAGGACAGCTGGCTAGCTCGTAGTAACAACATGACCAAGAGCCCTGGTAATTGGAATACCAAGGACAGCAATGGCAGGTCGCGTTGCAACAAGCACAAGCGCCGCATTAATGGCGATAATGCTGAGGATACGGCAGTCAATGCCGGATTCAGAGGCTCCAAACCTGGTCAGCGGAAAAAGCCATTCAAAAGAAATACTCCGGGCCCGTCCAATTTGGACCGAATACTCGATCGCTCGTGCGAGATACACGGCACCCCCGAAAAACCATCCAACCACACCAACAGGGATTGTTGGGTGTTCAAGCAGGCAGGCAAGCTAAATGCCGAAAACAATGACAAGGGGCTGCATAGCGATGACGAGGAGGAGCCCCGGCCGCCGAACAATAGAGGACAGAAGGGTTTCCCCCACAAGTGCGGACGGTGAACATGATATACGCAACCCACATACCCAAAAGGGAGCGGAAGCGTGCACTAAGGGACGTATATGCGATGGAGCCAGTCGCCCCAAAGTTCAATCCGTGGTGCTCCTGCCCGATCACTTTTGATCGAAGGGACCACCCCACTAGCATCCGCCATGGCGAATTCGCCGCATTGGTTCTAGACCCAATCGTTGACGGATTTCACCTCACTAGAGTCCTGATGGACGGCGGCAGCAGCCTGAACCTGCTTTATCAGGATACAGTGCGCAAAATGGGCATAGACCCCTCAAGGATTAAACCCACAATGACGACCTTTAAAGGCGTCATACCAGGTGTAGAGGCCAACTGTACAGGCTCATTTACACTTGAAGTGGTCTTCGGATCCCCGGATAACTTCCGAAGCGAGGAGTTAATCTTCGACATAGTCTCGTTCCGCAGCAGCTATCACGCACTGCTCGGATGAACCGCATTTGCAAAGTTCGATGCGGTGCCGCACTACGCATACCTCAAGCTCAAGATGCCAGGCCCTCGAGGAGTCATTACGGTCAACGGAAACACTGAACGCTCTCTCCGAACGGAGGAGCATATGGCGGCTCTCACGGCGGAAGTACAAAGCAGCCTCTCAAGGCAATTCTCGAGTCCGGCTATTAAACGTCCGGACACCGTCAAGCGCGCCCAGAGTAACCTACAACAAGACTGCCTGGCACGTCCCGAGCATGCGTAGCAATGTGGCCCCAACCCCAGCCCTCGTGAAATTGCGAAACTAGTACTACGCGTACATAATTACGCTCTGGAAATACCATGGGCATAGGGGCAGGGGCAGGACCACGGCAGGCCCAGAATGCGACTCAACCGCACCAGGGGCTCCCGATTGTGCAATTCCTTTTTCTTATTTTTAGGACTCCTTTATCAAGAAGCCCTGTCCGGTAGTAGAATCGCCGGACATACGATGCAACAGCCAGGGAAACAGAAAGCTACGTCGAGTGTCCAGGTGGTCTCTATAACGAGCAGTATACTTGTTTTACATATCATCCCGCAGCTCGCTCCTGGAGGGGGACATGTCAAATAGTACCGTCCCTTGCTTATCGCACTATTTGTATCGTCCTGCTTTTACCGCAGCTTTTTTAATAAACAATGCACAGCTTTTGCCTATTATTGCATTCCTTTTTTTATCTATATATGTTCACTCATGACATGTTGCATCCGTACACTTTGGTACAGCCAAATACACCAGGGGCTTAAGTACCCCAAAATATGGTGTGATAAGTCCGAACACTTTCACAAGTGCGGCACCCCGAACTTATAGCATTATATGCATCGGCTCCGAATCATGTCTTGGGTCAATAGTTGGGTTTGCCCGCCTCCCATGTTTTGGTACCTTACGTTCCATTATATCGGCTAAGGTAGCGCTGGGAGAACCACTGCGATTGTGCCCCGGTTGAGCTGGGTTAAGCACCGCAGTGGAGAAAGCTAAAACTGACCGTCATGATAGGGCAAGAGCTGGTCGCTGTTCGAGAGGTTTTCGAGTCCCTAAAGACTTATGCCGCTTAGAGCGAGGAGTCGGCTTTGTCCGGCCCAGGCGTGGATAGCGCCCCGAACTCGGTCTTCCGAATACTAGGGGCTTCACCGAAATTTAAAATTATAGAATTTTATGGCTAAGTGAGAGTGTTAAAGCATTATAGTCCAGTTGCCTCATTCGTTGCGTTGAGCGCCTCCCTCAAAGGACCCAAGAATGGGAAAAGAGCGCTCAAGTTTATCCCGAACACCCCAGCACTCGTGGCATGGGGGCAGAAGCCGACGACTCGCCATCTCTCAAATTTAATAAACGGCCGCATAGAAGGTAATATTTTAAATTCACAAGCGTTGCTTAGCGCATATGAACAAGTTTTCAGCGTACAGGATAACAAATGCGAATTTACTCAAAAATTACATCTTTGGAGCATTCACCCGCTATAAGACGGGCACCCTTCAGGATGCTCTCATAATACATCTCGGGCTTGCGATACTCCCTGCCTGGTGGTGGTCTGTCCGTCACAAGCTTCTCAGCGTCCATCTTGCCCCAGTGCACTTTAGCACGGGCAAGGGCCCTACGGGCACCTTCGATGCTGACAGAGCGCTTGACGACTTCAATCCATGGACATGCGTCCACCAGCCGCCTCACCAGCCCGAAGTAGCTCCCAGGCATGGCTTCCTCAAGCCACAGCCGAACTATGAGGCCCTTGATGGCCTGTTCGGCCACCTTATGGAGCTCGACCAGCTGCTTCAGCTGGTCGCTCAAGGGCACCGGGTGTCCAGCCTCAGCATACTGAGACCAGAACACCTTCTCCATCGAGCTCCCCTCCTCGGCTCGGTAGAATGCGGCAGCATCGGACACACTACGGGGCAGAACTGCGAATGCTCCTGGAGAGCTCCGGATTCGGGTAAGTAACAAGTAATTCACTTTCACGTGCCTGCTTTGCATAAAGAATGCCTTACCCGCCGCTATCTTCTTCATCGCTTCAATTTCCTGGAGGGCTTTTTGGGCTTCGGCCTTAGCGGCTTTGGCGCTCTCAAGGGCCGAGGCAAGCTCGGACTCTCGAGTCTTTGAGTCACGCTCCAAACTCTCGTGTTTTTCCACGAGAGCCTGGAGCTCTTGCCGCACCTCCGCCACCCGCACCTCCTGCTGCTCTCGCTTGGTGCGCTCCGCGGCCACATTGCTTTCGGCCTTGGACACCGCTTCCTTCAGGGTCGCCACCTCGTTTGTGGCCCCTGCAATACTCGCGTTATTCCTCTCATTTTTTGCAACCACATCTTTTATATACTTCAATAAGGTATTACTTACCTTCCTTGTCCTCGAGCTGCTTTTTGGCAAGGCCGAGCTCGTTCTCGGACCGCTCGAGGCTCTGCTTCAATGCATTGACCTCCGTAGTCAGTGCGACAGAGGTCAGCAGCGCAGCCTGCATTCCCCATATTGACATACTTATGTTAGACTCCTGCGTACATCTTTTTAGATCCTCAGTTCGGCTTTTCTTTCCGAACACCAAACTGAGCATCAGGGGCTACTGTCTATGCGGTAATATTTTTACATATACTGTCAGGACCCCGACTCAATGCCACATCGATCTAGCATGTAACACCTCATATCACTTTGTCGCCTCACGCACGGTATCCCCACGGGTGTCGCCTTACCTTTGCCCAGGACCGTTTGCGCCTTTTGGCACACGTATATGATAGTGTCGCTAGCATCCATATGATAAGGAGCCCGGGCTGACATGGCTAGTCGTAAACCCAAAGTGGCACAAACTTACAGGGACAGGCATCCATGACCCAGCATCGAACGTGTCGGTCATCAGCGAGTGAATCCAGGCTGTAGCACTGGGTTAGCAGGACTCCGGTGAATCGGGCTGTAGCGGGCTAACAGGACTCCGGTATTCATCGCGTGACATTTCCCCGAAGGGACAGACACAGGAACGAAGAAGGACACATGCCGGCCAGCCTAAGTGTTCCGGAGCAGTAGCAAGCTACCATTGCTCAGTGGAAGCACTAGGAGACATTTCCCAGTAAGAGAGGCTACTAAGGATAAACAACTAGATAGTCAGATCCCACACATACCAAGCATTTCAATAACATACACACAATATGCTCGATATGTGCATATACAACATGGCATCACAACATGACTCTACAACTCAAGTATTTTATTCAATAGGCTCCGAGGAGCGAGGTATTACAAACATGGTCTCTCGACCCAGCATTCAGAGCATACAAGTCAAAGCACAAGCAGAAGCTTAACATGTCTGAGTACAGACATCTACAAATGAAAAAGGCTGAGAAGCCTGACTATCTACCAGATCCTGCCGAGGGCACAAGATCGTAGCTGAGGTAACAAGCTAAACATCGAAGTCCACACGGAAGTACTAGTGAGACGGAAGTCTCTGCAAAAACATAAAATAGGCAAACGTGAGTACAAATGTACCCAGCAAGACTTACATCAGAACTAACTACATATGCATCATTATCAACAAAGGGGTGGTGGGGTTTAACTGCAGCAAGCCAGCTATGACTCAGAGGCTATCCTGAACTATGACTGCAAGTAACTCTTTTGAGGTGGCGCACACGAGTCCACATATTCACCATATCAATACACCACTATGGATCCGCTCCCGTCTCCCTACGAGAACGCCATCCATAGCACTCACACTTATCTTGCGTATTTTAGAGTATCCACTTTCACTTGTCTATGAACTATACAGGCAACCCAAAAGTCCTTTACCGTGGACACAGCTATTCGAATAGATCATATTAACCCTGCAGGGGTGTACTTCTTCACACACGCTCTCGCCACTTACCGCCATGTACACCTCGTGTATCTCGCCAACCTTCAAGCGGAAGCCTAGTGAGGGAGTCGGCCACGACCTGACTAACCACACAAGTCACTCGTCCAGGTTTATCGCCTATTCGGGTTCCATCCGCAAGGAGATCCGGCCGGGGTGTCGCTCACGGCCCCAAACGATGTGAGCAGGGTTCCCAAGCCCACCATCCGGGTGCCACTTGGTACACCGTGCCACTGTGCCTAGTCTATCCCAAGCCCACCTGTACCGGGTGCCACTTGGTAGACTACTAACACTACCTACAAACACCAGAAACTAGTTGCAACTCCTGGACAGAGATCAAGTTGATTAATAAGCCGAGAGGGGCCGAGTTACTAGAACCCAATGTGTGGTAGTAACTGTTCATGGATCACAAACACAGAACTCAGTTCCTAAGGACGGCTTCAATGAGACAACCCACCATGTACTCCTACATGGCCTCTCACCGCTACCTTTACCAAATCGTGTTCATACACTTAGCTCTCAACAGTAGGACATGTTCACACACCTCTGATTCATCCCAGATGAATTAGACCTGACTCAACTCTAAGCAGTAGCAGGCATGACAAACAAGCATGAATGAGTAGGCACAACAGGGCTCAAACAACTCCTACTCATGCTAGTGGGTTTCATCTATTTACTGTGGCAATGACAGGTCATGCAGAGGATAAAGGGGTTCAGCTACCGCAGCACATAACAGTTGAAACGTTGTTGTCCTAATGCAGTAAAAGAGAGCAGGAGCGAGTGAGTGGGATTGTATCGGAATGAACAAGGGGGGTTTGCTTGCCTGGCACTTCTGAAGATAATATAGTTCTTCATCGGTGTCATCGAACTCATTGTCGGTACGTCGTCTACTGAGAGGGGACAAACACCGGACACACAGAAGGAAACACCATCAATGCAATGCACAATATGATGCATGATCATGACATGGCAATATGATGTGGTTTGAGCTAATGCAACTAGCATCAGGTTAAATGAAGTTGGTTTGAACCCTAGGTTCAAATTCAAACTCCATATGTGAAGGTTTAAATGCCATTCTAAGATTTGGCCTAAACAACAGCCCTAAGTTGTCCTATCATGCATGAAAATGGTACATGTGGATAGATTGGATTTTTCTGATCATTTTTCATATATAAATTATTTCATTTGGAGTGACGGTTGAATTTCTATGATTTTTAGAAGTTTAGGCAATTTTCTGGATTTTCTGAATTATTTTAAATCCAGGAAATTATTAACTGCGTCAGCATTGCATCAGCACTGCGTCAGCAGGTCAACCGTGGCTGACCTGGTCAAACCTGACGACCGGGTCCCACATGTCATTGGCTAACTGCTAACTAGGAGTTAACCCGTGTTGACTGGGATTTGACCCGCTGTGGGGCCCGCCTGTCTGTGTCTGTTAGGGAGGGATTAGTGGTGATTAGCGCCCAACTAAGCGACCACGTCAGCCCGCCGGAGTTTGACCGGCAGCGACCTCAGACCGCGGCGGAAGCTCGCCGGAAAACTGCTACGGGGCTCGGTTTTGCGCGTGGTTTGCGTCTACGGGTAGCTGAAGGTGCGCCGCATCCAACTGGGCAAGCGACAGCGGCTGGGGTGGCCTGTAGTTGCCGGAGGCAAGCTCGCGGCGGCGGCCGGAGTTCGGCAAGCTCGGGTTCGGCGTTGAAGTGCGCCGGAAGGTTAGAGGATGGGTGCGCTCAGCTCCTGGAGCGTGCTGAGCACGGGGCGATGCTCAGGCGCAAGCTGCAGTGGCTGCAACGATGACGGCGACATGGCCGGCGGCAGGGGAAGCTCGGCCATGGCGGTTACGGACGCTGGAGGTCGCAAACGACGAAGATAACGAGGTGGAAAAGACAGGGAGCTCACAGCGGTCACGTAGACAAGCTCAGCAGGCTCGGGGACGTCCTGCGTGCGGCGAATCGACGACGGCGATCACCGAACAGGGACAAGGAAGATGGCGACGGTGGTGATGCTGCAGGGCATCCACGGGCGCGTTCTTTGGCTTGGAGCTTCACAGCATCAAGGCGGAGCTAGAGGAAACGGCAACGGGGCAAGGGGACGGCGGTGGGCGCGGTGGCAGTGAGCGGCGGCGACGGACGCGCTCGGCGCGGGTGAGAGAGAGAGCAGAGGAGGGGATGGGGACGAGGGAAAGTGAGAGGGGGTCGGGGAGGCGCCGAGGAGACTCTTCGAGGCGCTGCGCTGGCGCGGGCGAGGGCTGGCAGGCAGAGTGGTGGCGTGGCGAGCTCGGCAGCGTCGCGGTGTCCCTCCTCTGCCTACTGGCAGAGGTAGGCGATGACTGGCACCGGGCCAGTGGGCTGGGCTGGCCAGGTGGGGCGCTAGGTGGGCTGCATGTAGGTGGCCCAGGTAGTTCTTCTCTCTTTCTCTTTCTTTTGTTTCAGTTTTCTATTTTTTCTATTTTGTTTTGATTTAGTAAATATACCAAACCATTTGATAAAATGCTGAAAATAACTGTGGGCACTTGTGAAATTATTCCCAACAGCCCTCAAGTAGTTTCAGAATTTTTAGAGCATTTAAAATATTTATAGGATTTAAATGCCCTAATTCAAATACAATATGAGTTAATTTAAAAATTCAAAAATGATCTAAGAATATATTCATCATTTTTGGCAGAGGTTTCCACCTTAACCAGAAATCATGAACTTTTCTTAGGGACATTTTGGGTTTATTGAACAGATTTTATGGTTGACCCTATTTGATTTAATTTTGGTGCTAGAGTTTGTCAATCCCCATTTCAACTTAAATAATATTTAAACATGATGCAACAAGATGCAACACCAGGCAGTATCAGAAGCTAGGGATGTGACAACTCACCCCCACTAAACAAGAATCTCGTCCCAAGATTCAGGCGTAGGGTAAGATGAGGGGGGCGCAACTAACACAATCTTCACGATCCAGGTTGCACTTCATAAGGACGTTGATTCAATCATCATCTTTGTCGCGACGTCCTGCTCTGAGAACTGAAGGTTGGAGAGATACACGACCTGACTAACCACACAAGTCTCTCGTCCAGGTTTATCGCCTATTCGGGTTCCATCCGCAAGGAGATCCGGTCGGGGTGTCGCTCACGGCCCCAAACGATGTGAGCAGGGTTCCCAAGCCCACCATCCGGGTGCCACTTGGTACACCGTGCCACTGTGCCTAGTCTATCCCAAGCCCACCTGTACCGGCTGCCACTTGGTAGACTACTAACACTACCTACAAACACCAGAAACTAGTTGCAACTCCTGGACAGAGATCAAGTTGATTAATAAGCCGAGAGGGGTCGAGTTACCGGAACCCAATGTGTGGTAGTAATTGTTCATGGATCACAAACACAGAACTCAGTTCCTAAGGACGGCTTCAATGAGACAACCCACCATGTACTCCTACATGGCCTCTCACTGCTACCTTTACCAAATCATGTTCACACACTTAGCTCTCAATAGTAGGACATGTTCACACACCTCTGATTCATCCCAGATGAATCAGACCTGACTCAACTCTAAGTAGTAGCAGGCATGACAAACAAGCATGAATGAGTAGGCACAACAGGGCTCAAACAACTCCTACTCATGCTAGTGGGTTTCATCTATTTACTGTGGCAATGACAGGTCATGCAGAGGATAAAGGGGTTCAGCTACCGCAGCACATAACAGTTGAAACGTTATTGTCCTAATGCAGTAAAAGAGAGCAGGAGCGAGTGAGTGGGGTTGTATCGGAATGAACAAGGGGGGTTTGCTTGCCTGGCACTTCTGAAGATAATATAGTTTTTCATCGGTGTCATCGAACTCATCGTCGGTACGTCGTCTACTGAGAGGGGACAAACACCGGCAACACAGAAGGAAACACCATCAATGCAATGCACAATATGATGCATGATCATGACATGGCAATATGATGTGGTTTGAGCTAATGCAACTAGCATCAGGTTAAATGAAGTTGGTTTGAACCCTAGGTTCAAATTCAAACTCCATATGTGAAGGTTGAAATGCCATTTTAAGATTTGGCCTAAACAGCAGCCCTAAGTTGTTCTATCATGCATGAAAATGGTACATGTGGATAGATTGGATTTTTCTGATCATTTTTCATATATAATTTATTTCATTTGGAGTTACGGTTGAATTTCTATGATTTTTAGAAGTTTAGGCAATTTTCTGGATTTTCTGAATTATTTTAAATCCAGGAAATTATTAACTGCGTCAGCATTGCGTCAGCACTGCGTCAGCAGGTCAACCGTGGATGACCAGGTCAAACCTGATGACCGGGTCCCACATGTCATTGGCTAACTGCTAACTAGGAGTTAACCCGTGTTGACTGGGATTTGACCGCTGTGGGGCCCGCCTGTCTGTGTCTGTTAGGGAGGGATTCGTGGTGATTAGCGCCCAACTAAGCGACCATGTCAGCCCGCCGGAGTTTGACCGGCGGCGACCTCAGACCGCGGCGGAAGCTCACCGGAAAACCGCTACGGGGCTCGGTTTTGCGAGTGGTTTGCGTCTACGGGTAGCTGAAGGTGCGCTGCATCCAACTGGGCAAGCGACAGCGGCTGGGGTGGCCTGTAGTTGCCGGAGACAAGCTCGCGGCGGCGGTCGGAGTTCGGCAAGCTCGGGTTCGGCGTTGAAGTGCGCGGGAAGGTTAGTGGATGGGTGCGCTCGGCTCCTGGGAGCGTGCTGAGCACGGGGCGATGCTCAGGCGCAAGCTGCAGTGGCTGCAACGATGACGGCGACATGGCCGGCGGCAGGGGAAGCTCGGCCATGGCGGTTACAGATGCTGGAGGTCACAAACGACGAAGATAACGAGGGGAAAAGACGGGGAGCTCACAGCGGTCACGTAGACAAGCTCAGCGGGCTCGGGGACGTCCTGCGTGCGGCGAATCGACGACGGCGATCACCGGACAGGGACGAGGAAGATGGCGACGGTGACGATGCTGCAGGGCATCCGCGGGCACGTTCTTTGGCTTGGAGCTTCACAGCATCAAGGCGGAGCTAGAGGAAGCGGCAACGGGGCAAGGGGACGGCGGTGGGCGCGGTGGCAGTGAGCGGCGGCGACGGACGCGCTCGGCGCGGGTGAGAGAGAGAGCAGAGGAGGGGATGGGGACGAGGGAAAGTGAGAGGGGGTCGGGGAGGCGCCGAGGAGACTCTTCGAGGCGCTGCGCTGGCGCGGGCGAGGGCAGGCAGGCAGGGTGGTGGCGTGGCGAGCTCGGCAGCGTCGCGGTGTCCCTCCTCTGCCTACTGGCAGAGGTAGGCGATGACTGGCACCGGGCTAGTGGGCCGGGCTGGCCAGGTGGGGCGCTAGGTGGGCTGCATGTAGGTGGCCCAGGTAGTTCCTCTCTCTTTCTCTTTCTTTTGTTTCATTTTTCTATTTTTTCTGTTTTGTTTTGATTTAGTAAATATACCAAACCATTTGATAAAATGCTGAAAATAACTGTGGGCACTTGTGAAATTATTCCCAACAGCCCTCAAGTAGTTTCAGAATTTTTAGAGCATTTAAAATATTTATAGGATTTAAATGCCCTAATTCAAATACAATATGAGTTAATTTAAAAATCTAAAAATGATCTAAGAATATATTCATCATTTTTGGCAGAGCTTTCCACCTTAACCAGAAATCATGAACTTTTCTTAGGGACATTTTGGGTTTATTGAACAGATTTTATGGTTGACCCTATTTGATTTAATTTTGGTGCTAGGGTTTGTCAATCCCCATTTCAACTTAAATAATATTTAAACATGATGCATCAAGATGCAACACCAGGCAGTATCAGAAGCTAGGGATGTGACAACTCACCCCCACTAAACAAGAATCACGTCCTGAGATTCAGGCATAGGGTAAGATGAGGGGGGGACGCAACTAACACAATCTTCACGATCCAGGTTGCACTTCATAAGGACGTTGATTCGATCATCATCTTTGTCGCGACGTCCTGCTTTGAGAACTCCATCTAACATGACAACGAGAGGAAAGGGACAATTCCAGAAGAATCGATCTTCTCAAAGATCGAGCAACTCAGGGTCAACTCATGGAGTGAGGCATTGAAACATCTCTTGAGCTGACACACAAAACACACATCAAGAGGGATGGAAAGATGACGGAGGTTCAATTTGGTAGGCAACAATTCCACGCTGAAGTAGGATGGTGCATGGTTTCAAAGTAGCGAGGAGTTGAGTTTCCATGATACCATAACGAGGCACCTTAGGGAAGGTGACTCGTAGAAATATCCCCTTAAGTGGCAAAAAGAATTACCTTTGATTCAGAGATCATTGAAACTCTTTATACCAGCTTAAGGCAAATTACAATCGATCATTTGGAGAAGTTCGAAAGAATGGCATACTCAGTTTGGAAAGGAAACTAGAGTTATAAGACAACTTGACAAATGGAAGGCACATTCCAATTGATACCGAGAATACAACCTAGTGACTGAGTGTGCCCTCAAGAACTTGAGCATTTCCATACTCATCAAGGTCTTACCAACATCCATGCCAAGGATCCTGGCAACACATCTTACTACCACAATGAATAGTGACGGACAATGCAGATGCAAAGGAAGATAACACCTTCTCAGATTTCGCCTTAGCGAGGCCAAGGAAACAAAATCTGGAGGATCGACCGAGAGACATTTAGCACTCCGCTTCTAATGTTCTCCATGATGTGCTAGCGTAACCCATTCAAAGATATGGTTTGATATCTAGAACATCAAGTAAAAAGGTCGGACTTCGGGAGCACAAGAATCCATAAGGAACAATTAGGGAGTAATTACTACAAAGTCCTTATGGGAAGGTGACCAACTTCCTCAATCAAAATACTAGAATAATAGGTCTTCCGGCTGGGTGTGTTGGCCACGACATCCACTTTACCTGTTATCGAGAGACCAATATTATAGTTCTTGGGAGACGTTCCAACCATCATATCTGCCTGAGATTCAGATCTGATTGGTGTTAGGATATTCCAGACTCATCAAGTCTAGGAAGAAAAATGAAAGTTTGCAACACAAATCGACGAGACGGCGTTGCGAGATTCTCGGGGAATGAACTACGATAGCAAGCTCCAAAACATGAGCTGGTTCTGCTACATACATGTGAACACGCTGTCCAAGACAAGCATGACCACGTAGAAGTCTTACAACAAACACTACCGAGTTCTAGTTGGGAACCATCATCGAGGATATCGGAGTCTTGTGCATGATCTAGAATTAACACAATAAATTCCTTTTCCTTGAGCAAATCAATCAGTGGCTTGGGGTGCTAGGGATTACATATGGAATGGAGGTTGCAAGTCTCCAAACCACAGAATACTTCGCATATATGCATGACTGACTTGGGATGATTCCAAAGGAAGCAACATTGACTTTCTCGAATTCACGACGGCAACTTGCACCAAATGCACATGAACTGGAGGAAGTCGCTTCTTACATCCGAACATATGCTTCATGAGCTAGCATGAAGAAATGCTTTCAAAAGTTTCCAACACTAGCTTAATGTTCAACAAAATTATGGAGAAGACAAGGATGTTGTCGATGGGCTCAACAACAATTCATCCAGATTCCCATGGAGATGGAATTCCATAACTATGTGAACAAGGTGATAGTATTGGTCAGACCCAAAAGACATAATGGTGTATGCTCGAGGAATCAACCACGAGTAAGACTACATTATGAACATCATTGGTTCTGATTTGATTTGAGGATAGCCCACACTTAAATCAAAGTTTTGGTTAGGACGATAGGTCCAGCAATTGATCGCGAGGATCAATCAATGAAGATATCACCTTTCTTCAACACACATACAAGATATCCCTTAGAATGAACTAAGTCGGACAAGCTTTCATCTTCCAACTCTTCAAGTTTTTGTTTAGCTTAACCAACCAGCTCAGGGGTATTCAACACGGATTCTTGGAGAAAGGATGGTTTATAAGAATACCAACTTGCTCACAAACTCAACATAGCGGCCAGGTGACGACCTGGTGATACTTTCGAGAAGATATTCGGAAAATCATGAACCACCGATATGTTACTAAGCTCAAGAACAATCTTGCTTTTCAGGGCAAGACGATATGATCAACAAAGCGAGGGATTGACACAATCCTAACTCATTGATCGAAGGGTGCACCAGGGAAAATGGACTAGGTGGCACGATCAACCTTAGGGTGATGGTTCAACAACCAACATGCTAAGAGTGAGAGTATTGTCCATTAACTATCAAGCAACAAGTTGCTCGGAGTATTGATTTCGCACATCACAGTTCACTTGTCGGCATTCCGGTTGCAACAACACGGAACCGAGAAATGAAAATGATGGCGAGAAGTATCACTGCGTCAAGAATTCATAAGAGGTGGTGCAATTCCCATGACAATCCTGACATAAAGAAGGTAATACTTCAAGGTAGAACAGACCAGAAGCTGGATTGGCATTTTGATCTATGGAATACAACTTCCTTTGACCCAATCCTAGATATGGATGAGGTATTGGAGTTTGTTTCTCCTAGTCATTCCAGAATAGAATGGCTTGACGGACCACAAGAGTAATAGGCATCGATGAACGAATGCATGCATACTGTTGACTATCAATTGATAGACGAGGGTCAGAAGATGACTAAGGGGGACAACTCAAAAGAACATACGATTTTCTGGGTTGTGGACGCATGGATTAGAATGTCAAACGAGTTCAACATATTTCTGCCGGACAATCCATGTAGAGAGGTAGGTTTGGCAGAATCGTAATATAGAAGGGGAACTCATCGAGAGCACTCTTGTTGTGATCTTTTGGTTCCCGAACTTCTACCATATTGGTTCATGGTATTGGAAGAAGGATATACCACGAATCTCAAGGACTATCACAAAGGTTACTAATATCCTAAGGGAACTAGCAAATACTATCAACACTGAAGTAAGTAGTGTGAGTCTCGGGTTCAGAAACCCAGGAGTAGAGTGCCTACTAACTAAGTGGCATCACGGGATGCTTTCGAGACTAATGGCCAGAATCATCACACTGGGACACAAATCATGGCTAGATTACTAGATGATCCCCTAAGACACCTAGGGTCATAATAAGAACTCCAACATATATGTCGAGGCAATAGAATACCTCAACTCAGCAATTAGTGTGATTAACCTGGCCCAAAGGAACATCAAAACCAGAGGGAAAGGATTTGCAAGTGCATCAGATTGTTTAGAAACCTGGGATGACTCAGACAGCATAACGGCTGTAAATGCTCAACAGGATTTAAGACATCCTACAAAATGGTGGCATAACCACTCGATCATCACAATATCAAGATTCTGAGACCAACTATGAACACATGAAAGTAATAGAAACTGAAACGAGGCTTAAGTCCAACAATCTTATGAGTCTACTGATTAGTAACACGTCATCCTGATAGAAAGAAGAGAAAGCCTAGTTGCTTAACCCCGTAGGAAAGATAGGATGACTCGGATCAGAAGGCATGAAGGTAAAGAAGTAAAAAGAGCCTTACGTTCCATCCCACAATCAATTCCCTTATATAACTAAAGCATTTCTAGACTCAACTTCGACCAGTTTGGCTTGGTAATCCTACAGGCAGTCAAGCTCTGATACCAAAGCTGTCAGGACCCCGACTCAATGCCACATCGATCTAGCATGTAACACCTCATATCACTTTGCGGCCTCACGCACGGTATCCCCACGGGTGTCGCCTTAGCTTTGCCCGGGACCGTTTGCGCCTTTTGGCACATGTATATGATAGTGTCGCCAGCATCCATATGATAAGGAGCCCGGGCTGACATGGCTAGTCGTAAACCCAAAGTGGCACAAACTTACAGAGACAGGCATCCATGACCCAGCATCGAACATGTCGGTCATCAGCGAGTGAATCCAGGCTGTAGCACCTGGCTAGCAGGACTCCGGTGAACCGGGCTGTAGTGGGCTAACAGGACTCCGGTATTCATCGCGTGACATTTCCCTGAAGGGACAGACACAGGAACGAAGAAGGACACATGCCGGCCAGCCTAAGTGTTCCGGAGCAGTAGCAAGCTACCATGTCTCAGTGGAAGCACTAGGAGACATTTCCTGGTAAGAGAGGCTACTAAGGATAAATAACTAGATAGTCAGATCCCACACATACAAGCATTTCAATAACATACACACAATATGCTCGATATGTGCAAATACAACATGGCATCACAAGATGACTCTACAACTCAAGTATTTTATTCAATAGGCTCCGAGGAGCGAGGTATTACAAACATGGTCTCTCGACCCAGCATTCAGAGCATACAAGTCAAAGCACAAGCGGAAGCTTAACATGTCTGAGTATAGACATCTACAAATGAAAAAGGCTGAGAAGCCTGACTATCTACCAGATCCTGCCGAGGGCACAAGATCGTAGTTGAGGTAACAAGCTAAATGTTGAAGTTCACACAGAAGTACTAGTGAGACGGAAGTCTCTGCAAAAACATAAAATAGGCAAACGTGAGTACAAATGTACCCAGCAAGACTTACATCAGAACTAACTACATATGCATCATTATCAACAAAGGGGTGGTGGGGTTTAACTGCAGCAAGCCAGCTTTGACTCAGTGGCTATCCTGAACTACGACTGCAAGTAACTCTTTTGAGGTGGCGCACACGAGTCCACATATTCACCATATCAATACACCACTATGGATCTGCTCCCGTCTCCCTACGAGAACGCCATCCATAGCACTCACGCTTATCTTGCGTATTTTAGAGTATCCACTTTCACTTGTCTATGAACTGTACAGGCAACCCAGAAGTCCTTTACCGCAGACACGGCTATTCGAATAGATCATATTAACCCTGCAGGGGTGTACTTCTTCACACACGCTCTCGCCACTTACCGCAATGTACACCTCGTGTATCTCGCCAACCTTCAAGTGGAAGCCTAGCGAGGGAGTCGGCCACGACCTGACTAACCACACAAGTCTCTCGTCCAAGTTTATCGCCTATTCAGGTTCCATCAGCAAGGAGATCCAGCCGGGGTGTCACTCACGGCCCCAAACGATGTGAGCAGGGTTCCCAAGCCCACCATCCGGGTGCCACTTGGTACACCGTGCCACTGTTCCTAGTCTATCCCAAGCCCACCTATACCGGGTTCCACTTGGTAGACTACTAACACTACCTACAAACACCAGAAACTAGTTGCAACTCCTGGACAGAGATCAAGTTGATTAATAAGCCGAGAGGGGCCGAGTT
The DNA here is from genome assembly GCF_002162155.2 of Triticum dicoccoides. Taxonomy (NCBI): domain Eukaryota; kingdom Viridiplantae; phylum Streptophyta; class Magnoliopsida; order Poales; family Poaceae; genus Triticum; species Triticum dicoccoides. Next base: position 236,149,000 of record NC_041383.1, read on the forward strand.
ACCGGAACCCAATGTGTGGTAGTAACTGTTCATGGATCACAAACACAGAACTCAGTTCCTAAGGACGGCTTCAATGAGACAACCCACCATGTACTCCTACATGGCCTCTCACCGCTACCTTTACCAAATCGTGTTCACACACTTAGCTCTCAACAGTAGGACATATTCACACACCTCTGATTCATCCCAGATGAATCAAACCTGACTCAACTCTAAGCAGTAGCAGGCATGACAAACAATCATGAATGAGTAGGCACAACAGGGCTCAAACAACTCCTACTCATGCTAGTGGGTTTCATCTATTTACTGTGGCAATGACAGGTCATGCGGAGGATAAAGGGGTTCAGCTACCGCAGCACATAACATTTGAAATGTTGTTGTCCTAATGCAGTAAAAGAGAGCAGGAGCGAGTGAGTGGGATTGTATCGGAATGAACAAGGGGGGTTTGCTTGCCTGGCACTTCTGAAGATAATATAGTTCTTCATCGGTGTCATCGAACTCATCATCGGTACATCGTCTACTGAGAGGGGACAAACACTGGCAACACAGAAGGAAACACCATCAATGCAATGCACAATATGATGCATGATCATGACATGGCAATATGATGTGGTTTGAGCTAATGCAACTAGCATCAGGTTAAATGAAGTTGGTTTGAAACCTAGGTTCAAATTCAAACTCCATATGTGAAGGTTTAAATGCCATTCTAAGATTTGGCCTAAACAGCAGCCCTAAGTTGTTCTATCATGCATGAAAATGGTACATGTGGATAGATTGGATTTTTCTGATCATTTTTCATATATAAATTATTTCATTTGGAGTTACGGTTGAATTTATATGATTTTTAGAAGTTTAGGCAATTTTCTGGATTTTCTGAATTATTTTAAATCCAGGAAATTATTAACTGCGTCAGCATTGCGTCAGCACTGCGTCAGCAGGTCAACCGTGGCTGACCAGGTCAAACCTGACGACCGGGTCCCACATGTCATTGGCTAACTGCTAACTAGGAGTTAACCCGTGTTGACTGGGATTTGACCCGCTGCGGGGCCCGCCTGTCTGTGTCTGTTAGGGAGGGATTAGTGGTGATTAGCGCCCAACTAAGCGACCACGTCAGCCCGCCGGAGTTTGACCGGCGGCGACCTCAGACCGCGGCGGAAGCTCGCCAGAAAACCGCTACGGGGCTCGGTTTTGCGCGTGGTTTGCGTCTACGGGTAGCTGAAGGTGCGCCGCATCCAACTGGGCAAGCGACAGCGGCTGGGGTGGCCCGTAGTCGCCGGAGACAAACTCGCGGCGGCGGCCGGAGTTCGGCAAGCTCGGGTTCGGCGTTGAAGTGCGCGGGAAGGTTAGCGGATGGGTGCGCTCGGCTCCTGGGAGCGTGCTGAGCACGGGGCAATGCTCAGGCGCAAGCTGCAGTGGTTGCAACAATGACGGCGACATGGCCGGCGGCAGGGGAAGCTCGGCCACAGCGGTTACGGACGCTGGAGGTTGCAAACGACGAAGATAACAAGGGGGAAAGACGGGGAGCTCACAGCGGTCACGTAGACAAGCTCAGCGGGCTCGGGGACGTCCTGCGTGCGGCGAATCGACGACGGCGATCACCGGACAGGGACGAGGAACATGGCGATGGTGACGATGCTGCAGGGCATCCGCGAGCATGTTCTTTGGCTTGGAGCTTCATAGCATCAAGGCGGAGCTAGAGGAAACGGCAACGGGGCAAGGGAACGGCGGTGGGCGCGGTGGCAGTGAGCGGCGGCGACGGACGCGCTCGGCGCGGGTGAGAGAAAGAGAGCAGAGGAGGGGATGGGGACGAGGGAAAGTGAGAGGGGGTCGGGAAGGCGCCGAGGAGACTCTTCGAGGCGCTGCGCTGGCGCGGGCGAGGGCAGGCAGGCGGGGTGGTGGCGTGGCGAGCTCGGCAGCGTCGCGGTGTCCCTCCTCTGCCTACTGGCAGAGGTAGGCGATGACTGGCACCGGGCCAGTCGGCTGGGCTGGCCAGGTGGGGCGCTAGGTGGGCTGCAGGTAGGTGGCCCAGGTAGTTCCTCTCTCTTTCTCTTTCTTTTGTTTCAGTTTTCTATTTTTTCTGTTTTGTTTTGATTTAGTAAATATACCAAACCATTTGATAAAATGCTGAAAATAACTGTGGGCACTTGTGAAATTATTCCCAACAGCCCTCAAGTAGTTTCAGAATTTTTAGAGCATTTAAAATATTTATAGGATTTAAATGCCCTAATTCAAATACAATATGAGTTAATTTAAAAATCCAAAAATGATCTAAGAATATATTCATCATTTTTGGCAGAGGTTTCCACCTTAACCAGAAATCATGAACTTTTCTTAGGGACATTTTGGGTTTATTGAACAGATTTTATGGTTGACCCTATTTGATTTAATTTTGGTGCTAGGGTTTGTCAATCCCCATTTCAGCTTAAATAATATTTAAACATGATGCAACAAGATGCAACACCAGGCAGTATCAGAAGCTAGGGATGTGACAACTCACCCCCACTAAACAAGAATCTCGTCGTGAGATTCAGGTGTAGGGTAAGATGAGGGGGGGGACGCAACTAACACAATCTTCACGATCCAGGTTGCACTTCATAAGGACGTTGATTCGATCATCATCTTTGTCGCGACGTCCTGCTTTGAGAACTCCATCTAACATGACAACGAGAGGAAAGGGACAATTCCAGAAGAATCGATCTTCTCAAAGATCGAGCAACTCAGGGTCAACTCATGGAGTGAGGCATTGAAACATCTCTTGAGCTGACACACAAAACACACATCAAGAGGGATGGAAAGATGATGGAGGTTCAATTTGGTAGGCAACAATTCCACGCTGAAGTAGGATGGTGCATGGTTTCAAAGTAGCGAGGAGTTGAGTTGCCATGATACCATAACGGGGCACCTTAGGGAAGGTGACTCGTAGAAATATCCCCTTAAGTGGCAAAAAGAATTACCTTTGATTCAGAGATCATTGAAACTCTTTATACCAGCTTAAGGCAAATTACAATCGATCATTTGGAGAAGTTCGAAAGAATGGCATACTCAGTTTGGAAAGGAAACTAGAGTTATAAGACAACTTGACAAATGGAAGGCACATTCCAATTGATACCGAGAATACAACCTAGTGACTGAGTGTGCCTCAAGAACTTGAGCATTTCCATACTCATCAAGGTCTTACCAACATCCGTGCCAAGGATCCTGGCAACACATCTTACTACCACGATGAATAGTGACGGACAATGCAGATGCAAAGGAAGATAACACCTTCTCAGATTTCGCCTTAGCGAGGCCAAGGAAACAAAATCTGGAGGATCGACCGAGAGACATTTAGCACTCCGCTTCTAATGTTCTCCTTGATGTGCTAGCGTAACCCATTCAAAGATATGGTTTGATATCTAGAACATCAAGTAAAAAGGTCGGACTTCGGGAGCACAAGAATCCATAAGGAACAATTAGGGAGTAATTACTACGAAGTCCTTATGGGAAGGTGACCAACTTCCTCAATCAAAATACTAGAATAATAGGTCTTCCGACTGGGTGTGTTGGCCACGACATCCACTTTACCGGTTATCGAGAGACCAATATTATAGTTCTTGGGAGACGTTCCAACCATCATATCTGCTTGAGATTCAGATCTGATTGGTGTTAGGATATTCCAGACTCATCAAGTCTAGGAAGAAAAATGAAAGTTTGCAACACAAATCGACGAGACGGCATTGCGAGATTCTCAGGGAATGAACTACGATAGCAAGCTCCAAAACATGAGCTGGTTCTGCAACATACATGTGAACATGCTATCCAAGACAAGCATGACCATGTGGAAGTCTTACAACAAACACTACCGAGTTCTAGTTGGGAACCATCATCGAGGATGTCGGAGTCTTGTGCATGATCTAGAATTAACACAATAAATTCCTTTTCCTTGAGCAAATCAATCAGTGGCTTGGGGTGCTAGGTATTACATATGGAATGGAGGTTGCAAGTCTCCAAACCACAGAATACTTCACACATTGCATGACTGACTTGGGATGATTCCAAAGGAAGCAACATTGACTTTCTCAAATTCACGACGGCAACTTGCACCAAATGCACATGAACTGGAGGAAGTCGCTTCTTACATCCGAACATATGCTTCATGAGCTAGCATGAAGAAATACTTTCAAAAGTTTCCAACACTAGCTTAATGTTCAACAAAATTATGGAGAAGACAAGGATGTTGTCGATGGGCTCAACAACAATTCATCCAGATTCCCATGGAGATGGAATTCCATAACTATGTGAACAAGGTGATAGTATTGGTCAGACCCAAAAGACATAATGGTGTATGCTCGAGGAATCAACCACGAGTAAGACAACATTACGAACATCATTGGTTCTGATTTGATTTGAGGATAGCCCACACTTAAATCAAAGTTTTGGTTAGGACGATAGGTCCAGCAATTGATCGCGAGGATCAATCAATGAAGATATCACCTTTCTTCAACACACATACAAGATATCCCTTAGAATGAACTAAGTCGGACAAGCTTTCATCTTCCAACTCTTCAAGTTTTTGTTTAGCTTAACCAACCAGCTCAGGGGTATTCAACACGGATTCTTGGAGAAAGGATGGTTTATAAGAATACCAACTTGCTCACAAACTCAACATAGCGGCCAAGTGACGACCTGGTGATACTTTCGAGAAGATATTCGAAAAATCATGAACCACCGATATGTTACTAAGCTCAAGAACAATCTTGCTTTTCAGGGCAAGACGATATGATCAACAAAGTGAGGGATTGACACAATCCTAACTCATTGATCGAAGGGTGCACCAGGGAAAATGGACTAGGTGGCACGATCAACCTTAGGGTGATGGTTCAACAACCAACACGCTAAGAGTGAAGTATTGTCCATTAACTATCAAGCAACAACTTGCTCGGAGTATTGATTTCGCACATCACAGTTCACTTGTCGGCATTCCGGTTGCAACAACACAGAACCGAGAAATGAAAATGATGGCGAGAAGTATCACTGCGTCAAGAATTCATAAGAGGTGGTGCAATTCCCATGACAATCCTGACATAAAGAAGGTAATACTTCAAGGTAGAACAGACCAGAAGCTGGATTGGCATTTTGATCTATGGAATACAACTTCTTTGACCCAATCCTAGATATGGATGAGGTATTGGAGTTTGTTTCTCCTAGTCATTCCAGAATAGAATGGCTTGACGAACCACAAGAGTAATAGGCATCGATGAACGAATGCACGCATACTCTTGACTATCAATTGATAGACGAGGGTCAGAAGACGACTAAGGGGGACAACTCAAAAGAACATACGATTTTCTGGGTTGTGGACGCATGGATTAGAATGTCGAATGAGTTCAACATATTTCCGTCGAACAATCCATGCAGAGAGGTAGGTTTGGCAGAATCGTAATATAGAAGGGGAACTCATCGAGAGCACTCTTGTTGTGATCTTTTGGTTCCCGAACTTATACCATATTGGTTCATGGTATTGGAAGAAGGATATACCACGAATCTCAAGGACTATCACAAAGGTTACTAATATCCTAAGGGAACTAGCAAATAATATCAACACTGAAGTAAGTAGTGTGAGTCTCGGGTTCAGAAACCCAGGAGTAGAGTGCCTACTAACTAAGTGGCATCACGGGATGCTTTCGAGATTAATGGCCAGAATCATCACACTGGGACACAAATCATGGCTAGATTACTAGATGATCCCCTAAGACACCTAGGGTCATAATAAGAACTCCAACATATATGTCGAGGCAATAGAATACCTCAACTCAGCAATTAGTGTGATTAACCTGGCCCAAAGGAACATCAAAACCAGAGGGAAAGGATTTGCAAGTGCATCAGATTGTTTAGAAACCTGGGATGACTCGGACAGCATAACGGCTGTAAATGCTCAACAGGATTTAAGACATCCTGCAAAATGGTGGCATCACCACTCGATCATCACAATATCAAGATTCTGAGACCAACTATGAACACACGAAAGTAATAGGAACTGAAACGAGGCTTAAATCCAACAATCTTATGAGTCTACTGATTAGTAACATGTCATCCTGATAGAAAGAAGAGAAAGCCTAGTTGCTTAACCCCGTAGGAAAGATAGGATGACTCGGATCAGAAGGCATGAAGGTAAAGAAGTAAAAAGAGCCTTACGTTCCATCCCACAATCAATTCCCTTATATAACTAAAGCATTTCTAGACTCAACTTCGACCAGTTTAGCTTGGTAATCCTATAGACAGTCAAGCTCTGATACCAAAGCTGTCAGGACCCCGACTCAATGCCACATCGATCTAGCATGTAACACCTCATATCACTTTGCGGCCTCACGCACGGTATCCCCACGGGTGTCGCCTTACCTTTGCCCAGGACCGTTTGCGCCTTTTGGCACACGTATATGATAGTGTCGCTAGCATCCATATGATAAGGAGCCCGGGCTGACATGGCTAGTCGTAATCCCAAAGTGGCACAAACTTACAGGGACAGGCATCCATGACCCAGCATCGAACGTGTCGGTCATAAGCAAGTGAATCCAGGTTGTAGCACTGGGTTAGCAGGACTCCGGTGAACCGGGCTGTAGCGGGCTAACAGGACTCCGGTATTCATCGCATGACATTTCCCCGAAGGGACAGACACAGGAACGAAGAAGGACATGCCGGCCAGCCTAAGTGTTTCGGAGCAGTAGCAAGCTACCATGGCTCAGTGGAAGCACTAGGAGACATTTCCCGATAAGAGAGGCTACTAAGGATAAACAACTAGATAGTCAGATCCCACACATACCAAGCATTTCAATAACATACACACAATATGCTCGATATGTGCAAATACAACATGGCATCACAACATGACTCTACAACTCAAGTATTTTATTCAATAGGCTCCGAGGAGCGAGGTGTTACAAACATGGTCTCTCGACCCAGCATTCAGAGCATACAAGTCAAAGCACAAGCGAAAGCTTAACATGTCTGAGTACAAACATCTACAAATGAAAAAGGCTAAGAAGCCTGACTATCTACCAGATCCTGCCGAGGGCACAAGATCGTAGCTGAGGTAACAAGCTAAACGTCGAAGTCCACACGGAAGTACTAGTGAGACGGAAGTCTCTGCAAAAACATAAAATCGGCAAACATGAGTACAAATGTACCCAGCAAGACTTACATCAGAACTAACTACATATGCATCATTATCAACAAAGGGGTGGTGGGGTTTAACTGCAGCAAGCCAGCTTTGACTCAGTGGCTATCCTGAACTAGGACTGCAAGTAACTCTTTTGAGGTGGCGCAAACGAGTCCACATATTCACCATATCAATAAACCACTATGGATCCGCTCCCGTCTCCCTACGAGAACGCCATCCATAGCACTCACGCTTATCTTGCGTATTTTAGAGTATCCACTTTCACTTGTCTATGAACTGTATAGGCAACCCAGAAGTCCTTTACCGCGGACACGGCTATTCGAATAGATCATATTAACCCTGCAGGGGTGTACTTCTTCACACACGCTCTCGCCACTTACCGCCATGTACACCTCGTGTATCTCGCCAACCTTCAAGCGGAAGCCTATTGAGGGAGTCGGCCACGACCTGACTAACCACACAAGTCTCTCGTCCAGGTTTATTGCCTATTCGGGTTCCATCCGCAAGGAGATCCGGCCGGGGTGTCGCTCACGGCCCCAAACGATGTGAGCAGGGTTCCCAAGCCCACCATCCGGGTGCCACTTGGTACACCGTGCCACTGTAGCTAGTCTATCCCAAGCCCACCTATACCGGGTGACACTTGGTAGACTACTAACACTACCTACAAACACCAGAAACTAGTTGCAACTCCTGGACAGAGATCAAGTTGATTAATAAGCCGAGAGGGGCCGAGTTACCGGAACCCAATGTGTGGTAGTAACTGTTCACGGATCACAAACACAGAACACAGTTCCTAAGGACGGCTTCAATGAGACAACCCACCATGTACTCCTACATGGCCTCTCACCGCTACCTTTACCAAATCATGTTCACACACTTAGCTCTCAACAGTAGGACATGTTCACACACCTCTGATTCATCCCAAATGAATCAGACCTGACTCAACTCTAAGCAGTAGCAGGCATGACAAACAAGCATGAATGAGTAGGCACAACAGGGCTCAAACAACTCCTACTCATGCTAGTGGGTTTCATCTATTTATTATGGCAATGACAGGTCATGCAGAGGATAAAGGGGTTCAGCTGCCGCAGCACATAACAGTTGAAACGTTGTTGTCCTAATGCAGTAAAAGAGAGCAGGAGCGAGTGAGTGGGATTGTATCGGAATGAACAAGGGGGGTTTGCTTGCCTGGCACTTCTTAAGATAATATAGTTCTTCATCGGTGTCATCGAACTCATCGTCGGTATGTCGTCTACTGAGAGGGGACAAACACCGGCAACACAGAAGGAAACACCATCAATGCAATGCACAATATGATGCATGATCATGACATGGCAATATGATGTGGTTTGAGCTAATGAAACTAGCATCAGGTTAAATGAAGTTGGTTTGAACCCTAGGTTCAAATTCAAACTCCATATGTGAAGGTTTAAATGCCATTGTAAGATTTGGCCTAAACAGCAGCCCTAAGTTGTTCTATCATGCATGAAAATGGTACATGTGGATAGATTGGATTTTTCTGATCATTTTTCATATATAAATTATTTCATTTGGAGTTATGGTTGAATTTCAATGATTTTTAGAAGTTTAGGTAATTTTCTGGATTTTCTGAATTATTTTAAATCCAGGAAATTATTAACTACGTCAGCATTGCGTCAGCACTGCGTCAGCACTGCGTCAGCAGGTCAACCGTGGCTGACCAGGTCAAACCTGACGACCGGGTCCCACATGTCATTGGCTAACTGCTAACTGGGAGTTAACCCGTGTGTACTGGGATTTGACCCACTGCGGGGCCCGCCTGTCTGTGTCTGTTAGGGAGGGGATTAGTGGTGATTAGCGCCCAACTAAGCGACCACGTCAGCCCGCTGGAGTTTGACCGGCGTCGACCTCAGACCGCGGTGGAAGCTCGCCGGAAAACCGCTACGGGGCTCGGTTTTGCGCGTGGTTTGCGTCTACGGGTAGCTGAAGGTGCGCCGCATCCAACTAGGCAAGGGACAGCGGCTGGGGTGGCCTGTAGTCGCCGGAGACAAGCTCGCGGCGGCGGCCGGAGTTCGGCAAGCTCGGGTTCGGCGTTAAAGTGCGCGGGAAGGTTAGCGGATGGGTGCGCTCGGCTCCTAGGAGCGTGCTGAGCATGGGGCGATGCTCAGGCACAAGCTGCAGTGGCTGCAACAATGACGGCGACATGGCCGGCGGCAGGGGAAGCTCGGCCACGGCTGTTATGGACGCTGGAGGTCGCAAACGACGAAGATAACGAGGGGGAAAAGACGGGGAGCTCACAGCGGTCACGTAGACAAGCTCAGCGGGCTCGGGGACGTCCTGCGTGCGGCGAATCGACGACGGCGATCACCGGACAGGGACGAGGAAGATGGCGACGGTGATGACGCTGCAGGGCATCTGCGGGCACGTTCTTTGGCTTGGAGCTTCACAGCATCAAGGCGGAGCTAGAGGAAACGGCAACGGGGCAAGGGGACGGCGGTGGGCGCGGTGGCAGTGAGCGACGGCGATGGACGCGCTCGGCGCGGGTGAGAGAGAGAGCAGAGGAGGGGATGGGGACGAGGGAAAGTGAGAGGGGGTCGGGGAAGCACCGAGGAGACTCTTCGAGGCGCTGCGCTGGCACGGGCGAGGGCATGCAGGCAGGGTGGTGGCGTGGCGAGCTCGGCGGCGTCGCGGTGTCCCTCCTCTGCCTACTGGCAGAGGTAGGCAATGACTGGCACCGGGCCAGTGGGCTGGGCTGGCCAAGTGGGGCGCTAGGTGGACCGCAGGTAGGTGGCCCAGGTACTTCCTCTCTCTTTCTCTTTCTTTTGTTTTAGTTTTCTATTTTTTTCTGTTTTGTTTTGATTTAGTAAATATACCAAACCATTTGATAAAATGCTGAAAATAACTGTGGGCACTTGTGAAATTATTCTCAATAGCCCTCAAGTAGTTTCAGAATTTTTAGAGCATTTAAAATATTTATAGGATTTAAATGCCCTAATTCAAATACAATATGAGTTAATTTAAAAATCCAAAAATGATCTAAGAATATATTCATCATTTTTGGCAGAGGTTTCCACCTTAACCAGAAATCATGAACTTTTCTTAGGGACATTTTGGGTTTATTGAAAAGATTTTATGGTTGACCCTATTTGATTTAATTTTGGTGCTAGGGTTTGTCAATCCCCATTTCAACTTAAATAATATTTAAACATGATGCAACAAGATGCAACACCAAGCAGTATCAGAAGCTAGGGATGTGACGTATACATACCTCAAAGCCTGTTAGAAGACTGGCACAGGCTTCAGTCAGCCCGCTCTTGGCGGACTGAGCTTTCTGGATCACCACACTCATAACAGTGCGGTGCTCCTCGTTGATGGAGGCGCCGTTAAGCGCCTCCAGCAAATTATCCGATGCCTCCGGTTGGACGGAGGTCACCGGTGTCGCAGTCTCGCCCTTCTTACGAAGGGGCCGCCTGCCGGACTCCGGAACCACTGAAGGTTCATGTGCGGAGTCCGGCCCAGGGCCGGACTTAGAGCCCTTTGGGGTTTGATCCCCCTTGTGCCCAGATTCCGGGAGGTTGCCTTGCGGCGCCTCCGGGACCTCCTCCTCCTGGCTGGGCCCCTTTTGGGACCCCACCTCGGCGTCATCCACAGCGCGAGGAGAGGAGGCAGCCGGAAGTGAAGTGCTATTCACGTCTGACGAAGCCAGGGAGCCGCTCGTTAAAGTATCGAGCCCATCCTTGGGCGGGCTGCAGGGTTATATTCGGCGTTAGGAGATACTGTGCGACAAATGAAATGCCATGAGTTATTCTGGCATCCGGACACTTACGATTTCGCCAGGGGCTTAGCCCTCGGTGGCCACTCCTCTTTGCCGTCGTCGGCGTTGGTGGAGTAGTCCGGAGGAAGGGTCCTTCCCTTCTTGGACCCTCCGGCCTCCCCGGTTGGGGCGGCCTTCCTTTTCTTCTCTTCCCCCGCTGGGGGAGAGGCCTCTTTTTCCTCCTCCTCGTCTTCGCGGGAGGAATCCGCATCGGAGTCATCGGACGATGAGTCTGATAACACCTGGCGCCGGGAACTCTTTTGGGTTCCCGTGGCCTTCTTCTTGGCCTTCTTCTCCGGCACCACGTGAGGTGCCGGAACCAGTAGCCCCGTCAATCGGGCGTCCGCTGGGTCTTCTGGCAAGGGAGCCGGACAGTCAACCTGCCTGGACGTCTTTTGCCAGGCCTGTCAAAGGTAAGGGAGTTTAGATCCCGCATAGAGTCAAACTATGGAAAACAAGTGTCCTGTAAAGGGTAAAATAGCTTACCTCGCCAGCTTGACGCTGCGAGCTGAATCCACGATCTTCGGTAGCGGATGCGGGAGCCTCGGCGCCCTTGAACAGCACCTTCCAGGCATCTTCGTACGTAGTGTCAAAGAGCCTGCTCAAGGTTTGGTGCTATGCCAGATCAAACTCCCACAAACTAAAGGCCCGTTGTTGGCACGGGAAGATCCGGCGGATGAGCATGACCTGGACTACGTTAACGAGCTTGAGCTTCTTGTTCACCAGGTTTTTGACGCAAGATTGGAGTCCGGTCAGCTCTTCCGAATTACCCCATGTCAGGCCTGTCTCTTTCCAAGAGGTGAGCCGTGTAGGGAAGTCAGATCGGAATTCGGGGGCCGCTGCCCATTTAGGGTCACGCGGCTTGGTGATGTAGAACCACCCCGATTGCCACCCCTTTATGGTCTCCACAAAGGAGCCCTCGAGCCATAAGACGTTGGGCATCTTTCCCACCATGGCACCTCTGCACTCCGCTTGGCGGCCGCCCACTACCTTCGACTTGACATTGAAGGTCTTCATCCATAAGCCAAAGTGGGGCTGGATGCAGAGGAAGGCCTCACACACGACGATGAACGCCGAGATGTTGAGGACGAAATTCGGGGCCAAATCGTGGAAATCCAGGCCATAGTGGAACATGAGCCCCTGGACAAATGGGTGAAGTGGAAAACCTAGTCCGGGGAGGAAGTGGGTGAGGAACACCACCCTCTCATGGGGCCCGGGGGTGGGGATGAGCTGCCCCTTGTCGGGGAGCCGATGCGCGATGTCGCTGGAAAAGTATCCGGCCTTCCGCAGCCTCTTGATGTGCCCCTTCGTGACGGAGGAGGCCATCCACTTGCCTCCCGCTCCGGACATGGCTGGGGAAGGTTGAGGCGAGATGTGCGGACTTGGGCGCTAGAGCTCGAGTGCGCGGAAATGGATAAGCAAAGGAGGAAGAAGGCGTAGGTAAAAACGTGGATCCTTATCCCCTTATATGGACGGACGAAGCTATGCGTCCCCACCAGCCTGGTAAAACTCGCTTATCTCCCAAGCGCCGTAATCGATGGCGCGATTGGGTTACCCACGCCCGTATTAATGAGAATCCCGGAATAAGGGGACACGATCTCTGCTTTGACAAGACGTGCCAAGGAAACCGCCTCACTAAACGCGCTGAGGTGGAACAGTAAAAACGATCCAAATAAAGGCTTGGCCGTGGTGTGATGTCACGCCACGAAATATGTTAGCAGATTGAATTTGTGTAAATATTATTCTCTCTACGGTGGTATGTGGAACTTATTTTGCAGAGCCGGAAACTATCCTTGTGTTCAAAATCTTCTATGAAATATTCGGAGGAGGAACCCGCCTTGCAATGCAGAAGACAATATGCGCGCCGGACTCGTCGTCATTGAAGCCTGGTTCAGGGGCTACTGAGGGAGTCCTGGATTAGGGGGTGTCCGGATGGCCGGACTATAACCTTTGGCTGGACTCCTGGACTATGAAGATACAAGATTGAAGACTTCGTCCCGTGACCGGATGGGACTTTCCTTGGCGTGGAAGGCAAGCTTGGTGATACGGATATGTTGATCTCCTACCATTGTAACCGACTCTGTGTAACCCTAACCCTCTTCGGTGTCTATATAAACCGGAGGGTTTTAGTCCGTAGGACGAACAACAATCATACCATAGGCTAGCTTCTAGGGTTTAGCCTCTCTGATCTCGTGGTAGATCTACTCTTGTACTACCCATATCATCAATATCAATCAAGCAGGAGTAGGGTTTTACCTCCATCGAGAGGGCCTGAACCTAGGTAAAAACCTCGTGTCCCTTGTCTCTTGTTACCATCCGCCTAGACGCACAGTTTGGGACCCCCTACCCGAGATCCGCCGGTTTTGACACCGACACCATGGATCCCCTTCCTCCCTCTGGGCCCATGGTGGGGACCTCGCCATCCCCCTCGAGCCAATTGGTGCTGGTGTTGGCGCGGCCTGGGACTGCAGCCCCCAACCCATCAGTGGTGACGGGCGCGGAGCTCGACAAAGAGCTTCAGTGCATCATGGCATTGTTGCACCAAGGGGTTGAGAAGCGGATGACTCGGTTGCCGTTGCAATGGACCTATCTTTCCTGGAGTCAATGGTGACGGGTATCAAGGAAATGCAAGCCCGACATGACCAGAAGTGGCAGGCGCTCAAACAGCAGCGCGAGTCCGCTAACAAGGTGGACCAGAAGCTGAAGGACAAGTGCCTGGAGCTGGGCGAATGGCACGGCAAGTAGTTCCAGGTACTTATGAGGCAGCAGGAGACGATCCTGATGACGAGGGAAGACATCATAGCCCATGAGGCGCGCCTGGCAGAGCACAAGGCACGTCTGGACGCTAGAGAGCAAGAGTTTTCTCTCTGGGAGGAGAAGCTTGGAGCCACACTTCGCGCCAAGGATGATGAGCTAGAGGCCCTTGTGCAGCAGTGCACCAAGGAGTTGGAGGACAAGTACAAATCTTCCTTGGATGCTCTTGCTGCTGATTCTGCTGCCCAGCTGAAGAGGCTTACTTACGATCTCGTCGATGCATCTGCCGCCAAGACCAACCTCGACCAACAAGTGGCCAAGCTGGCCGAAGATCTTTCCGGGAGCACCAAGGAAGTCAAGGCCCTCAAGGAGGAAGCGTGGAAGGCAGAGATCCATCTGAAAGATGTGCAATCGCGGCTTTTCTCCAAGAGCCAGGGCCTTGAGGCCGCCAACAGCACCATCGCAGATCTAAAGGCCAGGATTTGTACCCTGGAGAGCGCGGCGGAGTCTATCGGAGCCCGCCAGCAGCAACTGTCAAAGGATCCGGACACCGCCCAGCGCCTCCGAAAAGATGCAGAAGACAAGCTGGCAAACTAATCTGAGCATGTGAACCTCTGGATCAGGAGCATGATTGACATTGCTATGCGCCTTGCTGGCCAGACTGTAGCGATGGACATGGATGGGCCAGCTTTTTCAATCAACAGGCAGGAAGTCCCTAGTGCCAAGCTGCGATTTTTCTTCAATGAGATGATCGAAAAGCTGAAGGTGCATGAAGAGGGGAGGGCCAAGTGCTTTGTGAACGAGTCCCGGAAGCTCGCGCATGACGCCCTCCTCATGGTCCTGAGCAACATCGCCTGTCGTCATCCAGATCTCGACCTTGCCGATGGATTCAAGAAGCCGCCGGTGGATGCTGATGTTCCAGCTGCCAAAGAGAAAGTTGCCCCTCTAGAAGACAAGGCCCTTCGCATCCCAACGGCTTCACACAGTCGCCAAGCTTGACTCCGAGCTATTCTTGTCATTGCACTATCCTGTAACAAAACATGATGTATGCTTTGCGTTTAGGTATTGTATTGTTTATGCTTGCGCGGAACTGATGCCCTATGCTTAATCTTAATTGCACGTTTATCCCTCTGGGCTTATACGCTTGTGTTCGTACGATTGGTCCCTATGTATGTTCTGGTTGCTTGCCGGTATCATATTGCCACGATTGTCGTAAGGGTCTGGCCCTTAACACTCATCTTGGTGTGGATGCGTCCCGGCAAGTTTTTCCTTGGTAGCTCTCGACGCAGCCGCTCATTTTGTGAGCAAGGCTCGTGACAGAAAGAGGGTGCAGACAAAGAACTAGCTAAGGTACCATCACATGAAGGATTTCATAGTACGAACACTCACCAAACCGAGGGATAAACGAATGCCAAAATCTAGGATTCCTCAAAAGGAAATGATTGCATTGACTTAGCTTTTGTTCTTCGCTCCTCCTCATCTCTTCTGGCTGCACGCATTTGATGTGCTCGCGATACCCGGAAGGACGGAAGCCAAGTAAATGACTCTCTGGTCCCCGGCAAGGATTAATATGCAGCATGCATGTCTGGCGGGCGGTAGGAGATGGTGTCGGGCTTTCTCGGTTCCTTTTTCTCCCCTCCACTCTTTTCGAACAATTCGACAGCGGCCGGCACAAGAGTCACGCCAGCACGGATGGCCTTGCCAGAGCATACTCGTTGGGCATCGATCAATGGATTTGTACCGGCATTTTACTCAGTATTTCCCTAAGCAGGGCAAATACCAAACAAACTATCACGCAGTACTCATCAACATTGACGATGCTAAGGCCAGAGCAGCTCGATTGCCGAAGAGGGAGACAGAGATGGGAAGAGGGACCTTGTTCTCGCACGCCTTGCCCCTCCTCCTCGGACAGTGCCTGAGCGGCGCCCACGTTGTCCGGGCCATCTGGGAGGGGCACACCGCTGCCGATATTGATCTTTGTGTGGCCGCGGCCGTGGTAGGATGAGATGACGAACAAAGTAGGTGCGGGGACGGCCCCGCTCCCCTGCTTCGTCTTCATATCTCCAGGGGCACCATTGACGCCAAATTTTTTGGCTGGGCTACAATGGAGACGACGCGTTGCTGACGCTCTCAGGTTCTCGCAAGTGATCCCCCTACCTGGCGCGCCAAAGATGTCATGGGAAACCACGGCCACCTATGGGACCATGAGCCCCTTTTTGGTTTGGCGGGGGGATAGGCACGTTGTACAAAGAGCAGAGAAGCTTAGCGCAGCGCGGCAGAGATCACACGGGCATTTTTACCCAGGTTCGGGCCGCCGTGAGGTGTAAAACCCTACTCCTGCTTTGGTGGATTGATAGTGGAAATGTGGTGGTGGACATAGCGCACTTGCCCGGCAAGGTTGCCCAGTGCGAGAGTGGCTACACGCGTATGAGTGTATGAGTCAGCTCACTGATACGTCTCCAACGTATCTATAATTTATGAAGCATTCATGCTATTTTATTATCTGTTTTGAATGATTATGGGCTTTATTATACACTTTTATATTACTTTTGGGACTAACCTATTAACCGGAGGCCCAGCCCATATTGTTGTTTTATTGCATGTTTCAGTATTTCGAAGAAAAGGAATATTAAACATAGTCCAAACGGAATGAAACCTTCGGCAGCGTTATTTTCGGGAAGAATATCATCCTGGAGACTTGGAGTTCACGTCAGAAGATCCTCGAGGAGGCCAGGAGATAGGGGGTGCCCCCCCTACTGGGCGCGCCCCCTGTCTCGTGGGCCCCTCGAGCACCTCCCGACCGACTTCTTTCGCCTATATAAGCCTACGTACCCTAAAAACATCAAAAATCAAGATAGATCGGAAGTTCCGCTGCCGCAAGCCTCTGTAGCCACCAAAAACCTCTCGGGAGTCTATTCCGGCAACCTGCCAGAGGGGGAACCCATCACCGGTGGCCATCTTCATCATCCCGGCGCTATCCATGACGAGGAGGGAGTAGTTCACCCTCGGGGCTGAGGGTATGTACCAGTAGCTATGTGTTTGATCTCTCTCTCTATATATATATATATATCTCGTGTTCTCTCTATGGCACGATCTTGATGTATCGCGAGATTTGCTATTATAGTTGGATCTTATGATGTTTCTCCCCCTCTACTCTCTTGTGATGAATTGAGTTTCCCTCTTGAAGTTATCTTATCGGATTGAGTCTTTACTTTGAGAACACTTCATGTATGTCTTGACGTGTTTATCTATGGTGACAATGGGATATCACATGCCACTTGATGTATGTTTTGGTGACCAACTTGCGGGTTCCGCCCAACCTATGCATAGGGGTTGGCACACGTTTTCTTGACTCTCCGGTAGAAACTTTGGGGCACTCTTTGAAGTACTTTGTGTTGGTTGAATGAATCTGAGATTGTGTGATGCATATCGTATAATCATGCCCACGGATACTTGAGGTGACAATGGAGTATCTAGGTGACATTAAGGTTTTGGTTAATTTGTGTCTTAAGGTGTTATTCTAGTATGAACTCTTGAATAGATTGATCCAAAATAATAACTTTGAGGTGGTTTCGTACCCTACCATAATCTTTTCGTTTGTTCTCCGCTATTTGTGGCTTTGGAGTGACTCTTTGTTGCATGTTGAGGGATTTTTATATGATCTATCTATGTTATTATTGTTGAGAGAACTTGCACTAGTGAAAGTATGAACCCTATGCCTTGTTTCCTATCATTGCAATACCGTTTACGCTCACTTTTATCATTAGTTACCTTGCTGTTTTTATTATTTCAGATTACAAAAACCTATATCTACTATCCATATTGCACTTGTATCACCATCTCTTCGCCGAACTAGTGCACCTATACAATTTACCATTGTATTGGGTGTGTTGGGGACACAAGAGACTCTTTGTTATTTGGTTGCAGGGTTGTTTGAGAGAGACCATCTTCATCCTACGCCTCCCACGGATTGATAAACCTTAGGTCATCCACTTGAAGGAAATTTGCTACTGTCCTACAAACATGTGCACTTGCAGGCCCAACAACGTCTACAAGAAGAAGGTTGTGTAGTAGACATCACTCACCAACCAACCCTTTCTACGGTCGCCATGGACCTCCTTTTATAGATTAAGGGGTCACCACAGTGGCCAATCAGTCTTTACGCACTGATTAGATAGCAAACGGTGCTATCACACCTAACTCTGCAGGCTAACAGAGCGCATTAAATGCGTCGTCTAGTGTCACATCATAGCGTGCCCGGCAACCCTTGCCGGGCTATTTTGCCAGCTTTGCACCTGCTTGCTTGACACGTCTCTGGACGGTTGTCGTATGGAGGCGTTTGCCTTAGGAAGTGGCTGCCATGTGGCAAGAAGCAACCTCTTAATCACTTAGGGGCTTGACACTGCAATGATCGATGACTTGGGTTGCTTGTGAGGTGGAGCGGTGGTGCCTTGGCGGGGTGTTGTGCTTCTGCAGGCCCCGGCAGGCCTGCCGGGCGGTCTTGGGGATTGCTGCCGAGACGATCCTCTTCCTTGCCAGGCTCACCTGCCCGGCAAGGGAGTCTTTTCCCTTAGTGGCATCTTGTCTCTATGGCTTTGACTTGGCCTTCTTGGTGTGTTCTTCGGTGTTGTAACCTTGTCGCGTCGGTAGCTCGTCGTCCGTGCACAAGTCAGGGGGAAACAAGCACCCCTGTTTGTGTACCCTGACACTTAAGCCTCCCCCAAGCTTGAGAGATACTTTCTCCTTCATGAGGCCAAAATTAATTAATTATACATATATATATATATATAATATATCCGATCACGATGAACCAGATGCATAGGATAAAACTTCTGATGAAATTCCAATTTCAATCGGTTATAGTTCCAAGATCAAATATCATCACATGGCCTATACCATGTCAATGCCGTTCCCTTCAAAGATAAAGGGAAGACCTTCTTCTTGACTTCATCCTCGGGCAAACCTGCAAGCTTAAATAATCCACAAACTTCATTAATGCATCTCCAACGTATCTATTGATTGTTCCATGCTATTATATTATCTGTTTTGGATGTTTTATATGCATTAATATGCTATTTTATATTATTTTTGGGACTAACCTATTAACCTAGAGCCCAGTGTCAGTTCCTATTTTTTTCCTGTTTTTGAGTTTCGCAGAAAAGGAAGACCAAACAGAATAAAACCATCGCGGTGATTTTTCTTGGACCAGAAGACAACAAGGAGACTTGGAGATGAAGTCGGAGGAGCCACGAGGCGTCCACAAGGACAGAGGGCGCGCCCAAGGGGTAGGGCGCGTCCCCCACCATTGTGGGCCCCTCGTGCACCTCCTGACTTAATTCGTTCGCCTATATATTCCCATATATCCCCAAACCACCAGAGGCATCCACGAAAACACTTTTCCACCGCGGCAACCTTCTGTACCCGTGAGATCCCATCTAGGGACCTTTTCCGGCACCCTGTCGGAGGGGGATTCGATCATGGAGGGTTTCTACATCAACTCCATTGCCCTTCCGATGAAGCGTGAGTAGTTTACCACAGACCTATGGGTCCATAGCTAGTAGCTAGATGGCTTCTTCTCTCTCTTTGATTCTCAATACCATGTTCTCCTCGATGTTCTTGGAGATCTATTCGATGTAATACTTTTTTACGGTGTCTTTGCCGAGATCTGATGAATTGTGGATTTATGATCAGCTTATCTATGAATATTATTTGAATCTTCTCTGAATTCTTATATGCATGATTTGATCTCTTTGTAATTTTCTTCGAACTATCAGTTTGGTTTGGCCAACTAGATTTGTTTTTCTTGCAATGGGAGAAGTGCTTAGCTTTGGGTTCAATCTCGCGGTGTCCTTTCCCAGTGACAGTAGGGGCAGCAAGGCACGTATTGTGTTGTTGCCATCGAGGATAAAAAGATGGGGTTTTCATCATATTGCTTGAGTTAATTCCTCTACATCATGTCATCTTGCTTAATGTGTTACTCTGTTCTTTATGAACTTAATACTCTAGATGCACGCTAGATAGCGGTCGATGTGGAGTAATATTAGTAGATGCAGAATCGTTGCGGTCTACTTGACACGGGCGTGGTGCCTATATTCATGATCATTGCCTTAGATATCGTCATAACTTTGCGCTTTTCTATCAATTGCTCGGCAGTAATTTGTTCACCCACCGTATTATTTTCTATCTTGAGAGAAGCCTCTAGTGAAACCTATGGCAGCCGGGTCTATCTTCCATCATATAAGTTTCTGATCTACTCTTTTTGCAATCTTTTACTTTCTGATCTATAAGCCAAAAATACCAAAAATATTTACTTTATCATTTATCCATCTCTATCAGATCTCACTTTTGCAAGTAACCGTGAAGGGATTGGCAACCCCTTTATCGCGTTGGGTGCAAGTTTTTTTGATTGTTTATGCAGGTATCCGGTGATTTGTGCGTTGTCTCCTACTGGATTGATACCTTGGTTCTCAAACTGAGGGAAATACTTATCTCTACTTTGCTGCATCACCCTTTCCTCTTCAAGGGAAAAGCAAGCGCAAACTCAAGAAGTAGCATTCATCCACATAGATTTGATGCATATCAAGATGTAATGTTCCATCTCCTGCATAAGGATTATCCAGCAGTTTATATATCATACCCGAAGGAATTTCATAATAAATATTTTCAGTAGGTTCAGTAGGTGGAGGATCAACTCTTTGCTCTACCAATCGAGGTGAAGATACCCCGAACAAGACTCTCAAAGGATTATTTTCCATAGTGACAAGTGACAGTAAATTTCAGCATGTAATATAAATGTTTCCTTACCAAATACCACTCACCAAAGGCTCTTCACTTCCCGGCAATGGCGCTAGAAAAGAGTCTTGATGACCCACAAGTATAGGGGATCTATCGTAGTCCTTTTGATAAGTAAGAGTGTCGAACCCAATGAGGAGCAGAAGGAAATGACAAGCGGTTTTCAGCAAGGTATTCTCTGCAAGCACTGAAATTATCGGTAACGGATAGTTGTGTGATAAGATAATTCGTAACGGGTAACAAGTAACAAAAGTAACTAAGGTGCAGCAAGGTGGCCCAATCCTTTTTGTCGCAAAGGACAAACCTGGACGACCTCTTATATAATGCAAAGCGCTCTTGAGGACACATGGGAATTACTGTCAAGCTAGTTTTCATCATGCTCATATGATTCGCGTTCGTTACTTTGATAATTTGATATGTGGGTGGACCAGTGCTTGGGTGCTGTCCTTACTTGGACAAGCCGCCCACTTATGCCCACTTATGATTAACCCCTCTCGCAAGCATCCGCAACTAAGGAAGAAGAATTGAGATAAATCTAACCATATAGCATGAAACATGTGGATCCAAATCAGCCGCTTACGAAGCAATGCATAAACTAGGGTTTAAGCTTCTGTCACTCTAGAAACCCATCATCTACTTATTACTTCCCAATGCCTTCCCCTAGGCCCAAATCATGGTGAAGTGTCATGTAGTAGACGTTCACATAACACCACTAGAGGAGAGACAACATACATCTCATCAAAATATCAAACGAATACCAAATTCACATGATTACTTATAACAAGACTTCTCCCATGTCCTCAGGAACAAACATAACTACTCACAAAGCATACGTATTCATAATAAGAGGAGTAATAATTATCATTATGGATCTGAACATATGATCTTCCACCGAATAAACCAACTAGCATCAACTACAAGGAGTAATCAACACTACTAGCAACCCACGGGTACCAATCTGATGTTTTGAGACAAAGATCGGATACTAGAGATGAACTAGGGTTTGACAGGATATGGTGCTGGTGAAGATATTGATGGAGATTGACCCCTCTCGATGAGAGGATCGTTGGTGATGACGATGGCTTCGATTTCCCCCTTCGGGAGGGAAGTTTCCCCGACAGAACAGCTTCGCCGAAGACCTAGATTTGTTCTGCCCAGGTTCCGCCTCGAGACGGCGGCACTTCGTCATGAAATCTTCCTCTCGATTTTTTCCAGGTCAAAACACATCATATAGCAGAAGATGGGCATTGGAGGCCTGCCAGAGGGCCCACAAGGCAAGGGCGCGCCCCCACCCTTGTGGCCTCTTGTGGGACACCTCTGGTACTTTCTTCGCCCAATATTTTTTATATATTCCAAAATAATTCTCCATAAATTTTCAGGACTTTTGGAGTTGTGCAGAATAGGTCTCTCAGATTTGCTCCTTTTCTAGCCAAGAATTCCAGCTGCTGGCATTCTCCCTCTTCATGTTAACCTTGTAAAATAAAAAGATAAAATGCATAAGTATTGAACCATAATGTGTAATAACAGCCCATAATGCAATAAATATCAATATAAAAGCATGATGCAAAATGGACGTATCAATAGGCATCACGTCCGTGTCAAGTAGACCGACTCCTGCCTGCATCTACTACTATTACTCCACACATCGACCGCTATCCAACATGCATCTAGAGTATTAAGTTCATAAGAACGGGGTAACGCCTTAAGTAAGATGACATGATGTAGAGGGATAAACTCAAGCAATATGATGAAAACCCCATCTTTTTACCCTTGATGGTAACAATACAATACGTGCCTCGCTACCCCTACTTTGTCACAGGGTGAGGACACCACAAGATTGAACACAAAACTAAGCACCTCTCCCATTACAAGAAGAACCAATCTAGTTGGCCAAACCAAACCAATAATTCGAAGAGAAATACAAAGATATCAAATCATGCATATAAGAATTCACAAAAGACTCAAATAATATTCATAGATAATCTGATTATAAATCCACAATTCATCGGATCTCGACAGTCACGCAGCAAAAGAATATTACATCGGATAGATCTCCAAGAACATCGAGGAGAACGTTGTATTGAAGATCAAAGAGAGAGAAGAAGCCATCTAGCTACTAGCTATGGACCTGTAGGTCTGTGGTAAACTACTCACGCTTCATCGGAAGGGCAATAGGGTTGATGTAGAAGCCTTCCATGGTCGAATCCCCCTCTGGCGGGGTGCCGTAAAATGCCCCAAGATGGGATCTCACGGGTACAGAAGGTTACGGCGGTGGAAAAGTATTTTGGTGGACTCTTCTGGTCATTTGGGAATATTTGGGAATTTATAGGCCAAAGATTAGGGTTGGAGGACTCTCAGGGGCCCACAAGCCAGGGGCGCCCCCCTAGGGCACGCCCTAAGGGCTTGTGGAGCCCTCGAGACTCTTATGCCTTCCTCTCCAAGCTTTGTGGATGTCTTCTGGTCCAAGAACAATCATCGCGAAAGTTTTATTCCGTTTGGACTCCGTTTGATATTCCTTTTTTGTAAAACTCAAAAAACAAGGAAAAGAATATTCATAGATAATCTGATTATAAATCCACAATTCATAGGATCTCGACAACCACACCGCAAAAGAATATTACATCGGATAGATATCCAAGAACATCGAGGAGAACATTGTATTGAAGATCAAAGAGAGAGAAGAAGCCATCTAGCTACTAGCTATGGACCCGTAGGTCTGTGGTAAACTACTCACGCTTCATCGAAAGGGCAATAGGGTTGATGTAGAAGCCCTCCGTGATCGAATCCCCCTCCGGCGGGGTGCCAGAAAAGGCCCCAAGATGGGATCTCACAGGTACAAAAGGTTATAGTGGCGGAAAAGTATTTTGGTGGACGCTTCTGGTCGTTTGGGAATATTTGGGAATTTATAGGCCAAAGATTAGGGTTGGAGGACTCCCGGGGGGCCCACAAGCCAGGGGACTCCCCCTAGGGCGCGCCCTAAGGGCTTGTGGAGCCCTCGAGACTCTTCTGCCTTCCTCTCCAAGCTCCATGGATGTCTTCTAGTCTAAGAAAAATCATCGCAAAAGTTTTATTCCGTTTGGACTCCGTTTGATATTCCTTTTCTATAAAACTCAAAAAACAAGGAAAAAACTGAAACTGGCACTGGGCTCTAGATTAATAATTGAGTCCCAAAAATAATATAAAATAGCATATTAATGCATATAAAATACCCAAAATAGATAATATAATAGCATGGAACAATAAAAAATTATAGATACATTGGAGACGTATCAGTGGTTGATAGAACTTGAGAGAATATAAATCCTACCTTTAGCTCCTCGTTGGGTTTGACACTCTTATTTATCAAAAAAGCTGTAATTGATCCCCTATACTTGTGGGTTATCCAGACCTTTTTCTGGCGCCGTTGCTAGGGAGCAATAGCATGGGGTGAATATTCACGTGTGTGCTTGTTTGCTTTATCACTAAGTAGATTTTATTTTCTGTTCTAAGTTGTTCTCCATTTCTAATTATGGATATGGAACATGAAATACCAAAATAATTAGTTGTACTTGCTACTCATTAAGATGGGGAACCTCCTAAAACCCTGGATGCTTGATGACCCACAAGTGTAGGGGATCAATCATAGTCCTTCCGATAAGTAAGAGTGTCGAACCCAACGAGGAGCAGAAGGAAATGGTAAGCGGTTTTCGGTAAGGTTTTCTCTGCAAGCACTGAAATTGTAGGTGATAGATAATTTTGTGATAAGATAAATAGTAATGAGTAACAAGTAAATAAAGTAAACAAAGTGCAGCAAGGTGGCCCAATCCTTTAAGTAGCAAAGGATAAGCCTGGACAATTTCTAATAATGAGAAAGGAGCTCCCGAGGACACATGGGAATTATCGTCAAGCTAGTTTTCATCACGTTCATATGATTCGCGTTCGGTACTTTGATAATTTGATATGTGGGTGGACCGGTACTTGGGTACTGCCCTTGCTTGGACAAGCATCCCACTTATGATTAACCCCTATTGCAAGCATCCACAACTACAAAAGAAGTATTAAGGTAAACCTAACCACGGCACTAAACATATGGATCCATATCAGCCCCTAACGAAGCAACACATAAACTAGGGTTTAAGCTTCTGTCACTCTAGCAACCCATCATCTACTTATTACTTCCCCATGCCTTCCTCTAGGCCCAAATAATGGTGAAGTGTCATGTAGTCAACGTTCACATAACACCACTAGAGGAAAAGACAACATACATCTCATCAAAATATCGAACGAATACCAAATTCACATGACTACTAATAGCAAGACTTCACCCATGTCCTCAGGAACAAACGTAACTACTCACAAAGAATATTCATGTTCATAATCAGAGGAGTAATAATATGCATAAAGGATCTGAACATATGATCTTCCACCAAGTAAACCAATTAGCATCAACTACAAGGAGTAATCAACACTACTAGCAACCCACAGGTACCAATTTGTGGTTTTGATACAAGATTGGATACAAGAGATGAACTAGGGTTTTGAGAGGAGATGGTGCTGGTGAAGATGTTGATGGAGATTGACCCCCTCCGATGAGAGGATCGTTGGTGATGACTTTGGTGTTGATTTCCCCCTCCCGGAGGGAAGTGTCCCTGGCAGAACAGCTCTGCTAGAGCCCTAGATTGGTTCCGCCAAGGTTCCGCCTCGTGGCGGCGGAGTTTCATCCCGTAAGCTTGCCCACGATTTTTTCCAGGGTAAAAGCGATGATATAGCAGAAGATGGACACCGAAGGCCCACCAAGGGGCCCAGAAGATATGGGGCGCGCCCTATAGGGGGGGCGCGCCCTCCTGTCTCCTGGACTGGGTGTGGGACCCCTGGTGTATTTCTTTCGCTCAATAATTCTTATAAATTCCAAAACGATGTTTCGTGGAGTTTTAGGACTTTTGGAGCTATGCGGAATAGGTTTCCAATGTTTGCTCCTTTTCCAGCCAGAATTCCAGCTGTCGGCATTCCCCCTCTTCATGGTAAACCTTGTAAAATAAGAGGGAATAGCCATAAGTATTGAGATACAATGTGTAATAACAGCCCATAATGCAATAAATATTGATATAAAAGCATGATGCAAAATGGACGTATCAACTCCCCCAAGCTTAGACCTCGCTTGTCCTCAAGCGGAACCCGAAATCAAAAATATGTCCACATGTTTAGAGATAGAGGTGTCGATAAAAATAAAATACGGACATGAGGGCATCATGATCATTCTTATAATAGCAACATATATAGATTTTATCATATGATTTCTTAGGCTCAAGTAACAATCAATTCACAATGTCAAGTATGGTTCAAAAACTTCATTGGGAACTAACAAACTATAATCTCAGACATTGAAGCAATTGCAATTTATCGTAACATCAGAAAGAGTCAACAATAGAGCTTTTCAGCAAGCTCACATACTCAACTATCTTGTAGTCTTCTATAATTGCTAACACTCACGCAATACTTGTGGTTATGGAGTTTCAGCCGGACACTAAGAAAGATAGGGGATTATTGTGTTGCCTCCCAACGTAATCACCTTTAGGTGATGTCAACAATAATAGCCCATGCTAACTAACATCCAATTGGATATATATATCATGATCTTTCAAACACGAGGAGCTTGCCAAAGGATAAAATGAAAAAGGAAAGGTGAGGATCACCTTGACTCAAGCATAAAGTAAAAACATAAAGTAAAAGATAGGCCCTTCGCAGAGGGAAGCAGAGGTTGTCATGTGCGTTTAGGGTTGATGCACAAAATCTTAATGCAAAAGAACGTCACTTTATATTGCCCCTTGTATGTGGACCTTTATTATGCAGTCCGTCGCTTTTATTACTTCCACAACAAGTTCGTACAAAGCTTATTTTCTCTGCACTAATAAGTCATACATATTTAGATAGCAATTTTTATTGCTTGCAGCATGACAACTTACTTGAAGGATCTTACCCAATCCATAGGTAGGTATGGTGTACTCTGATGGCAAAAATGGGTTTAAGGGTATTTGGAAGCACAAGTAGTATCTCTACTTGGTGCAAGGAATTTGGCTAGCATGAGGGAGAAAGGCAAGCTCAACATGTTTGGAAGGTCAATGACAATATACTTTAACTGAGATGCGCGAAAACATAAACCATTACGGTGTCTTCCTTGTCCAAAGTCAACTCTTTTAGCATGTCATACTTAATGAGTGCTCCCAATTATAAAAGGTGTCCAAGATAATATATTTATATGTGAACCCCTCTTTCCTTATCACTTCCTATTAATTGCAACGATGACCAAGGCTACGTTCATCAACTCTCAACAATTTTTATGCCTCATACTTTCTATGTGTGAAGTTATCACTATCCATAAGATCAATATGAACTCTTTTATACTTTCTACTTTCTCAAGATCATAGCAACATAGCAAAGCCCTTGACTCAACACTAATCTTTATTATAGATAGCTCACGGACTCGATTACAAAAAGATATCACAAAGCAAAACTCAAACTACTTGATATCAAAACTTGAATCTACTAGATCAAGATACTACTAAAAGATCAAACTAAATAAAGCGGTAAAGATAGGAGTGTGATGGTGATACAATACCGGGGCACCTCCCCCAAGCTTGGAAGTTGCCAAGGGGAGTGCCCATAGCCATGTGATTATTTTTCCTTCTTCACGGTTGGTGTTATGATCTTATTGGCGATGATGCCCTTCAGGATGCGGTTCTCCTCCTCGAGCTTATTGACTTGTTGTTTGAGGTCCATAATTTCTTTATGGAGCTTGCCGGTAACGGCCAAAGCTCCTTTTACCCAAGGATGTTGCATAGCTTCTGGAGAACAAGTGAAACTCTTTTTCATATTTTCATAAGAAAGAAATCTAGAGTTGGAAGGGGTGACTGAAGTAGGGACAGCCAGGCTAGGTAGTTCCCCCATAGTGAATTTTGCTCGGAGACGAGAGGTAACTTCTTGATCCTCCTCCATGGCATCTATCCTTTTCAAATCAGCCTCCATCTCATCCTCCGTTGATGGTCCAAAGTGATAGGCATCGCTATTTGCTCTAGGACCTGGCGTTGGGTGAGACACCTGACTCTCCCCAACTGACTCCTGAGAAAACATCTTGCTTTATTCTGCAACAGGAACAGCTCGAAACGAAAACAAAGGATATTTGCGTGATACGGTGGTCAAAACCTTCGGGAGTATATATAATGAATTTTTACCGACCAAAATACGTAATATGCAAGAAAACGGAGTCCGGGAGGCACACGAGGTGCCCACGAGACAGGAGGGCGCGCCCAGTAGGGTGGGCGCGCCCTCCACTCTCGTGGGAGCCTCGTGTCCCTTTCGGACTACTTCTTTCTTCCTAAAATTCTTAAATAATCCAAAACTGATAAAAATTGCCATTGAAGTTGTTTTGGAGTCGGTTTACTCACCGTACCACATACCTATACCTTTTTGTAATCTGGAACATTCTGGAAAGTGTCCCTTATGTATTCCTCAGGGGTTACGGTTTCAATAATATTAGTTTCAACATTAATAGGATTACCTGAAATATAATGTTTAATTCTTTGACCGTTTACCACCCTTGGACTCGTGCCTTCGAAGTTGTTGATCTTTATAGCACCAGAACGATAGACCTCCTCGATAACGTAGGGACCTTCCCATTTTGAGAGAAGTTTTCCTGCAAAAAATCTTAAATGAGAGTTGAATGATAACACATAGTCTCCTACGTTAAACTCACACTTTTGTATCCTCTTATCATGCCAGCGTTTTACTTTTTCTTTGAATAGCTTGGCATTCTCATATGCTTGGGTTCTCCATTCATCAAGTAAGCTAATATCAAATAAACTCTTCTCACAGGCAAGTTTGAAGTCATAATTGAGCTCTTTAATAGCCCAATATGCCTTATGTTCAAGTTCAAGAGGTAAATGACACGCTTTTCCATAAACCATCTTATATGGAGACATACCCATAGGATTTTTGTATGCAGTTCTATAGGCCCATAATGCATCATCAAGTTTTTTGGACCAATTCTTTCTAGATCTATTCACAGTCTTTTGCAAAATTAATTTGAGCTCTCTATTGCTCAACTCTACTTGACCACTAGACTGCGGATGATAAGGAGATGCGATTCTATGATTGACATCATACTTAGCAAGCATCTTACGGAAAGCACCATGAATAAAATGTGAACCACCATCAGTCATAAGATATCTAGGGACACCAAAACTCGGAAAAATAACTTCTTTAAGCATTTTAATAGAGGTGTTATGATCAGCACTACTAGTTGGAATAGCTTCTACCCACTTAGTAACGTAATCAACAGCAACTAAAATATGTGTATAACCATTAGAGGCAGGAAAAGGTCCCATATAATCAAAGCCCCAAACATCAAACGGTTCAATAACAAGAGAATAATTCATAGGCATTTCTTGCCATCTACTAATGTTACCTATTCTTTGACATTCATCACAAGATAAGACAAACTTACGAGCATCTTTGAAGAGAGTAGGCCAATAAAAACCAAATTGTAGTACCTTGTGTGCGGTTCTATCTCCAGCGTGGTGTCCTCCATAGGATTCAGAGCGACACTTGCGTAGGATCTGTTCATGTTCATGCTCAGGCACACAACGTCTAATAACACCATCTACTCCTTCTTTATAAAGGTGTGGGTCATGGCAAAAGTAATGTCTTAAATCATAAAAGAACTTTTTCTTTTGCTGGTATGTGAAACTAGGCGGTATAAATTTAGCAACAATGTAATTAGCATAATTAGCATACCAAGGAGCAGTACGAGAAGCATTAACGACCGCTAATTGTTCATCAGGAAAGCTATCATTAATAGGCAGTGGGTCATCAAGAACATTCTCTAACCTAGACAAGTTGTCTGCAACGGGGTTCTCAGCTCCCTTTCTATCAATAATATGCAAATCAAATTCTTGGAGCAGGAGAACCCATCTACTGAGCCTAGGCTTAGCATCTTTCTTTTCCATAAGATATTTAATAGCAGCATGATCAGTGTGAATAGTAACTTTGGAATCAACAATATAAGGTCTAAACTTATCACATGCAAACACAACTGCTAAGAACTCTTTTTCAGTAGTAGCATAATTTCTCTGGGCAGTATCAAGAGTCTTACTAGCATACTGGATAACATTCAATTTCTTATAGACTCTTTGCCCTAAAACAGCACCTACAGCATAGTCACTAGCATCACACATAATTTCAAAAGGTAGATTCCAATCAGGTGGTTGAACAATAGGTGCAGTGATCAAAGCTTTCTTAAGTATTTCAAATGCTTCTACACAATCATCATCAAAGACAAAAGGAATATCTTTTTGTAATAAATTAGTCAGAGGCCTAGAGATTTTAGAAAAGTCCTTAATGAACCTCCTATAAAAACCGGCATGACCAAGGAAACTTCTTATACCTTTTATGTCCTTGGGACATGGCATCTTTTCAATAGCATCAACTTTGGCTTTATCAACTTCAATACCTCTCTCGGAGATCTTATGCCCCAAGACAATGCCTTCATTAACCATAAACTGACACTTTTCCCAATTCAGGATGAGACTAGTGTCTTCGCATCTCTGCAAAACTCGATCCAGGTTGCTCAAACAATCATCAAAAGAGGATCCATAGACGAAGAAGTCATCCATGAATACCTCACAAATCTTTTCACAAAAATCAGAGAATATAGCCATCATGCATCTTTGAAAGGTAGCAGGTGCATTACATAAACCAAAAGGCATACGTCTATAAGCAAAAGTACCAAAAGGGCAAGTAAAAGTAGTTTTAGATTGATCCTTCGCTGACACGGGTATTTGAGAGAAGCCAGAATAACCATCTAGAAAGCAGAAATGTGTGTGTTTGGATAGTCTTTCTAGCATTTGATCAATAAAAGGTAAAGGGTAATGATCTTTCTTAGTAGCTTTATTTAACTTACGGAAATCAATTACCATCCTATAACCTGTAATATTCTTTGCGGGATCAATTCATCTTTATCATTAGGAACAACGGTAATATCTTCCTTTTTAGGAACACAATGAACAGGGCTTACCCATTCACTATCAGCAACGGGATAAATAATACCTGCCTCAAGGAGCTTTAGTATCTCCTTCCTTACCACTTCCTTCATCTTGGGATTTAATCATCTTTGAGGATCTCTAACTGGTTTGGCATCGTCCTCCAATGTAATTTTGTGTTGACATAACGTGGGACTAACGCCCTTAAGATCATCCAGAGTATATCCAATAGCTGCTCGGTGCTTCTTCAGAGTTTTCAATAATCTTGCTTCTTCTTTCTCTGAAAGATTAGCACTAATAATAACAGGATATATTTCTTTTTCATCAAGATAAGCATACTTAAGATTATCAGGTAATGGTTTAAGTTCAAACACGGGATCACCCTTGGGTGGAGGGGGATCCCCAAGAATTTCAATGGGAAGGTTATGTTTCAGCATAGGTTCCTGTTTAAGGAACACTTCATCTATTTCCTCTCTTTCCTTCATAAACATATCATTTTCATGGTCTAGCAAATATTGTTCCAACGGATCAGTTGGAGGAACAGCAATGGAAGCAAGACCAATAATTTCATCCTAACTAGGTGGTTCCCTATCACGAGGTTGTCTACTAAACTTAGCAAAATTAAACTCATGAGACATACAATCTATGCCAACAGTGACAATATTCTTTTCACAATTAATCTTAGCACTAGCCGTATTCAAGAAGGGTCTACCAAAAAAATGGGACAAAAATCATCTTGTGGGGAACCAAGAACAAGAAAATCAGCAGGGTATTTAACCTTCCCACACAAAACTTCAACATCTCTAACAATCCCAAAGGGTTTAATGGTATCCCTATTAGCAAGCTTAATAGTAACATCAATGTCTTCTAATTCAATGGGTGCAATGTCATGCATAATTTCTTGATACAAGGTATAAGGTATTGCACTAGCACTAGCACCCATATCACATAATCCATGATAACAATGATCTCCTATTTCAACAGAAATAACAGGCATGCCTACGACATGTCTACGTGTCTTTGTATCTAGTCTAGCAATATTAGCAGTCTCACCACAAAAATAAATAACATGCCCATCTAAATCATCATCCAAGAGATCTTTAAGCATAACAATACTAGGTTCAACATTAATTTGCTCAGGAGGTGTATAAGTCCTAGTATTACTCTTACGAACAACAGTCGAAGCTTTAGCATGATCCTTTATCCTAACAGGAAAAGGAGGTTTCTCAACATAAGTAGTAGGAACAATAGGATCACTATAGGTGATAGTCTTTTCTTCGACTGTAATAGGTGCAACTACTTTCACTTCAACAGGAGGATTATATTTAAACCACTTCTCTTTAGAGAGATCAAGGTGAGTAGCAAAAGATTCACAGAAAGAAGCTACTATCTCAGAGTCAAGTCCATACTTAGTGCTAAATCCACGAAAAGCATCGGTATCCATAAAAGATTTAACACAATCGAACTTAGGTGTCATACCTGACTCCTTACCATAGTTGGAACCCCAATCTTCAGAGTTGTGTTTAATTCTTTCCAATAATTCCCATTTGAAATCAATAGTCTTCAGCATATAAGAACCAGCACGGGAAGTATCGAGCAGGTTGCGATTATCAAGAGAAAGCCGAGCATAAAAGTTCTGAATAATCATTTCCCGAGAGAGCTCATGATTGGGGCATGAATATAACATTGACTTAAGCCTCCCCCAATCTTGAGCGATGCTTTCTCCTTCGCGAGGCCAGAAATTATATATGTAATTACGATCACGATGAAAAAGATGCATAGGATAGAACTTCTGGTGAAATTCCAACTTCAATCGCTTATAATTCCAAGATCTCGTATCATCACATAGCCTATACCATGTCAATGCATCTCCCTTCAAAGATAAAGGGAAGACCTTCCTTTTGACAACATCATCGGGAATACCTGCAAGCTTAAATAATCCACAAAGATAAGGTGTAAATCGGGATGCAATGTTCCATCTCCTGCAAATGGATTAGCTAGCAGTTTCTCTATCATACCCGAAGGAATCTCAAAGTAAATATTTTCATAAAGTTCAGTAGGTTGAGGAGCAACTCTTTGCTCTTCTGGTTGGGGTGAAGATACCCCAAACAAGCCCCTCAAAGGATTAGTTTCCATAGTGACAAGTAACAGAAAATTTCAGCACACTATATAAATGTTTCCTTACCAAGTTCCACTCACCAAAAGCGCTACACTCCCCGGCAACGACGCCAGAAAAGAGTCTTGATGACCCACAAGTGTAGGGGATCAATCGTAGTCCTTTCGATAAGTAAGAGTGTCGAACCCAACAAGGAGCAGAAGGAAATGAAAGCGGTTTTCGGTAAGGTTTTCTCTGCAAGCACTGAAATTGTAGGTGATAGATAATTTTGTGATAAGATAAATAGTAATGAGTAACAAGTAAATAAAGTAAACAAAGTGCAGCAAGGTGTCCCAATCCTTTATGTAGCAAAGGATAAGCCTGGACAATTTCTAATAATGAGAATGGAGCTCCCAAGGACACATGGGAATTATCGTCAAGCTAGTTTTCATCACGTTCATATGATTCGCGTTCGGTACTTTGATAATTTGATATGTGGGTGGACCAGTACTTGGGTACTGCCCTTGCTTGGACAAGAATCCCACTTACGATTAACCCCTATTGCAAGCGTTCGCAACTACAAAAGAAGTATTAAGGTAAACCAAACCATAGCATTAAACATGTAGATCCATATCAGCCCCTAACAAAGCAACGCATAAACTAGGGTTTAAGCTTCTGTCACTCTAGCAATCCATCATCTACTTATTACTTCCCCAAGCCTTCCTCTAGGCCCAAATAATGGTGAAGTGTCATGTAGTCGACGTTCACATAACACCACTAGAGGAAAAGACAACATACATCTCATCAAAATATCGAATGAATACCAAATTCACATGACTACTAATAGCAAGACTTCACCCATGTCCTTAGGAACAAATGTAACTACTCACAAAGCATATTCATGTTCATAATCAGAGGAGTAATAATATGCATAAAGGATCTGTACATATGATCTTCCACCAAGTAAACCAATTACATCAACTACAAGGAGTAATCAACACTACTAGCAACCCATAGGTACCAATTTGTGGTTTTGATACAAGATTGGATACAAGAGATGAACTAGGGTTTTGAGAGGATATGGTGCTAGTGAAGATGTTGATGGAGATTGACCCCCTCCCGATGAAAGGATCGTTGGTGATGACTTTGGTGATGATTTCCCCCTCCCGGAGGGAAGTGTCCCCGGCAGAACAGCTCTGCCAGAGCCCTAGATTGGTTCCGCCAAGGTTCCACCTCGTGGCGGCGGAGTTTCGTCCCGTAAGCTTGCCCACAACTTTTTCCAGGGTAAAAGTGATGATATAGCAGAAGATGGACACCGGAGGCCCACCAGGGGGCCCAGGAGATAGGGGGCGCCCTATAGGGGGGCGCGCCCTCCTGTCTCCTAGACAGGTGTGGGCCCCCTGGTGTATTTCTTTCGCTCAATAATTCTTATAAATTCCAAAACAATGTTTCGTGGAGTTTCAGGACTTTTGGAGTTGTGCAGAATAGGTTTCCAATGTTTTCTCCTTTTCCAGCCAGAATTCCAGCTGCCAGCATTCCCCCTCTTCATGGTAAACCTTGTAAAATAAGAGGTAATAGCCATAAGTATTGAGATATAATGTGTAATAACATCCTATAATGCAATAAATATTGATATAAAAGCATGATGCAAAATGGACGTATCAATGCTTGTTATGTGAAAAATATTAAACACTACTTTGATAATCCTGATAAAACCCCGTTCAATTTGATAATGGGAGACATGTTGGATCAACGTGAATATTTTAGAGATTATCGATTGACTCAGAAAGGGAAACTCTTATGGGACCAAATTGATTATTTGCAATGGTATGCTTGGAATTTATGCTTGAGATATGATTATACTTGTTGCTCTAGGATGAAGGCTCCACATCTTCCCTTTTCATGTGAATTTAATGATAATGAAACCTTGGCTTCTTATGCTAATGGTAGATATGATTACTATGATGTTGAATGAATAGAAAAATTTGTTGCTTTTAAGGGTGCTTATGAAATTGAATCTTTGTTTAAAAAGTATGAAGATTATGATGATGCTATTTATAGACCTGAAATTTTGCGATGCTTAAATATTGCTATGAGAATTATAAATACAATGCCGATATTGATGTATTTATTGAGAAAGTCTCCGCTATCCAAGAAGAGAATAATATTTTGCAGGAAACTATGGAAGAAGAAATTGATGAAATTGTGAGCTCATTAGATGAAAAGATTGAGGAGGAGAGCAAAGAACAAAAGGAGGAAGAGCGGATTGATCACCCGTGCCCACCTTCTATTGAGAGTAACTCTTTATCCCATACATTGTTTAATTTCCCTTCGTGCTTACCGAAGGATGATTGCTATGATCCTGTTGATTCGTTTGAAATATCATTTTTTGATGAACTTGATGCTTGTAGCCAAGATGCAAATATGAATTACGTTTATGGAGATGAACTTGCTATAGTTCCTTATGTTAAGAATGAAATTGTTGCTATTGCACCCACACATTATAGTCTTATTATCTTTTTGAATTCTCCCAACTACACTATATCAAAGAAGTTTGCTCTTATTAAAGATTACATTGATGGGTTGCGTTTTATCACATGATGATTTTGATGAATATAATATGCATGTGCTTGTTGCTCCTAGTTGCAGTTGTTATGAGAGAGGAACTATATCTCCACCTCTCTATGTTTCCAACACGATAAAATTGCAAGAAACTGCTTATGCTATGTATTGCCCTTTACTTGATGTGCATGAATTGCTCTCTTATGACATGTCGATGCATAGGAAGAGAGTTAGACTTCATCATTACATGATATATGTTGCTTTGTGTTCACTACTAAATTATAAGTCATTGCTAATTAAAATTGGCTTTGATATACCTTGGGATCCGGTGGATCGATTACTTGAGCACTTTATGCTTAGCTTAATGGCTTTAAAAAAAGCGCTGCTAGGGAGACAACCCGGGAGTTTTAGAGAGTCACTTTATTCTGTTTTGTGCTTTTATAAAGTTTTAAAAAATATAGAGGGGAACCTAAAACTTTTTCAAAAAGAAAAGTGAAAGTGAGAGAGACGAGCATTGTTAAAGTGGGAGCTAGCCTTGAACTTTATTCATGCCCATGGAAACTTTGTGAACCTTGATTACAGAAACTTTTCAACAAAAATAATTATACCCTTGTACAAATCCATTATATTATAAAAATAATGTGCCAAGATTTGCCTTTAGGATGATTAGATTGCTTGTTTGGTATGTGCGGTGCAAAAACAGAAACTTTGGCTTACTAGAATGTCAAAAATTTCTTAAATTTTTACACAGTACTGCCATGCAAATTTTTAATTTTTTTCCTAATTTTTCAGAATTTTTGGAGTTACAGAAGTATTGTCAATTTTCAAATTACTACAAACTGTCCTGTTTTTGACAGATTCTATTTTTTATGCATTTTTTGCTTGTTTTGATGGAACTATGGAGTGTATCGGTGGTATAGGCCATGGAGAAGTTAGAATACAATAGGGATAATGCAAAAATAAAATATGAATGGGTTTGTAACAGTACTTAAAGTAGTGATTTGCATTATTATACTAACGGATATCACAAGTTTTCTGTTAAGTTTTGTGTGGATGAAGTGTTTGAAGATCTAGGAGGTACCGATATGAGGAGAAGGAGGAGAGGCAAAAGTTCAAGCTTGGGGATGCCCAAGGAACCCCAAGTAAATATTCAAGGAGACCCAAGCGTCTAAGCTTGGGGATGCACCAGAAGGCATCCCATCTTTCTTCAACAAGTATCGGTATGTTTCAGTTTTTGTTTTGTTCACGTAATATGTGTAAATCTTGGAGCATCGTGTGCTTTTTATTTTTATTTTAATAATGCACCATGCTGGCATGAGATAGTCCTTGGTTGATTTATAGAATGCTCTTTGCACCTCACTTATATCTTTTGAGGTTTGGATTGCCTGTTTCTCTTCACATAGAAAACCGTTATTTGTAGAATGCTCTTTTGCTTCACTTATATTTATTAGAGCATGAGCATGGTCTTTTGTAGAAATAATTAAACTCTCATGCTTCACTTATATCTATTTAGAGAGTCAACAGGAATTGGTCATTCACATGGTTAGTCAGAAAATCCTACATAAAACTTGTGGATCACTGAATATGATATGTTTGATTCCTTGCAATAGCTTTGCAATATAAAGATGATAATATGTGGGAGGTACTAGTAAATGGTTGTGGTTAGTAAGAATATTGGTGTTAAGGTTTGTGATTCCCGAATCATGCACGTATAGTCTCCCGTTATGCTCTGAAGTTGGAGCATGATTTATTATTGATTGTATTCCTCTGTGTAGAGGTCAGGGGCGCGTGATGGTTAACTCCTACCAACCTCCTCCCTAGGGGCATGCATAGTAGTACTTTTCTTCTAGGGCTAGTAAACTTTTGCAATAAGTATGTGAGTGCTTTATGACTAATCTGAGTCCTAGGATTATACGCACTCTTACCTTTCCGCAATTTGCTAGCCTCTTCGGTACTGTGCATTGCCCTTTCCTACCTCGAGAATCGGTGCAAACTTCGCTGGTGCATCCAGACCCCGTGATATGATACACTCTATCACACATAAGCCTCATTATATCTTCCTCAAAACATCCACCATACCTACCTATTATGGTATTTCCATAGCCATTTCGAGATATATTGCCATGCAGCTTCCACCGTTCTGTTTTTATGACTTGAGCATTCATTGTCATATTGCTTTGCATGATTAAGACAGCTAGCATGATATTTTCATGGTTTGTCCGTTTTCTATATCCTTGCTACGCTAGATCATTGCATGTCCTGGTACACTGCTAGAGGCATTCATATAGAGTCGTAGTTTGTTCTAGGTATCGAGTTGTAATATTGAGTTGTAAGTAAATAGAAGTGTGATGATCATCATTATTCATTATTAGAGCATGTCCCAGTAAGGAAAGGATGATGGAAACTATGATTCCCCCAGAAGTCTGGATGAGACTCCGGACAAAAAGAAAAAAAGTGAGGCCAAAAAGAGCCCAAGAAAAAAAGGAAAAAAAAAGAAAAAAGAAAAATGAGAGAAAAAGAGAGAAGAGGCATGTTAATCCACACTTGTGCTTCAAAGTAGCACCATGTTTTTCATATAGAGTCTCCTATGTTGCCACTTTCATATACTAGTGAGAATTTTCATTATAGAGTTGGATGCACACCCACTTAGTTCCCAGTCTGAGCTTTCATACATCTATAGCTCTTACCGTATCCGTCGCATGTAAATCCCTACTCCTCACATTGATATCAATTGATGGGTGTCTCCATAGCATGTTCATTAGTCGTGTCGATGTGAGACTATCTTCTTTTTTGTCTTCACCAAATTAATCTCTACCACCATATTCTATTCCACCCATAGTGCTATATCCATGGCTTGCACTCATGTATTGCGTGGGGGTTGAAAAAGCTAAAGCGCGTTAAAAAGTATGAACCAATTGCTTGGATGACACCGGGGTAGTACATGATAAATACTTTGTGCAAATGGAGCATGACAAGACTATATGATTTTATAGGGATAGCATTCTTTAGCATTGATATTTTGAAAGACATGATTGTTTGTTGGGATGCTGAGTATTAATGTCTTTATGTCAAATTATAGACTATTGCTTTGAATCACTCGTGTCTTAATATTCATGCCATGACTATATATATGATCAAGAATATGCTAGGTAGCATTTCACATAAAAAATTATCTTTTTTATCATTTACCTACTCGAGGACGAGCAGGAATTAAGATTGGGGATGTTGATACGTCTCTGTCATGTATGTATATATATATATATATATATATATATATATAATTTTTTATTGTTTCATGCCATTATTATACAACTTTCACATACTTTTGGCAACAATTTATATGATTTATTGGACTAACATATTGATCCAGTGCCCAGTTCCAGTTCCTGTTTGTTGCATGTTTTTGTTTCGCAGAATATCTATATCAAACAAAGTCCAAACGCAATAAAAATTTATGGAGAATTATTTGGAATATATGTGATTTTTCGGAGGTGGAATCAATGCAAACGGAGGCCCAGGGACTCGACTAACCACCAGGGCACGCCTGCCCCCCCCCCCCGGGGCGTGCGGTGGTGCCTAGTGGGCACCCCGTAAGTCGGTCGGGGATCTTCTTTGGGCGGAAGGAAGCTTATATCCGGAAAAAAACCGTGTTAAAATTTTAGTGCAATCGGAGTTACGAATCTCGGGATATTTAAGAAACGGTGAAAGGCCAGAAAATAGGAATGCGAAACAAAAGAGAACAGAGAGATAGATCCACTCTAGGAGTGGCTCTCGCCCCTCCGCTGCCATGGAGTCCATGGACCAGAGGGGGGACTCTCCTCCCATCTAGGGGGGAGGACAAGGAAGGAGAAGAAGGAGGGGGCTCTCTCCCGGTGGCGCCGGAATGTCGTCGGGGCAAGGATCATGACGACGATCTACATCAACAACCTTGCTACCGTCAACACCAATTTTCTACCCCTCTGTGCAGCGGTGTAACTTCTCTATTCCCACTGCAATTCTCAACTTAAACATGGTGCTCAACACTATCTATTATTATCCAATGATATGTGGTTATCCTATGATGTTTGAATAGATCTGTTTTGTCCTATGGGTTGATTGATGGTCGTGATTGGTTTGAGTTGTATATTTTATTTTGGTATGTCCTATGGTGCCCTCTGTGTCGCGCGAACGTGAGGGATTCCCGCTGTAGGATGTTGCAATATGTTCATGATCCACTTATGGTGGGTGGCTAGAGTGACAGAAGTTTACTCCCGAGTAAGGGGGTTGTTGCGTATGGGATAAATAGGACTTGATACTTATCGCTATGGTTGGGTTTTACCTTAATGATATTTGGTAGTTGCAGATGCTTTCTAGAGTTCCAATCATAGGTGCATATAATACAAGTACGGAAAGTATGTTAGCTCATGCCTCTCCCTCATATAAAATTGCAATAATGATTACCAGTTTAGTTATCGACTGCCTAGGGACAAATCTTTCTCTTGTGTTACAAAAAGCTATCTACTTTTATTATCTTGCAATTTATTCGCAGTTCTATTCTCGCAAAGCACTTCTAGTTTCATACTTGTTTTAGGTAAAGCAAACGTTAAGTGTGCGTAGAGTTGTATTGGTGGTCGATAGAACTTGAGAGAATATAAATCCTACTTTTAGCTCCTCGTTGGGTTCTATACTCTTATTTATCGAAAAAGCTACAATTGATCCCCTATATTTGTGGGTTATCAGTCACCCTGCGGTTGAAATTGTCTGGTTGCATGCCAATATAATTTGTCTTACCACATCACGAGGCACGTCACGTTGAAACTGCTACATCTATAAAAAAGAATTCTTTCTTACTGTCTCCTAGTAATGTCTTTTTTATCTATCAACTCACTTTTTTGCACAACAATATGTCTTGATGAGATTTGTGGACCAACATGCTAACTACTCCATTGCATTGTGTTTGCAAATTCTTGATCAAATAGCTTCTTAGTTAGCAAATTGTGTGTTGCACTTAGTTCAATCAATGTGATTTGCGAATACAAATCAAGGTGGCAATTATGTTGATCATGTTTGAATGGCGGTTTTTAGGTGTATATGGACAGCAAATTCCACTACCGACTTTTTACGTTGTGCTTTGTTCACCACTTATCGCAATTGTATTTTTAGTTTAGACCATGCCAATTCTTTTTTACTTGTCCCCATGGAAATTTAACATGTGTGCCCATGAATTATATTGTAGAAACCATGATAATGAAGGAAATATGCCCTAGAGGCAATAATAAAGTTGTTATTTATATTTCCTTATATCATGATAAATGTTTATTATTCATGCTAGAATTGTATTAACCGGAAACTTAGTACATGTGTGACTACATAGACAAAACAAAGTGTCCCTAGTATGCCTCTACTTGACTAGCTCGTTAATCAAAGATGGTTAAGTTTCCTGACAATAGACATGTGTTGTCATTTGATGAACGGGATCACGTCATTAGAGAATGATGTGATGGACAAGACCCATCCGTTAGCTTAGCATTATGATCGTTTAGTTTTATTGCTATTGCTTTCTTCATGACTTGTACATGTTCCTCTAACTATGAGATTATGCAACTACCGAATACGGGAGAAACACCTTGTGTGCTATCAAACGTCACAACATAACTAGGTGATTATAAAGATGCTCTACAGGTGTCTCCGAAGGTGTTTGTTGGGTTGGCATAGATCAAGATTAGGATTTGTCACTCCATGTATCAGAGAGGTATCTTTGGGCCCTCTCGATAATGCACATCACTATAAGCCTTGCAAGCAATGTGAATAATGGGTTTGTTATGGGATGATGCATTACGGAACGAGTAAAGAGACTTGCCGGTAACGAGATTGAACTAGGTATGATGATACCTACGATTGAATCTCGGGCAAGTAACATACCTATGACAAAGTGAATTGTGTATGTTGTCATAACGGTTCGACCGATAAAGATCTTCGTAGAATATGTGGGAGCCAATATGAGCATCCAGGTTCCGCTATTGGTTATTGACCGGAGAGGTGTCTCGGTCATGTCTACATAGTTCTCGAACCCGTAGGGTCCGCACGCTTAATGTTCATTGACGCTAGAGTAGTATTGGGATATTTGATGAGTGGTAACCAAATATTGTTTGGAGTCCCGGATGAGATCCCGGACATCACGAGGAGTCTCAGAATGGTCGAGAGGTAAATATTTATATATAGAAAGTCATATTTTGGGTTCCGGAAAAAGGTGCAGTTTTTTCGGTATTGTACTGAGAAGCTTCTAAAAGGTTCCGTAGGATTCCTGAGGGGTCCGAAAGTCCACAAGTGGGTTCACCATGACCCAAGGGCTAGCATGGGCTGTGGGGAGGTGCCCTAGCTTTATTTGGCTAGGCGCACCAAGTCATCCAAAGCCCATGTGGCTAGGGAAAGGAAAAAAAGGAAGGAGTCCTAGTAGGAATAGGATTGGACTTGGATTCCAAGTCCTCCTGCCCCTAGGCTGTGCCTTGGACTTTGGAGGGGCTGTTGCCACGCCCCTCCACCTATATATAGAAGGGAGGGGCGCCCCAAGAGGACACACAAAGCCCTTGGCGCCCCTCTCTCTCCCGTTACTCCATAGTTTCATCGCCTCGTCCCGGCGACGCATAGCGAAGCGCTGTCGGTGCTCCACCACCACCATCACCACCACATCGTTGTGTTGGTTGTCATCCCATCTACTTCTCCTTTCCCGCTTGCTAGATCAAGAAGGATGAGACGTCATCGAGTTGAACGTGTGCAGAACTCGGAGGTGTCGTACATTCGGTGCTTGATCGGTCGGAACGAGAAGAAGTTCGACTACATCAACCGTGTTGTCAAACGCTTCCGCTTTCGGTCTACGAGGGTACGTGGACACACTCTTCCCCTCTCGTTGCTATGCATCTCCTAGATAGATCTTGCGTGAGCGTAGG
The DNA here is from genome assembly GCF_002162155.2 of Triticum dicoccoides. Taxonomy (NCBI): domain Eukaryota; kingdom Viridiplantae; phylum Streptophyta; class Magnoliopsida; order Poales; family Poaceae; genus Triticum; species Triticum dicoccoides. The sequence continues at coordinate 236,191,091 of NC_041383.1, forward strand.
GTTTTTTTCTTGAAATTGCATGCTACATTCCCCAACAGATAATTGTATTGTATACACCATGGCAAATCCTGGTTGTTACATATCATGGGAATTTTGGGGTAGGGGGTGGAGGATGAAATGCATGGCAACTTTTTTATATGTAGCATCCCAAATTAACACATACATTGCCAAGTGTTCTTTGCAACCCATTGACTAATTCCTAATTTTTTTCATCTTTCTCAAAGAACAAAATCCTTTTTTCCTAAATCTTCCATGTCATATGGCATTTTTGCTACATTTTTTGCCTTGTTTTTATGTTAAAGAACAAATCTAACAAATTTTCCATGTCCACATTTTACATTTTTCAAAAAACTTGCCATGTTTGGTATTATAGTCCATGGCAAAAATAAGAGAAAGTGCCCTGAAAACCATTGCAGTTTTTTTTTTGCATGGCATTTTTTCATAAATTTTTTGTGTACTCAAAACATGGCAAAAGTTTGATATTGTTTTTTGCCATGTTTCGTATACAATCTTTTTTGCTAATTTATTGTCTTGTGTATCCCTCAATTTCATACAAGTTTTGCCATGTTGTTTCCTTGCTTTTTAGCTATAAACTATAGATGGTAAACATTTTGATGCTTTTGCCATGGCATTTTTATTATAGCAGCATGATTTTTTTTATTATTATAAGAGAATGTCAATTTTTCATCTATAGAATGGGAAATTTATTTTCTTATTGGCGTGTCATTTTTATTTTTTTTCAAAATGGATAGCATGTCAATTTTAGTAGTTACATCATGACATTTTTATTTTTAATGTCATGGCATTTTTATTATATCGATCATGGCAATTTGTTTTTTTTGTATTTTCATGTATGATTTTACATGATGGCATTTTAGTTCAAAACTTAAAATACCGTTTTGTTCACTTTGGCAACTAGCAATTTTTTATATACATAATTTCTTTTATAGATGTGGCAGTTCATATAAACTTTCTAGATACTGCAATTTATATATATTTTGTCTTCACGTGGCTCTACATATATTTTTCTAGATGTCGCAATTTCTGTTTGTGTGATTTTTCTTTTAGAGAAAGAAAATATAGAGCATGTCAATTTTAAAACTTGTATCATTGCACCTTTATTTTTATTGTTTGGCATCTTTATTATCTCGATCATTGCATTTTTCCCTTTTTGTGCACTTTTAAATTTTATCATGTACTCCCACCATCCACTATTATAAGATGTTAGTAATTTTTTTTTCAGAATTGGATGTATATAGACATGTTTTAGTGTGTTTATTCACTCATTTCAGTCCGTGTATCTCTGTATTGACATATCCAAACATATTATAATAGTCAACAACTATGCTAAATTTGATCAAACTTATATAAAATATTGTTTCTAATTATTTATACAAGTTTTCACATAAATTGCTTCTAATTCTTTTACGTTTCTAAATATGGTATTTGAATACACTTTTTCCAAAAAAAAAACAAGCACCATAACTTTGCACTCCTCTAACCTGGGCCTTTTAGGCCCATTTGTTTGCTCCTACATGAAGTTGATTACCGATAGCCAATTACGAATGCTATATCTCGCTTCTAGCTTACGTGAGCGCATTATCGTAGCTCGCTCGTGTCGCTGTAGTTCGCTTTGCTCTGGTTTTATTCGTTCTTTATTATTTTTCTTTTTTTTACCTTGGGGCTTTATCAGAGGTTTTCACTGTTTTTTTTTTCTTTGCTATATTTTTTTCCCATGTTTCCTCACTGGTTTTCTTCAATTTTTCTTTCTTTGTCACATTTTTCCTGTTTATTTCTTCATTTCTTTGGTTTTATTCTGTTTTTTTGTTCCTCTATCAGGTTTTATTGCCTTTCTTTTTTTAACACATGCTTACTTTTTTGTCAGTACAATGTACATTTTTAGCGCACATGTGAAATATTTTTTTCATACATAGTAAACATTTTCAAAATACATGATGTATATTTTTTAAATTTTATTTTTTGAATACATGGTAACACTTTGCAAATACACGTTGCACATTTTTTATAGATAATAAACAATTTTCTAAAACTACCATAATATCTTTTAACATTGTATAAAAAATTATTGTTTGATCCCTTTTTTTAGACACGTTGATTATATTTTTTAATGGTAATAAACATTTTTCTGTTTGTATAGACATTTTTTTGTAAATGTCACAAACATAATTTCTGAAACGTAGAACATTTAAAAAAAATGATGTACATGAGTACAAAACATTTTTTAACTGTATACACTTTTTTTTTAAAGTTTCACATACATTCTTCTCATTGTCATGATTTTTTTTCTTTAAAATCTATCATTTTTTTAATTGCAAACATGTTTTTATATTGCGTTAACATTTTTCAAACTCTGTTTTTAAATTTTGAAGTATATTTTAGTTTTAAATTATATTTAGTTAAGATATAAAAAGGAAAGTAGCATGACATTTGCGCGGCGCCCTACATCCCTACCGGGCCATCCCATCATTGGCTCCCTCTAGGAGAGGATCTTGTAGCGAATGAAAAT